>NW_028317901.1:5927608-6242630 GCF_062004578.1 Staurois parvus | reverse complement strand
TTTACTAGTAATGGCGGCGATAAGCGACTTATAATGGGACTGTGACGGGCATTCTGACACTGGGGGGAATTGACTTGGTGTCACTGACATCCCCAGTGACACCAATGCAGAGATCAGTGCTAAAAAAAAGCACTGACACTGTACTAATGGCACTGGGCAGGAAGGGGTTAACATGAGGGGCGATCAATGGGTTAACTGTGTGCTCGGAGTGTTTTACTAGGAGAGCCGTGTCAGCGTGCTTCACTGTAAGCACACTGCTTTGGATGGCTGTGAATGGCGGTGCGGCTCGCAAGTGCCCCCTACTCGCAAATGTAAAATCACATATATACGTGATTTTGCACACTTGTGCCACGCTGTAGCAGTATTTTTGCTATAGGGCAGAGGGAAAGTGTTTAAAAAGTGGAAGATATTTGATACAACACAGACCCTCCCTAGATCAGGACGTCACTTCAAACTTGATGAAAGGGCCAGGAGGAAAATGGTCAGAGAGGTTACCAAGAGGCCTACAGCAACTCGGAAGCAGTTGCAGGAATTTATGACAAAGAGTGGTCATTGTATGCATGTGACAACAATATCACAAATTATCCACAAATGTGGTTTGTATGAAAGAAAAAACGCCATTCCTCAAGAAACACCATATGCAGTCATGATTGAGCTTTGCCAAATCGCACCTTGAAGATTCTGAGGCCACATGGAAAAAGGTCAGATGAGACTGAAATTGAATTATTTGGCCTCAACACTAAACAATATGTCTGGTAAGAGCCCAATACAGCTCACCATCCAAATAACACCATTCCCACAGTAAAGCATGGAGGAGGTAATATCCTGTTGTGGGGGTATTTCTATGCAGCAGGGACAGGAGCACTTGTCAGGATAGAAGGCAAAATGGATGAGGCAAAATATTGTCAAATTCTTGAGGAAAATCTGCTGCCCTCTGTGAGAAAGTTGTCAATGGGAAGAAGCTTTACCTTCCAACATGACAATGACCCAAAGCACACAGCAACAATGACCACACAGTGGTTGAAGGAGAATAAGGGTGAGTGTCCTTGCATGGCCTAGTCATATCCCAGACTTAAACCTCATTGAAAATCTGTGGAATGACTTGAAGACTGTAGTCCACAAACAGTCACCATCAAACTGAATTGAACTTGAGCAGTTCTGCAAAGAGGACACAGCAAATATTGCAAAGTCTAGATGTGTAAAGTTAATAGAAACATATCCCAACAGACTAAGGCCCCATGCACATAGGGCATTTTTGCAGCCATTTTTAGGGGCATCAGGCATGTTTGTCTGCAGCTTCTAAATGCCCCTCCATGTTATCCTATGTATCTATGCACACAGAGACTTTTAAAAGCTTTTAGTGGCAGGGGTTTTTAGAGGCAGGAAAAAAAGCCCACTGCCAGTGTGGCCAAGAGTATTATTATTATACAGTATTTATAAAGCGCCAATAGTTCGCTCAGCGCTGTACATTACAAAGGAGGACAGAACATGTGACAGAACAATAACAATACAATGCAAAACATGAGGGGATCGAGGGCCCTGCTCTTTTGAGCTTACAATCTAGGAGAAGCAGAGTTTGGGCAGAAAAAACGCTACTAAAAGCTGCTAAATGTGACAAAATGCTAGGAGCGTTTAGCGCTTGAGCATTCATTTGAATAGCCAGAATAAATTATTGATTCTGGCCAATAAAATGAATTCATGTCCAAGAGCAAAGGCTCCTAAAAGCTTGTATGGGCTTTAGAGACTTTTACAAGCATCAGGCATTTTTCTGCAAAACCGCTGCTGGCTTCCAGGAGAGTTAAAAAAAAGTCCTTTCTGCATGAGGCCTAAGACCGGCCATACATGGTTCGATTTTCGAACGCTTTTTCGTTCAAAAATAGGACTTAAGAATAATCTTCCGATTTTCACTCTGTTAGTGGGGCAATGGCACCAGCTGATTTCCCCATTTCGTTTATCAGGAATGCTGAAAGATTCAAGAAAAATTACCAATTTTTTAAATCATTGGTGGCACCATTGGATTACAGAACGAACAATGTTTTTGATTTTCCATCAAACAATCGTTCGGAATGCGGCCCATGTATGGCCTTGCCTAAAGGATGTAATTAAAGCAAAAGGTGGTTCAACAAAATACTGACACAAGGGGGTGATCCTTTTTCCAACTCAGTAATGCTGTTTTTGATTTTATTTTATTTTTTTTCTGACATGTTGGTGTTATATCTTTCACTTGGATGTTATAAGTTGCACTGAGTAAATACAGCTGAATAAAACAAAAACTGTGTCTGTCTTTATTTCAGGCTGCAAAGCAACAAGATGTGATTATTTCAAAGAGGAGATTATTTTTTTCTATACCCACTGTATGTGAAGTGTCCTGTAGGAAAGAGAACCCCGGTCTGGGAACCATATTACAAAGAAAGTGCAGGTGGCACTATTTGAAAGGCGCAGATTGTAAAAAAGTGTCAGGAACAGTTAATATGTTACTAAACCCACAACAGTAAAATCAGTCTGTATATGCAGTAAAGAATGCTTGATATACTCACTGTGGAACGTAAGGGGTTAACCCTCTGCATTGTGTAAAAATGCTGTTTGATCTTGTTTTCTCTGATCCTCTCTTTCTTCCAGTGTCCCCCTCTTACCTCTTGATAAGACATATTGTGTGGAGTCACTCTGCACATGCTCAGTTTGGTGTGTATTGCTAGAGAGGTTTTTGTTTTTTTCTTGGGAGAGTGCATGTGATCAGCACAGGGCCAATCAGCACTGTTCAGTCAGAGGTCCTGCATCCTCCTAGAGCAGAAAGAAAACTCCTCCTACAAGCTTTAACCAGTGCTCTGCTGAACACTGATAGAAGTCACAAGACTGCTCTAACCGCTGATGAGAAAAGGTATTTAGCAGTTTATATTTACTAAAATAATTGCATTTCCATGTCCTGTGTACTGTGGGAGACCAGATATAGTGAGCGCAGGGTCCGAGGTTTAGTAACATTTTAAAGAAAACAGGTAAAACACTCAGGTGCTTAATTAAAAGTAATACCCATCTTTGTTCATGTGCATACAAGGGTTGTGCAAAACCACGACAATACGACTTGGTTTTCCCCAAGGAGCACCCAGTATTCTAATGGGAGTGAGCCAGGCCAAGAAATAAGCTGATACCCCAATGCATCCTTAGAGGTACAGCCACCTGCACTCATTTTACCCATCACCCTTGGGGGGCCTTGTCCCCTGCTCAGTCCTATGTGAGGGTACTCACCATAGTGTGCAGCAGGTTTGAAAAAGAAATGGAAGCTTTGAAACACATAACCACGCCCCTTCCTGCGGCTCCTTGATGACGTCACTTCCGGTTGCGTTCCACACTGGCAGTGCTACTTCTGGTCATGATCCCCCATGGTCTCTGAGCGCGGTGAAGAGCAGAGACCTCAGTCCAGTTGGAGAACCTGACTTGCCCATTGGCTTTATAATACTGCACTTAGTTGGCACCCCCTTGTGTTCTTTTCCAGATTGACAGAGTTTGCTTCACTCTAAGGGGCTGCTGCCACTTTCGGCCATGAAATATTATAGACTTTAATTCATATGGACTTTTTTTTAACTTTGTGTATTGGGGTAGTACAAATCTTCTTCAGCACCATTTATATTGATTACACATTTTACTTGTAGACATCTTATAGCCTAAGTCAGGGCTTTTTTTCAACGGGAACACGGGGGAACGCAGGTCCAGCACCTCAGCACTGAATGTATGTAATGGCAAGGGGTGCTGGAGTGTGCTGTTGGGTCTATTGCTGCTGACTGCTAGGGAATCTATTGTCACTGAAGGGGATCTATTTTTGTGTGGTGGTCTATGGTTGCTGGGGAAGTCTATTGTTGCTGGTGGGGGATCTATTATTTATGGGGCTCACATGTTGCTGGAAGTGGGGTACTGTTGAGGTCTATTGTCCCTTGTGGCTGGTTGCTGGAGAGTTTATTGATGCTGGATGCTTGGAGATCTGTTGTAGCTGCTGAGGTTTATTGTTGTTGGGGTAGTATTTTGTTTTGGTGTCCATTGTTAATGGAGGAATCTGTTGCTGCTGGGGGGTCTAATGTTGTTGACTGCAGGGGATCTATTTTTCTCATTTTCTTGTTATCATAAAGAAGTTCCATACAAATGATTTAGGACTACAAAATTATACTTGGCTCTGTATTCTCTAAAAGGAGAGGTACTGGGAGGGTTGGCAGGGGGTGAAACCAAGTGACGGTGCTTGGAGGTGGGTAGAGGGCAGAGACAAGAAGTGACTCAGAAGGGGGGAGTTCCTGCACCTATGTTTTGAGAGAAAAAGGGCTGGCTTAAGTCTCGTCAAATTAAAAAAATAAAAATCACCAAAAGGGGCATTCCTAGTAATCCGATGTGTGCCTTGTGCTGCTGGTTCCTGTTTTCCTTGAAACCTTCATTGTCTGGTCCCCCCTACCCGTCCGCCACTATAATCTACTGTTGTGGTGGGGGGTAAAAGAACTGAGGGAGCTGTCACTGGCACTCATCAAGCTACCCTTTTTACCCAGCTCCTCCATTCATAGAAGCTGTACTAGAACTTCTATGAATGAAATGTGATCTATGAATGGAGTGTGGGCAGATGAATAAAAGATTGTGATGCCATTGCATCTCCACCTCATCCAATCAGAGAACACTTTGCATTTATTGAGAAAATGCTAAGTGTTCCCTTAATGGGGCCCGTGCCAAATGAGCAACCTCCTGGGTTCACTGAGTGACCACTCGGCACAAGACCTGGAAGTTAGTGGCAATCGCTCTAGTAGCGGTGCTTACTACACTGATTTCCATCCTCCACAGGGATACCACAGGTATGGCACATGCATACTTACATTGGTCCATGCTGTAAACATGTAAAAACTGCAATACCTAAGGCCTCGTTCACACTGCCATAAAAAATGCCATGTTCAGATGCATTCAGCGCATGCATCTATATGCAACATAATATACATTCATACGGCCATTCAGATCTATGTTGGGGGCTGAAATGTTGTTGTGTATTTAGTAGAGAAAAAATAGGGCAGGGATGGCCCCTGGACATACAGATCCTGCTTTTATATCACGTGTACACGTGTAAGCGCATCTAAACATGACAGATATAAATGCGTCTAAACACTTTTAGACATGTTTAAATATTATTATTATTATTATTATACAGGATTTATATAGCGCCAACAGTTTGCTCAGCGCTTTACAATATAAAGGGAGACAATACAACAACAATACAGTTCAATACAAGAGGGATAGGAGAGCCTGATCCTTGGAGCTTACAATCTAGAACATGCAACTGATATAAACTCGACTAAACAGGTGCGTTTTTTTGCCAGCAAAACCTGTGTGCCCTTCCTGAAAACCGCACATGCCATGTGATCGAGGCCTAAGATCTACTTTAACCATTTACTGCCGAAGGTACACAGACACTCACAGGCTATTTTATTATGTACATCTGTTCAATTGCTTGGTAACACAAATTGCTAATCCGCCAATCACATGGCAGCAACTCAATGCATTTAGGCATCTAGATGTGGTGAAGACGACTTGCTGAAGTTCAAACTGAGCATCAGAATGGGGAAGAAAGGGGATTTAAGTGACTTTGAACGTACCATGGTTGTTGGTGTCAGATGGGCTGGTCTGAATATTTAAAAAACTGCTGATCTACTGGGATTTTCACTCACAACCATCTCTAGTGTTTACAGAGAATGGTCCGAAAAAAAGAAAATATCCAGTGAGTGGCAGTTGTGTGGACAAAAATGCCTTGTTGACGTCTGAGGTCAGAGGAGAATGGGCTGACTGGTTCAAGGTGATAGAAAAGCAACAGTAACTCAAATAACCACTCTATACAACCAAGGTATGGAGAATACTATCTCTGCCACAATGAATTAAAGCAGAGTTCCAGCTGAAAAAAAAAAATAAAAGTCAGCAGCTACAAAAACTGTAGCTGCTGACATTTAAAATACAGACACTTACCTGTCCCTCAGTCCCGCGGTGTCCTCACCACTGCTGGTTTCACCGGTCGTCTTCTCTCCCCGGGTGCTGGCATCTTCAGTGTGGGCACCCGGCTGTGACATCTTGCGGCTTCACAGCCAGGTACCCACTGCACATGTGTGAGAAGTACTGCACTTTGAAAATTTATTTTATTTTATTTATTTCAGGTACTTATATAGCCCAATCAATTTACACAGCGCTTTACATATATATAGTACATTCACATCAGTCCCTAACCCTCAAGGGGTGTACAATCTAAGGTCCCTAACTCACATTCATACATACACATACTAGGGACAATTTAGACAGGATCCAATTCACCTACCAGCATGTCTTTGGAGAGTGGGAGGAAACCGGAGTACCCGGAGGAAACCCATGCAGGCACAGGGAGAACATGCAAACTCCAGGCAGGACGTGCCGTGGCTGGAATTCGAACCAACGTCCCTAGTACTGCCAGGCGGAAGTGCTAACCATTTAGCCACTGTGCTGCCCCCGTAGTCTTCTGGGACCTGTCATGTGTCCCAGAAGACTACGGGAAGGGAGGGGGGGGGGGGGGGGGAGGACAACTTCCGCTTCTGATCGCCTAGGCGATCGCAGCGGAAGTGGAAAGTGAGCACCTGTCAAATTCGTTTACCCGCTCCCAAAGGTGCCAATCCTTAATGGGGATCGGGGGACAAAGGCTTAAAGCGGGACTTCCCCTTTTGGATGGAGCTCCGCTTTAAGGCAATTCTGAAAGAAAAAGGGGGTCCAACTCAGTACTAGCAAGGTGTACCTAATAAAGTGGCCGGGGAGTGTATACACAGCCTCTCGGTGACAGACATATGTGGCTCAATGTAAACACTTTTCTGTGCTGAGAGCGGGCTCTCAGGATGGCTACCTGAGGGGACCATACAGCTCCAATGCAATTGGGAGATTAACACTCGTGACCGCTGTGATAGCCAATCACAGCACTCACATGGTTGCAATGCCCACTTCCTCCCTCCAGCATTTAGAAGCCGGGAGGTGTCGGCAGGAAGGGGTTAAGATCAGCGCTGTTGCCTGTGTTGAGAAGGTGAGTTTCCATTTCATTTCCATTTGTGGTTAGAGAAAAAGAAAAAATGGACATTATTAAGACTTTGTACTAAGTTAAGGAAGATTTGATACGTATGTTGCAGGGTGGGAATTGGATTCATTGCTGTCAGGCCTGGTTCACAGTAGTGTGATTTCAGATGTGACTTGATTCGCACAGAATCGCATGGCAATGGAAATCACATTGTTTTCAATGGTGCCCATCCACATTAATGCAGCACAGCGCCTTTTTGGAAAGGGGTTGTGTGCTACTTTGGTGGGATTCCAGTGTGATTTTGGCCCCATAGACTATGTAACCAAATCCAATCACAGTGAGAATTGAATCAAATCCGCAGCTGCAGTAGTGTAAAGATGGAGGATGTGAGCAGTAATAACTAGGCCTCACTTACAGTAGTGTATTTAGGTTCTGTGCTGCCCTAGGCAACACAAAAATTGGCCTACTCCTCTCCCCCGCGGAGAGAGCCTGACACTGAACAACACCCCTCCCCCACGCGGAGAGAGCTTGACACTGAACAACACCCCTCTCTCCCCCGTGGAGAGAGCCTGACACTGAACAACACCCCTCCCCCACGCGGAGAGAGCCTGACACTGAACAACACCCCTCCCCCACGCGGAGAGAGCTTGACACTCAACAACACCCCTCCCCCACGCGGAGAGAGCTTGACACTGAACAACACCCCTCCCCCACGCGGAGAGAGCTTGACACTGAACAACACCCCTCTCTCCCCCGTGGAGAGAGCCTGACACTGAACAACACCCCTCCCCCACGCGGAGAGAGCCTGACACTGAACAACACCCCTCCCCCACGCGGAGAGAGCCTGACACTGAACAACACCCCTCCCCCACGCGGAGAGAGCCTGGCACTGAACAACACCCCTCCCCCACGCGGAGAGAGCCTGACACTGAACAACACCCCTCCCCCACGCGGAGAGAGCCTGACACTGAACAACACCCCTCCTCCACGCAGAGAGAGCCTGACACTGAATAACACCCCTCCCCCACGCGGAGAGAGCCTGACACTGCACAACACCCCTCCCCCACGTGGAGAGAGCCTGACACTGCACAACACCCCTCTCCTCCGCGGAGAGAGCCTGACACTGAACAACACCCCTCCTCCACGCGGAGAGAGACTGACACTGAACAACACCCCTCCCCCATGCGGAGAGCCCCTGACACTGAACAACACCCCTCCCCCACGCGAAGAGAGCCTGACACTGCACAACACCCCTCCCCCACGTGGAGAGAGCCTGACACTGCACAACACCCCTCTCCTCCGCGGAGAGAGCCTGACACTGAACAACACCCCTCCTCCACGCGGAGAGAGACTGACACTGAACAACACCCCTCCCCCATGCGGAGAGCCCCTGACACTGAACAACACCCCTCCCCCACGTGGAGAGAGCCTGACACTGCACAACACCCCTCCCCCACGTGGAGAGAGCCTGACACTGAACAACACCCCTCCCCCACGTGGAGAGAGCCTGACACTGCACAACACCCCTCTCCTCCGCAGAGAGAGCCTGACACTGAACAACACTCCTCCCCCATGCAGAGAGAGACTGACTCAGACCAACACCATGCCCCTCCCCCCGATGGAGAGAGATTGACACCGACCAACACACCACCCCTCCCCCCCGCAGAAAGAGATTGACACCGACAAACACCCCCCCCCCGCGGAGAGAGATTGACACCAATCAACACCACCCCCCCCCCCCCCGGAGAGAGATTGACACCGACCAGCACAACCAACCCCTCCCCCCCATGGAGAGAGCCTGACACTGACCAACACCACCCCTGCTCTCCCCTACTCCCCCTGCGGAGAGAACCTGACACTAACCCCCACAGAGAGAGACTGACACCGACCAACACACCCCCTCCCCCCTGTGGAGGGAGACTGACACCGACCAATACCCCCCTCTCTCTCCACAAAGAGAGACTAACACCGACCAACACCACCCCCCACGGAGAAAGACTGACACAGACCAACACCCCCCCACCGAGAAAGACTGACACCGACCAACACCCCCCCCCACAGAGAAAGACTGACACCGACCAACACCCCCCCCCCACGGAGAAAGACTGACACCGACTAACACCACTGCCCCCCCTGAAACTGCCTAGGCAAATACCTTGTTTGCCTTGTGGTAAATATGCCCCTGCTCACTTAGCAACATCCTAGGAGTATTCCAGTCAGGCTTCAGGGGGTACATAAATGGCCGACACCTATAGCAAGGGTAATATTCAACTTTTGTGAAAGCTGTGCAGTTTGTTTTATCTACAGACACCCCTTACCTGCATAAGCAGTGTTTTGGTAAAGGTGAACTATCCCTTTAATGAGCATAAAGAAGTGATCAGACAAAGCCACGTATCACATATGTCATGAAAGAAGTAATTAGATATTTTGGTATTATACACCAATCAGCCATAACATTATGACCACTGACAAGTAAAGGGAATAACATTGATAATCTCATTAAAGTAGCACCTGAAAGGGGCTGGAATATATTATGCAGAAAGTGAACATGTTGTCCCCGAAGTTGATGTGTTGAAAGCAGAAAAATGGGCAAGCGTAAGGATTTGAGCCAAACTGTAATGGCTAGATGACTGAGTCAGAGGAACTCCAAAACTGCAACTCTTGTGAGATATTCCCAGTCTGCTGTGGTCAGAACATGGCCAATACTCAGTGATGCACATGGGGGAGGAAAGGATTGCCCATATTGTCTGATCCAATAGAACAGCTACTGTAGCTTAAACTGCTAAAACGTCAAAGCAGTATTAAACCCAAAAGCAAACATTTATTATATTGCAGCTTACCAATTCCTAGATGTGATGGCTGTATTTTGGCTGTTGTTTTCAGAAGTTCAAACTCTCCAGCAGAATGTATCAGTTTACATTGATGAGACCATCCATTTACCACTAGCAAGGGTGATTAAAATGATCAGTTTTTATTTATTCATGTAAAACCTTTACCACAAAACAAAAAAAATATTTGCTGTAACTGAACTGTGAGCTGGAGATTGACGTCAATTTGTATTCAAATCTGCTAATACATTTAACACTCCCCCCCCCCCCCCCCAGACTGGCAATGCTGCATTGTCCTGTGCTCATTCCTCCAGAGTTGTGACACACTTAGGCCTGGTTCACACTAGTGCAGGCCATTCACCCTGTGTTTGTGTGGTCACAGCAGCCTATTCATTAGAATGGGCTGCTGTTGCAAAAACACATCTTTTGACTATGCAGTTCCCCTGCAGTTCCTGCACCCGTGATCATGCTGTGGGCTGAGATGCGTGGGGTGCCATTCAGAATGAATATCACCCTGCATGTCTCGTACGAACAGTGTGATTTGGCTGCAGGTATGGGAACCAATGCGATTCCTGCATCCAGAACGCACGGTGTGGGTTAGTGTGAACCTAACTTAATAGAGGAGGTATATTACTGGCCAGATCACCAGGTGAAAACAGAGCAGAAAAAGCCAAAGAAAAGAAAATAGATGCAGCCAACACATCTAATGATTGATAAGCTGCAATATGTTACAATTTTGTTTTGGGGTTTAATACTGCTTTAGTTTAGGTTCTCACCTATGCAGTTTGCATTTGATCCGTTTCTGCAGTGCTTTCTGCGGTACGTTTTTGCACATGCGTTTTTGACGCATTTTGTGTTTTTCCCAACTTGTTGCTGGGCAGATTAAAATGCAAAATTCATCAAAAACACACTACATGCTTTTCTGCAGCATCTCCACTGACCCCAGGTTCACACCTATGTGGCCGTGCAGGCCGTGTTTTGCACGGGCACGAGAGTCCATTAATTTGAATCGACTTCTGTGCCCATGACACGCAGAGAAAGAAGTCCCTGCACTACTTTGGAAAATGCAGCCCGCACGGCAACCTCGGTTCCCAGTACAGTTGCGTTTCCCAGTGCGGGCAGCGTGCCACTAGAACTAATGGCACCCGCCTGCGGGTCCGCAATTCTCTGTGTGGGTGGTGCAGCTGCACGGATTTTTGTGCAGATCCGCAGCGGCACCACCCACACAGATGTGACCCGGGGGTTATGTCTAGAGAACTGCGTTTAAAAAAACTCCTTGAACCTTTCCAAAAAACGCACTGGGTGAAAAAGTGGAGATGTGAACCTGTCCCATAGGAAATCATAGTAAATGGACTGCTGTGCGTTTCTGCAAAATGCAGCGGCAAACGCTGAACCTAGACTTAATGCTGGTTCTGATAGAAAGGTGTCAGGACACCCAGTGCATGGCAGTTTGTTGCATGTAGGACTGCATAGCTGTAGACTGGTCAGGGTGCCCATGTTGTTCTGTATCTACGGCCCAAAGTGCCTAGAGTGGTCACGTGAGCATCAATACTGGATCACAAAGCAATGGAAGAAGGTGGCCTGGTCTGATGAATTCCAAGGACGGTTTGAGGAACACAACGATGAGTTTGAGGTGTTGACTTGGCCTCAAAATTCCCCAGATCTCAGTCCAATCGATCATCTGTGAGATGTGCTGGAAAAACAAGTCGAATCCATGAAGGCTGCTCCTTGCAATCTACAAGACTTAAAGGCCTTGTCCCCACATGGCGTATAATACGGTATACACAGGCAGGGACGCATTCTCCTGCTCTGGGGATGTACGGGTGTTCCATGCATCCCCATGCAGGGAGTCCCATTGGCTTCCATTACGACATCGTTGTCGTGTCCCAATATGACATCCATGTCCTGGAACTCACCGTGTGCATTCAGGGTCATTGACCCAGACGATGTCATATTGGGACACGGCAACTATGTCCCAATGGAAACCAATGGGACTCTGCATGGGGATGCATGGAACACCCGTACAGCAAGAAAACACCGGCCTGCATGGGCATATCGTATTGTACGGCCTGTGGGGACCGGGGATCTGCTGGTGACCAGTGGGTGTCAGAGTGCCCAGCACCCTTCACAGGTCTCCAGGTTATGGTGGGGGGTCATAATGTTATGGCTGATCGGTGTCTGTTATGTACAGTATATGATGGGGGAAGTGACATTCATTGTCACACTAGATGGGATGACACCGACGGTGATCCGTACATGTATGTCACTGCTCGCTGTAGCCGCTCGGTCGGCCAGTGTTTACATGGCTGCTCTCTCCGCCCTTTCCTGGGTGTGTTCCCGGGACTCCGCCCTTTCCTTTCTTCTGACAAGTAGAACCGTTGCGGCTCTGATCACAGCGGGCCCGGCTGGACGGACACCGGCACCCTCGGGACAGACAGCGGCCACATCGCTCGACACAGGCCGCCTCCCGCGGGGCTCGGAGATCAGGTACAGAGGGGGAGGGGAAGGTGAAGATGCCAGTGAGTGCAAGCTCCGAGGCCCAGTGTCAGTGTGGGTGATGCTGCTGACACCAGGCAGATGTGCCCATGTCATGTTATATAATGTATGACGACGGACAGCCCATACATGGCCGATCGGGCCTCCGATATCACCGTGCGAGCTCCACCCAGACATCTGCAAAAGGCCGATTAAACCGGATGACAATGGGGGGCTCTGCTGTGTCCCCATCATCGGGGTGTCACCCACAGTCTTTGTCACCTCACTGGTGCGTAGGTGACTTAGCAGATTCAAGCTCCCCTCCCCCCTGCTCCCATGAGGATTGGTATGGGCCACTGCTATAGCAGATGTTGCACAGTACTATTGGGGGATCATGTCCTCCCTCCATATCTTACACTGTCTGATGATTGGTGATTATAGTTCAATATCTGATGATTGGTGATTATAGTTCAATATCTGATGATTGGTGATTATAGTTCAATATCTGATGATTGGTGATTATAGTTGAATATCTGACCATTGGTGATTATAGTTGAATATCTGATGATTGGTGATTATAGTTCAATATCTGATGATTGATGATTATAGTGCAATATCTGATCATTGGTGATTATAGTACAATATCTGATGATTAATTATAGTTGAATATTTGATGATTGGTGATTATAGTTGAATATCTGATCATTTGGTGATTATAGTTGAATATCTGATCATTTGGTGATTATAGTTCAATATTTGATCATTTGGTGATTATAGTTCAATATCTGATGATTGGTGATTATAGTTCAATATCTGATCATTTGGTGATTATTTATTTCAGGTACTTATATAGTGCCGTCAATTTAAGAAGCACTTTACATATATATTGAACATTCACATCAGTCCCTAACCCTCAAGGGGCGTACAATCTAAGGTCCCTAACTCACATTCATACATATACATATTAGGGGCAATTTAGACAGTATCCAATTCACCTACCAGCATGTCTTTGGAGTGTGGGAGGAAATTGGAGTACCCAGAGGAAACCCACGCAGGCACAGGGAGAACATGCAAACTCCAGGCAGGTGGTGCTGGGGTTAGGACTCGAACCAGTGACCCTAGTACTGCCAGGCGGAAGTGCTAACCATTTAGCCACTTTGCTGCCCATAGTGCAATATCTGATCATTGGTGATTATAGTACAATATCTGATAAGTAAACCCAGTACATTGATAATAAGTGAGGCATCCAACATGGTATTAGCCTTCTGTTTTGCATATGTAGCACCATGGTTATGGCACAGCGGTAATACTATGCATGCATCGAAACGACATGTCAGTTGGATGACCAGACTCCTATTCCATGGACTGTGACTTATAAATTTTCCAGGTTTGTTGACCTACTATCCTGTATCCAAAAACACAAGTTGGCGGCTCACTGCCCCCACAGAAGTACCAAAAGGGTGATCTGTGACGCACCTCTCTACCAGACTGTGTCCTCGCCAACATTCCCCTGGCCGCCTCTACCAGACTGGGTCCTCGCCCACATTCCCCTGGCCGCCTCTACCAGACTGGGTCCTCGCCCACATTCCCCTGGCCGCCTTTACCAGACTGGGTCCTCGCCCACATTCCCCTGGCCACCTCTACCAGACTGGGTCCTCGCTCACATTCCCCTGGCCGCCTCTTCCAGACTGGTGAGGTAATGGTGTCTGGGGGATATTGGTGAGGAGTCCGTGTCCCCTCCTAGACTAATGATCTTCACATTCTGCACACCACTTGATTGCTAGTAAGAAGAGGACACCTTATCCAAAAACTAAAGACGACTTGGAACATCACCCAGAACTCTTGAACTCATGACCAGTTATCTTTAAACCCCAGCTGATCTAGACCCCAGGTGAACTACACCCCTGTCTGACCTGTCAGGATTGTCAGGATAAGCCCCAGGGAACCCCAGATACCCAAATTTGAGATCTCTGACTTCCCAAACTTCCTTCTTGCAATACTGGAGGCCTTGACTGATAACCATCACAACCGGCATTTTTCTAAGGAGTACACCTTGGGTAATTGGGAAACTAAAGCTGGCCATACACTGTATGAATTTCATTCAGTTCCTGAGGAATTTGGCCGAAATTTTCTTTGCAGGGGGCTCTGTTGTTTGCTTCCCACCTGACAATTCTCCACTGGAAAATCGAAGAAGCCAGGTGTAAATATGGTGGCCAAACTGCAACTGCATCCTGTCAGATGCAGGTGTTTTGTATTTTGACAGCCAGCAGAGGGATTTGTCCATCCACATTGTAAAGCGTGGATGGATGAAATTTTGACATCTGGCCCCCGCTGGCTGTCAAAATACTTTAACAGTGGTCACCCACAAATCAAATTTTGGACAGTTCAGCAGGAACCAGTGAAACTTTGTACAGTGAATGGTCAGCTTAACACCATCCACTTGGAATACTCCCCTTGAGGACAAATTGCAATTACCTCTGGACAGTTTGATGTGGTAGTCTTGTAGTAGGTGGGGTCTTGTTTAATCGGTAATGTGCCCTGAGTTGCTTAATTTTTCCATCTGAGAATAGTGTGTTCTCCCAAAGCACCTGGTGAAATGTTTTTATAGTAATATAACAGTTCGTTAGAGCAATATAATGTTTTTACAGTAATATAACAGTTCGTTAGAGCAATATAATGTTTTTACAGTAATATAACAGTTCGTTAGAGCAATAGCAGTGTGGCAATGCTTTGACATGTTGATTAATTCTGGCATTGTGACAGGTGAACTGATCAGACAATGTCTTATTCTGTCACAATAGTTTACATTGATTTTACAGTATTTTACAAACATTAGGTCTTCATTCAAACAGTGTCTACAGACAAAGGTGATCTACTTGAACAAATCACATAAAATTGAAATCTAAACTGAAAATGTTTCACATGAAAAGACTAAGTACACTGCTACATTTACCACCAGTTCAAACCCATGAAATTAAAACCTGGTGGTAAGACTAGGTCCCAATGATCATAATCCCCTTAGGGACTATTCAGGCGGAACCAGTCTTCTATTGCCTGGTGTTTTCTTTGCCATTGACTTGTATGGTGTCATCATGCCAAGATAAAAAGAGCTCTCCAAAGTCTTCAGAAAGAAAGTTGTGGATGCTCAAGGGTTTATTAAAGAATGTAATCTACTGTACAAATGGCATAGACTTCAAAAGACTTCTAATTTGTCCAAAAATGGCTGACCTGGCAAATTCTGCTCTGGAGCTGACCATTTGATGCTAAAAGATGTTTCCATGAAGATTAGGATCTGTAGGTAACACTTGCAGCAGTTGCTGTTAAACTGCATACATCCACAATCCGAAAGAGCTTGCATTAATTTATTCTACTTTGGGTGGGGGGGGGGCGGTCCAGGTAAAATCATCTGCTGTCCAAAAATAACAGAACAAGTCTTCGGGTTGTCATTGAACATAGGCAAAGACCACACCTTCTGGAACAATGTACTGTGGACTGATTCATTAAATACAGACACAGTTTGCCCACAGTAGGAGTAGACCCTTTTAGTGATGAACTGAAGGTAGAATTTACCAACTGTGAAGCATTGTGGTGGAAATCTTATGGCGTGTGGTTGGTTTGCTGCTTTATATCCTGGCAGCTTGCAGCCATTGAGTCAACTATGAATTCTGCATAGTTCTTCATTAATCCTTCAGCACAATAATATACTGAATGCTACTAGCAAATTCCCCAAGTAACAGCTCAAAAAAGTAACGGATGGTTATTGACTGGCCTAGTCAAAGCCCTGGTTCGATCCCTATTTAAATGGTGTGTAGGGAATTTGAAATGGGCACTTCATGGAAGGAAACCCACAAACTCAAGGAATTTTCGTGGAAAAGTGTTCGAAGGTTTCAATGTCAGGGGCTGGTGGACGATAATGTAAAACGCCAGTCATTTCTGCTAAAGGGAACAAAACATGGTTCGAAGACCAAGGGAGTACTTACTTTTCCACAGTACATCATTACATTTAGTAGTAGTTTGTGTGTGTGTCACCTTGCCTGTTCAAATATGTTGCGAAAGTCAATAATTTCCACAAGCGGGCTGTGATGTGCCGAAACGTCGGTGTAATGAAACTACCATTTGCTTAGTTTTGTCCTTTTGGAAGTCCTGAAAGGGCCCTCTACATCCATTACTATATTTCCTTACTTATGTGGAGCACCAAGGCCGTATTTTGGATTGAGTGCTGGTACCACCATCCTGCATGTAACAATCATAAACGCATTTGATGGGCTTTTACGCATCCATCATTTAACAGCTGGACACACTTTGCTAGCATCTTTACCAGTATATGTAACCATTTTCCCTGGATCCAACTCTCCCCCACTATGTACTTGTACCAGGCCAGTGTGGGACTGTTTTTGCACTAGTCAGTAATTCCTTCATGCTTGTTTGTTATTCGTTTCTTCTGTTTATGAATCTTGCCCGACTTATTCAGCAATACTCCATTGAGTGCTGAAAGTGATCGATAATGCATTGGGTAACATTTGCCTAATACCTATTACAGAGTTTCAGCATCTAGATGGAACTACTGCATCTCTGGCACAATGTATTTGACAGCTTTATCATGTGATTTCCTTTTTTGTTTTATTTATTTATTTCATAAATAGCCTGCTTAAAGTGTTACAAACCCAGGACTGCATTTGCTATCTGTTCTCTCACAGTACAGCGAACATGGAAATGCAATTATTTTAGTACCTAATAAACTGCTAAATACCTTTTCTCATCAGCAGTATATAGCAGTCTTTTCACTTCTATCAGTGTCTGACAGAGCAACGGTTAAACTTGTAGGAGGTTTTCATTTTGCTCTGAATGTCCTATGAGGCTGCATAATCCCTGACCTCTGTCTGGACAGTGCTGATTGGCCCTGTGCTGATCACATGCACTCTCCCAAAGGAAAAAAAAAAACCTCTCTAGCCATACACACTAAACTGAGCATGTGCAGAGTGACTCCACACAATATGTCTTATCAGGAGGTAAGAGGGGGACACTGGAAGAAGGGGAGGATCAGAGAAAACAGGATCAAACAGGCTTTTTACACAATGCGGAGGATTAACCCCTTAGGTACCACAGTGAGTATAACAAGCATTCTTTACTGCATATACAGACTGATATTACGGTTGTGGATTTAATTGCAATGCTCCACGTTTCCTTTTTTGACATGCAGTTCTAGGGTAGGAAATTATTTGTTCAGTTAGAAAATGCTAAGCAAATTTCCAATGCATTCTTAAAAGAGAATTATGGCCTCCAATTAAAAAAAAAAAATATATACACTAGATTGCCAAAGGTTTTGGGATGCCTTCCTTTACACGCACAGTCTTAGTACGTAGGGTGCAATATTGAGTTGGCCCACTCCTTGCAGCTATAACCATTTCAGCTCTTCTAGGAAAGCTGTCCACAAGGTTTAGGAGTGTGTCTATGGCAGCATTTCTCAACTAGGGTGCCCAGGCAAAAGTGGCCAAAAATTGCCCAAATCCTGTATACAAGCCAGTAGGTGTAACAAGCCTGCCTTTTAGTTACACGAAGCCACAGGTTTTCATTACAGGCACACAGGGGCCATTACGCCCTTCTAGCCGCAGGCGTCCTGACAGCCAATAACATCATCAGTTCATAAGGAGGTTGTCAGCTGCCTGCACAGCATCCTAGTTTGATCATTCCCTGCCTCTCTCTGTCAGTGCTGGGGTCACACTAGCAGTGAAAAATTGAGGGCGAAGAGAAACACTGGAATACTAGTCAGTACTAGTGTGCAGAAGTGTATTTGCTTTGAAAGAATAAATCGCCTCTAAGATGTTGGATGTTGCTGTGTTATACAAAACTATTAGAATAGTTTTTCACATTTTAGAACAGTGTGCCTTGGGACTGTCCATAATTTTAAAGGGTGCCATGACTAAAAAAAGTTTGAGAAACACTGGTCTATGGGAATGCTTGACCATTCTTCCAGAAGCACATTTGTGAGGTCAGGGACTGATGTCGGACGAGAAGGTCTGGCTCACAGTCTCCACTCTAATTCATCCCAAAGGCGCTCTATCAGGT
This sequence comes from Staurois parvus, assembly GCF_062004578.1. Classification (NCBI taxonomy): domain Eukaryota; kingdom Metazoa; phylum Chordata; class Amphibia; order Anura; family Ranidae; genus Staurois; species Staurois parvus. The sequence goes on along the minus strand of NW_028317901.1, from coordinate 6,224,225 downwards.
TGAGGTGCAGGCCAGTCAAGTTTCTCCACCCCAAACTCACTCATCCATGTCTTTATGGACCTTGCTTTGTGCACTGGTGCGCAGTCATGTTGGAGCAGGAAGGGGCCATCCCCAAACTGTTCCCACAAAGTTGGGAGCCTGAAATTGTCCAAAATATCTTGACATGCTGACGCCTTAAGAGTTCCCTTCACTGGAACTAAGGGGCCAAGTGTAACAGAACCGACCCAGACTGCACTTGAGTACTCCCGTTAGAATACCGCTTCCCCGTCCGAACACCAACAACACACCACAGCCGACCATACAAGACTTGACGACACCAGTCTGTCTGAATATGGAACTCTTTATTTTAAACTCAAACAGGCTTTTTATACAATACACACTGAGACTGATCACATGATCATATGCAAACGCAGCTATATACAGAAATAGACTTTAACACTCTAAACAGTCAGGCTACGTTCACATGAGCCTTGTGTGCAGGAGGCAGAGAGGCGTTTGGGAAGCGTTTTTACCGCTTCCCAAACGCCTCTGCCAATTCTGCACATTACAGCACATGGTGCTGTTCTAACGGGAGCGTTTGCGTTGCGGCAAAACGGACGCCTGTGGTCGAGTCAGGAGGCTTTGAAGCCTCCTATTCTCGTCTATGGTGCCGCTCCGCAAACGCCCAGTCGGCGTTTGCGGTGCGGTTGCGGGACGTTTGCGGAGCGGTATCACCACTCTACTGTATTATAGGCGTTTGTGGGGTGTTATTAACGCTCGGCAAACGCCTAGCAACCGCCACTAAACCGCGCATGCGGCGTTTGCGGAGCGTTTGCCGAGCGTTAAACGCTCCGCAAACGCCGGACCAATGCTTGCCAAACGCTTGCCAAACGCTATAGGGGCGTTTGGCAAGCGTTGGTAAAACAGCCAAGTGTGAACGAGCCCTAAGTTAATTAGGTTAGCTAGCTGGGTGATTTAAACAAAAGGTGAATGGGAATTCGCACCTAGACAATGGTTTGATGATTTAGGATCTCACTACAGAGCAGACGGTTCGGCTCCTACACTGGAGTAGAGGGGAGGCCAGTGTCATCAGCTCTTTCAATTCACATGTCTAGTTCAGAATCAACAACCAGGAATAGTCTTCATAAGCTGATAAATATTACTGTTCCATCTGAAGTAGTTCCAACCGCATTCTGGGCATCCATTAGTCACCTTGTGCCCCTAAGAGACACAGGGTGACTTGCACATAAGAGGGATATGGGGAGCTGAGACAGGGGTCTCCCAACCTCTGCAAAGTAAGCTGGGTTCCATGAGCCCCCCACCCAAAGTGACTCTCTTCACACCAAGCCCAACCCCTGAAAAACAATCCCACACCATAATCCCCCCCCTCAACCAAACTTTACACTTGGTACAGTGCAGTCAGGTAAGGACCGTTCTCTAGGCAACTGCCAAAGCCAGATATGTCCATCGGATTGCCAGACAGAGAAGTGTGACTGGTCACTCCAGAGAACATGTCTCCACTGCTCTAAAGTCCAGTGGCGGCATGCTTTACACCACTGCATCCAATGCTTTGCATTGCATTGCACTTGGTGATGTAAGGCTTGGATGCAGCTGCTCGGCCATGGAAACCCATTCTATGAAGCTCTGTACGCACTGTTGGGCTAATCTGAAGGCTACACAAAGTTTGGAGGTCTTTATCTATTGACTGCAGACAGTTGGCAACTTCTGCGCACTGTGCGCTTCAGCATGTGCTGACCCCGCTCTGTCATTTTATGTGGTCTGTTGTTCCCAGTTTCTTCCACTTTGTTCTAATACCACTAACAGTTGACTTTGGAATATTTTTAGTAGCAAGGAAATTTCACGGATGGACTTATTGCACAGGTGGCAACCTATCACGGTACCACGCTTGAATTCACTGAGCTCTGGAGAGCGACCAATTCTTTACAAATGTTTTGTAGAAGAAGTCTGCGTGCCTAGGTGCTTGATGTTATACAGCTGTGGTGATGGAAGTGATTGGAACACTTGAATCCAGTGATTTGGAGGGCTGGCCCAATACTTTTGGAAGTATAGTGTATGTGCCACAGCACTTAATTATTAGTGCATCTGTACCTACAGTTCTTTTCTTAGTCCATCTACAAAGTCCAGCAATTACCTGCTGATCCTGCCAGTGAAGTCCACCTAATGCAGCTTCCTGTGATGGCATAGCAATAATGCCGCACTGGCCCTGAATTCAGAGCAGAGTTGGTAATAAATGCATGTAATCATTTTTAAATAGTATCAATCGTACTGTGGGCCTGAAACTATTGTTTCCAACCTCTTCCCCCTTTTTTTTTTTTTTTTTTTGGCTGCTCCTGATGCTCAGTTGACAAGTAGACAACATATAAGTAAACCAATAGCAAATAGACACCATAGTGACATGTACTCTCAATTTTACAAATTTGCGATTTTGTCACGGAAATGTCGCAGGTTCTGTGCGTTATAAACTAATCTCTGTGCTACAATGTGATGCCGATATTGGCCACAGATCATATTTACTGCCTGGTCTCTACTTTTTATAATAATTATTATACAGGATTTATATAGCGCCAACAGTTTGCGCAGTGCTTTACAAAATGAACCACTTGCCCTCCTGAGGATTTACACCCCTTCCTGACCAGGCTATTTTTTTTGCGTTACGGCGCTGCGTTACTTTGACAATTGTGCGGTCATGCAACGCTGCACCCAAATGTAATATTTACGTCCTTTTTTGCCCCCCTTTCTTTCGGTGGTATTTGATCACCTGTGCAGTTTTAATTTTTGATTATTTATATATATATATGAGCCTGACAATTTTGAGAAAACAATATTTTTGACTTTTTGCTATTAAACATGCCCAGTAAAAAATTGAATTTTGTCATAAATTTAGGCCAAATGTATTCTGCTACATGTCTTTGCTTAAAAAAAAAAAAAAAAAAAAATCCCAATACGTGTAAATTAATTTGGTTTGCATGAAAGTTAAAGCATTTACAAATGGAGGTATAGATACTGGAATTTTTATTTTTACTAGTAATGGCAGCGATGAGCGACTTATAGCAGGACTGCAGCGGGCATTCTGACACTGGGGGGAACTGACATGGTGTTACTGACATCCCAAGTTCACTGTAATCGCACTGCTTTGCATGGCTGTGCTGTGCATAGCCATCCAAAGCAGTGTGCATGTGCTGACAGGGAGGATAACTGTATTGTTTTTATACAGTTCTCTTCCCCGTCAGAGATACTCGGTAATCACCGGGTGCTGGCAAGTAATCCCTGGTTAGGACCTGGTGATTGAGAGCTGCAGCTGCGAATGGCGGCGCGGGTAGGGTGCACGCGTACATCTTGCACCCCCTACCTGAAAAATGCAAAATCGCATATATACGTGATTTTGCGCACACGTGCCGCCCTGTAGCGGTATATCTGCCATAGGGCGGTCGGGAAGCGAATAAATAAATCAAACTCAGGAGGCTGGGTGAATGTAGCCTTCCTCATCAAGCACACTGCAAGGTTTCTTGCTGTAAAGGCTAGAATGTTAGGTTAATCATACACGTGAAACAGCTCCCAGTGAAATTCTGTAGAGGCCTGCAGTGCTGTCCAAATTTGCTGACGAATTGTGTAGTTCCTTTTGTTAACATTCACCTGAATACATCCTTTGCAGCCTTCGCGGACCACCTATATAGATCTGGAGAATGTGAAAGATTCATTAAAGCACCACTGAGGGCAAAAGCTACTGTATCTTTCTATCACCCTGTCTCCCACCCATTACCTTGTGAAGCCACCTATATTCACCTACTGTAAGTCCCTCACCACTGCCTGGTGCAGGGAACCTCTAATCTAGCACTGCTATTGATCCTGAAACCGCCGGTGCTTGACTTCTCTCCACTGATGTTAGTCCTCTTCTGGATCCTGAGAGAACATTTCCACTGGACATCCAATAGGAAGTGTCCAGGTCACAAAGAGGGATGTAACCAGAAAGTATATTGAAGAGGATAGGCTCAGGATTGGAGCATCACAAGACCCCATCTTACGCATGGTTCACACTAGTGCAGGCCATGCGGCCAGCGTTCGCTCGGGCACAGAAACCCATTCATTTGAATGGGCTGCCGTGCCACATGTCGCACACAAAAATCCTTTTTTGATCATGCAGTTTCCCTGCGGTTCCCGCACCCGCGATCGGTGCGGGCTGAGATGTGTGGGGGTGCTATTCAGAATGAATGTCAGCCCCGCATGTCTCTCAAAAGGAGGGGGTAGTTGCAGGTGCAGTAACAGGTGCGATGAATCCCAAGCATAGTATATTTTTACATGGTTACATTGGTCCTGGTTGGACCAATATAAATTGTATACACTATACCGGGCTGATGCACTTGGAAGCCAGAAATCACTAAAGTAGACACCACTACTCCCGTGATCTCCACTTGCTTCTAGGTTTTGTGTCTAGCGGCTTCACCTCCTGCTGACTGAACAGAGGAGTGGGGTCGTTCGGCAAAGGTGCCCTTCAGATTATGCTTTGCGGTTTCTAAATGAATGCAAAGCGTGTTCTGATTGGATAAGGTGAAGTGCATGAAGTCACCGTCCACCTCATTCCAATCAGAGGATGCTTTGCATTCATTCAATGGTGCCAACGGCGAGCGACCAACAGCCTGTATTCATAATGCATCAGATCAGCCACTCTGCTCAAGACCTGGCAACAAGTGATCAGTTAGAGAGTTGTGGGGGGAGGCACTGTATCTTTATCCGGGAGAGGGTCTTTAATCCAGGCGTGTACAAATGTAACACTTGCCTGTGAAGAACCGTCCCTTTGTGATAACATTTTGCCCTTTCCATTCCGGTTTTATCTCCTTGTTAAGTGGCCTTCCTGTTCTACCTTTTTTTAAAACTGGATATGTTTGGAGGCTGTTGTGTGTACAGGCAGTTTGCTTGGGTGATGGGGACTTGTAGCCTTTCACTTATCCAGATTTTATACTGTGCTGATTACTGCTGTATTGTGCTGTAGAGTTTTGGGTGTGGGTGGGGAACCAGGTGTCAAACTGTCTGGTGGGGGTGCAGGGGTCAGGGCTCTGCCAGCATGTGCTGTATAAGTTGAGTTGTGTTCAATAAAGCGATGCATTAATTCACCATACACGAAGTTCCGACTCGTGGTTTGGGATATCTGGCAAGGATTGTCTTTTGAGCTTTAATACCCACCTTGGCAGAGTGCTGGAAGACTTGCCTGAAAAGGGGACCATTGGCTGAGACTACGGCGCAAGAGGAAGCCCGCCACATTGCCTCCCAAAGATGTTCCTGTATGTCATTGTGTTTGAGTGGTTATACTGGGGCCCCATCACCAGTCTTTTCACCTGGCAAAGCTGAATTCATAAAAGCGATTCGAGTGGCAAACTAGCTGCTGGATTGGTTTTACAGGTGTGGCAGGAGAGGGTTCACTCCCGACCCTCCCACCCCCCTTTTTTGCCGCCGTTCTGTGCTCTGCAGTCCTACTGAGAAGCCCGGGACTGAAGCCGACTGTTCTGCCAGCTGACCATACAGATGACTGAGGACCAGAACATCCCCAATATAAGAAGATCTAGGTCTAAGAAACTGGAAGCCACAAGTAGTTTGTCACTTCCGGTTTTAGCCTAACATACATAGACCGTTACCGGCCTGTGAAAGCATCAGATCAAACCGATCTGGGTTTGATCTGATGCTTTGAAGGGCAGAGGAGAGATCTGGGATCTAATAAATCCTAGATCTCTCTGTAAACAGGACCTGTCGCTGCTTCGGGTATCACAAGGGATGTTGTTTTATCCCTTGTGATGGCCATAAAAGTGCTAAAAAAATGTAGAGACCGTGTAAAAAATTTTAAATAAATAATAATAAAAAAAAAAGTTTCCCCCTTGCAAAGGCAGACGCATATGAAGGTTGCGTATGCATATGTAAAAGATGTTTGCATCACACGTGAGGTATCGCCGCAAGCATTGCAATAATTCTAGCATCAGATCTCCTGTGTAACTCTAAACTGGTAATCTGTAAAGGCGTTTAAAGCGTCACCTATTGAGATTTTTAAGTACCATAGTTTGTTGCCATTTCACGAGCATGTGCAATTTTAAAGCGTGACATGTTAAGTATCTATTTACTCTGCGTAACATCTTCTTTTATGTTTTACCAAACAATAGGGTATTATATTGTGTTTTACGCTTAAGAATTCAATAAAGTGTATTTTTTTTTAATGCATTTGGAAAACCACACCACAAATGCTGTGTGATATGAAAAAATTGCAACACCCTTTATTTCATTCTCTTTGCTTAAAAAATATGTTGGGGGGTGCAAAGTAGTTCTAGAAGATCTGATTTTAACATTAATGTGAGAAGTGTCAGAATAGGCTTGGGAAGCAAGTGGGTCAATATGGAAGTCCGTAGTCGGTGTGTCCAATCCAAGAGCCAGCTCCACTGATGGCAAGTAGAGATCCTCAAAGTCTCTACTTTTTTTTTTTTTTTTAGAGTCTTGGCTACCTGGCTCCTGACCTTTTGTCCATCTCTGCAATAATCTTTTATAAATAGACCCAACTGTTATTAACACCACACATTCCTGCTACATATGATTGGCCTGTGAGTGGCTGTCAGTCTGCTTGACCCTCTCTGATCTCAATTCCGATGAGTACACCAGTTTTCAGTGTGACAGATCTAAATTGTATAGTACACACGCAGGGTGTCATTGGTTGTAGTGTCATTATACATTTTGAAATTTTCTTTTGTCAAAGTTTCTTTGATTGTTTTTAATAACTGGTAAATGTTGTTCTTCGCAAGTGCTATAACTGGGGTGCCTTCAAAGATAAGGGGGAAAAAAAGCAAGTTATGGCTTCTCACCATCTGCTGTACCCTTTGTCCTGTTTTCAGGTTAAATCCTAATACTTTTCCTGTAATACTGTGTTTGTTTTTGCTTTTAAAAGAAGTGGAGGCAGATGTAAAATACTCTATAAGGCATCTTGCACACTTTACTGATGTATGGGCATCAGACATTCCTAGCAGAAAATACACAAGGATAGGATGTGTATCAGTTGCATTTATTTGAAAGTATGCACACACAAGCAGGAAGCTTGGCATTCGTGTGTATCCCTGTGTATTTGCAAGCATAACTGCAAAAATACTGACTGGCAATGCAGATTTTTGTAACTTTTTTTTTTTTTTTGTTTTTTTTTGTTTTTTTTCTTTTTTTGTTTTAACACATCAATACCCAGCACTTGTTTATGGCCCTGTGTGTAAACAATGGACTGCATTTTAGATCAGTGTAAAAAAAATAAATACAAGAGGCCTAAAACTCATGTAAAAATATACAGGTACATCTCAATAAATTAGAATATCATCAAAAAGTTAACTCCCCTGACCTAACCCCATAGAGAATCTGTGAAATATTGTCAAGAGGAAGATGAGAGACTTCAGACTGAACAATGCAGATGAGCTGAAGGCCACTATCAAAGCAACCTGGACTTCCATAACACCCCAGCAGTGCCACAGGCTGATCGCCTCCATGCCCCATTGATTCAGTAATTCATGCAAAAGGAGCCCGACCAAGTATTGAGTGCATACTATACTCCTGTACATGGACAAACTTTCAGTAAGCCAACATTTCTGTATTAAAAATCCTCCTCCTTTTTTTTTTTTTTTGTATTGGTTTTATGTAATATTCTATTTTTCTGAGATACTGAATTTTGGGTTTTCATTTAGCTGTAAACCATAATCATCACATTAAAATAAAGATAAATTGAAATATATCACTCTGTGTGTAATGAATCTACAGTTGTGTTCAAAATAATAGCAGTCAGATATCACTAACCTGATCAATCACTGGTTTTGGTAGAAATGATATTTCTACATGGCAAATAATTTACTAGCAGGTGTAGTAGAGTAATAGAAATCCAACAGACCCAACAGTCATGACATGCATGCTGCTGATTCTGTGTAATTGAATCACTAATTGAAAGGGGCATGTTCAAAATAATAGCAGTGTGGAGTTCTATTAGTGAGGTCATTCATTCTTTGAAAAACAGGTGGCAATTATTGCCCTTATTTAAGGAAGGAAGGCAGCAAATGTTGTACATGCTGGTTACAGTGCATTTCTCTCTGCAACTCTGAAGAAAATGGGTCGTTCCAGACATTGTTCAGAAGAACAGCGTACCTTGATTAAAAAGTTGATTGGAGAGGGGAAAACATATAAAGAAGTGCAGAAAATGATAGGCTGCTCAGCTAAAATGATCACAAATGCTTTAAAATGGCAACCAAAACCTGAAAGACGTGGAAGAAAGTGGAAAAACTACCATTCGAATGGATAGAAGAATAGCCAAAATGGCAAGGACTCAGCCAACAATCAGCTCCAGGAAGATCAAAGAAGGTCTAAAGTTACCTGTGAGTACTGTTACAATTAGAAGACGCCTATGTGAAGCCAAGCTATCTGCAAGAAGCCCCCGCAAAGTCCCATTGTTGAAAAAAAGACGTGCTGAAGAGGTTACAATTTGGCAAAGAGCACATTGACTGGCCTAAAGAGAAATGGCGCAACATTTTGTGGACTGATGAAAGTAAGATTGTTCTTTTTGGGTCTAGTGGCCGGAGACAGTTTGTCAGACGACCCCCAAACACTGAATTCAAGCCACAGTACATTGTGAAGACAGTGAAGCATGGTTGCGCAAGCATCATGATATGGGAATGTTTCTCATACTACGGTGTTGGGCCTATTTATCGCATACCAGGGATCATGGATCAGTTTGAATACATCAGAATACTTGAAGAGGTCATGCTGCCTTATGCTGAAGAGGAAATGCCCTTGAAATGGGTGTTCCAACAAGACAACGACCCCAAACACACCAGTAAACGTGCAACATCTTGGTTCCAGACCAACAAGATTGACGTTATGGAGTGGCCAGCCCAATCCCCGGATCTTAATCCAATAGAAAACTTGTGGGGTGACATCAAAAATGCAGTTTCTGAGGCAAAACCATGAAATGGAGAAGAACTGTGGAATGTAGTCCAATCATCCTGGGCTGGAATACCTGTTCACAGGTGCCAGAAGTTGGTTGACTCCATGCAACACAGATGTACAGCAGTTCTCAGAAACAGTGCTTATACAACTAAATATTCAAAGGAAAGCAAAATCTTCAAACATTTTTCAGTTTATATAGTGAATGTTTGAGTTTGTAAAGAAGAATACAAACACTGCTATTTTTTTGAACAGTCTAATATTCACTTTTCTTCAATTTTGTTTTATTTTTTTTTATTTTTTTTAGAGGAACACAAATTTGATATTTTTCTTCATGTTTTGATTTGGAACAGAATGTGTAGTGGTCCCAATGCATTTGTGTGTATAGAAATAAAAGCTATTAGAAGGATTTTGAGCTTTATTCACTTTTTATCAACACACTGCTATTATTTTGAACACAACTGTATATAATATACGAGTGTCGCCTTTTAAATTGAATTACTGAAATAAATTAACTTTTTGGTGATATTCTAAATTATTGAGATGTACCTGTATATAAAAAATAATCTGGCATATATTGTTTGTTTTTGTACTAGTCTCCATTATTTCCTGTACAGCTAGATTCAGGGCCTGTTCACACCAGCAGCTGTTATATCATGACCATTGGTGTGTACTCTGATCCCTACACATTGCAACACATTGCACTTTTCACCATATACAGTATATAGTGTGTGTGTGTGTGTGTGTGTGTGTGTGTATATACACACGCATATCATTCACTGTGGTGGGAGTAGAGAGTTCAGGCTTGACCTCCTCACTGTATTTCTGAATTTTTACTATCCATTCATAAGAAGGGGTGGTCCTTGACCAAGTTGTGTTGCTCTAACTGCAGTAGTAAAATGTAGTGAGGTCAGAGGCTGGCTGTACAACCTAACAAGGCAGTGAGAACTGGCTGAACAGAACAGGTGAGAAATGTTTGATTTATATTCAACTGTAATTTTTTAGTGGTTTGACTGCACTTTCATTTTAACATTGTTTTTACTTTATTTTAAAGTGCTATTAAACATAAAACTAAAAATGTATTATTTTGCAGCTTACCACTTGTGGTGGCTGCATTGGTTTCCCTTATCCTTCCCCCCCCCCCCCCCCCCTCAGTTTTCACCTGATCTGGCCAATAACACTCCTCCTGTATTAGATTTCCCCCGCTCTAGATGAAAGAGCACAGGGAGCACCTTTTTGAACAGCATTGTCAGTCTGGGATGAAGGGGGGAGGGGAGTGTTGGATGTACTAGCAGATTTAGATACACTAACAAATTGAAACCAAACTCCAGCTGATGCTTTATAATCCGTTACAGCAAGTTTTAGTTTTTTTTTGTTTTTTTCCTTTTTGGGATAACGGTTTTACAAAAATACAAGCTGATCAAGCTGTAAGCACCCCTGTAAATGGTTTGTCTCAACTCCCTACTGCTAATCTGCAGCATGTTCTTTTGAAAAACAGACTTGCAGGATCACCAGGTTAAAATAGAGGAAAGCGAGCCTAAAAAAAGAAAACGAATACAGCCATCACATCTCAGAATTGGTAAGCTACAATATGTTTGCTTTTGGGTTTAAGGCAGGTTTCACACTGATGCGGTACGGAATTCGCAGCGTCTTCTGTGCGAATTTCACACCACATCAGAATTGCACCCCGTTCATGCAAACCGATGCAGGTGTGTTAACACACCCTGAAATTGTTCCGCAAAATGCCGTGCGATGTGCAGAATTGGATAATATCGCATAGGTGTGAATACCATGCGATCCAATTCTAGTGCAGACCAAAAAAAGGGTCTTTTTGGTGTGGTGTGATTTGAGCCATACATAATGCATACAAATCGCATGTGATTTGCACAGGAATGCAGTGCAGTTCCTGTGCGAATCGCATGCAGTGTACCGCACCACATTAGTGTGAACCTAGCCTAATACTTTTTGTGTGCGGTCCTTCTTCTTCTTCTCCTTCTTTTTTTTTTTTTTTTTTTTTTGGGGGGGGGGTTCTTCGGTCCAATGAAACATAATTCTTGATTAGTTCCTATCACCTATTGCAGTTCTGAAGCCCCCCCCCAAGTCCATCTTGAAATAATTTACAGGTCTTGGGGAACCCCTGCTAAAATCAATTCATTAGTGACCAGTGGTAAGACTGCCCTTCTTACAGTGGAGGTTAAAGTGCCACTATTACAGGCAGTGAAAAAGCTCATTGGTGTCATGAAGTTGGCTTTGCTAAGTAGGGTTGGACCCAGATTTAGGCAGGCAACATTAAATGGGAGACTAACCAACCACAGTTTAAGGAACTTCTAGTAACCTCTGAAGAAACCCAGGCTGAGAGTGTCTGTCTGCTTTTATGTACACATGAGGTACAGGGGTTAGACTAAAAATGGAAACACTACATGATTTGCAGGTGTAAAAAGTGACCCATTTCACATTGCAATTGATATAGCATTCTGCAAAAGTGATGTAAAATGCTGCAGAAGTGACTCCAGAGCTCAATCTCAGTCCCGTGAAGATTGAGATTGAGCTGTACAGTTACTTTTGCAGCAGTTGTCTCCTTATTCCAGGTCACAGTCCTGCACAATTTCCTTTTTGTCTTTGTCAGTTGACCATGTTGACCGCACTTATGCTTATCAGACAACGTTTTCTCCAAAACTGTATACGCCGTCATAACCTTTGATACCGTACCTTGTGACACCAAATAAATTGACAACTTCAGTCACTGGGGCACCAACAATTGAAGCTCCGTAAGCGCTGACATGACTCCGTATTACTAGCAGAGCACTCCGTGAATGATGAAAGTGAGGCTTCCCACCTGTTAGCTAGGTGTCTCATCACACAGCGGAAGGAAAAGATTGTTGCATCATCTGCTTTCAAATCAAAACGTTGTCACTTTCATACCTGCAAATCATGTAGTGTTTCCATATTTTTTTTTTTTTTTTGTCTAACCCCTGTATGATTACATCTAAAATAATATGTACAGTTCCTTTCAGTACCTCAGTGAAATTTGGATATTCTTGGGCTGTGGCCATATTGGATGGTTTTCAGTATTGGTATGTCTTTTGTCTGCAGTTCATTACTTTAATGTGGTCAGTTAATCTCCAGTGGAAGAATGAATTTTGTTTTTTCAAAAATGTCTGTCTGTCTGTCTGTATAGAGTGCAAGCTAATATTTGATCCCCCTTCCTTTTTTTTTTTTTTTTTTTTTTTTTCTTTTTATTTTCTCTGGCTGTTGTTATGCCTGTAGAATTATAGATTCTCTTCATGCAGTTTTTATGAGAGGAAAATGTCATTTCCCCAGCTGTCAGATCCCCTTCTGTCTGTAGAATGCAAATGATCATGAAATGATTTGCTAAAGATAGTTCATAGCACAGAGAAAACTGTTATGTTCTCTTGTATGTCTCCTTTTGTGTTATTTTTACCTTTTCATAGTTTGAGTGTACGCATACTTTATATATAAAAAGGAAGGTGGGATCAGCGCTCCAACCAAAATTGAATGCCTCTGTGCGCCACACAAAACAAATAACATAGCAATAGGTATTGTGGAGGCCTTGCACAGAGTAACAAGGAGGGCAATCTAGAAGCTTTATTGCACCAACTCTTCGGCACAAGCTGCAACCTTGCTGTAATACACCTTCTATTAAATACAAAGTCCCTCCTTTGCTTCTATATGATAACAATATAAAGATAAGCAGCCAACACTCTACCTTAAACCTTGGAAGTAAATGAGCAAACAATATTAATAATAGTGCAGCGCTAATGCATAATAAATGAAAACAAAAAAAAAATAAAAAAAAAAAAAATATATATATATATATATATATATATATATATATATATACCTTTTAATATATGGTGATAATAAAATAAAAAATTATAACCATGCAAATGAACAAATCTATAGTGGTATGATCCAACAAGCATCTAATTTGTGCCATACACAACGGTGCAAAACACTGTGAAATGACAAACTGGTCATTAATCATGACCTCATATAGTGAAAAAACAATATTAACATCAATATCACCCTCCAAAATTATCCCTGTCAGGGATTTAACACAAACGCACAAATTAGTTCAAAATGACCAGGAATCCCCCAAATTGGGGGGAAAACCTAAACAAAGTGACAAGGGTTTACACATAAAATGTAATTAGCACAAACTTCAGTGCCAGAATATCCCAACAAAAACTTTAAATTAAATAACTATAAATATGAGCTGTGATCCAATGAAAATATATTCCATGCAGGTGATGCGGTGAATGTGCATTCACACCAACAGTAAAATGCTCAATGGCCAAAATGCCCCCTCACCTCCTTACAGTGACCCACTTGGCCAGCGTGCTTTCAGGATCACCCCAGTCAAGTCAGTACAAGTCAGCATGGCACATCTTGACTTGGCAATATTTGCCCACTCTTCCTTGCAAAAACACTCCAAATCTGTCAGATTGCATCTCCTGTGCACAGCCCTCTTCAGATCACCCCACAGATTTTCGATCGGATTCAGGTCTGGGCTCTGGCTGGGCCATTCCAAAACTTTAATCCTCTTCTGGTGAAGCCATTCCTTTGTTGATTTGGAAGTATGCTTTGGGTCGTTGTCATACTGAAAGATGAAGTTCCTCTTCATGTTCAGCTTTCTAGCAGACGCCTGAAGGTTTTGTGCCAATATTGACTGGTATTTGGAAGTGTTCATAATTCCCTCTACCTTGACTAAGGCCCCAGTTCCAGCTGAAGAAAAACAGCCCCAAAGCATGATGCTGCCACCACCATGCTTCACTGTGGGTATGATGTTCTCTTGGTGATGTGTTGTTTTTGCGCCAAACATATCTTTTGGAATTATGGCCAAAAAGTTCAACCTTGGTTTCATCAGACCAGAACACATTTTCCCACATGCTTTTGGGAGACTTCAGATGTGTTTTGCAAAATGTAGCCAGGCTGGGATTTTTTTTTTTTTTTTTTTTTTATGTAAGAAAAGGCTTCCGTCTTGACACTCTAACCCATAGCCCAGGCATATGAAGAATACGGGAGATTGTTGTCACATATACCACACAGCCAGTACTTGGCAGATATTCCTGCAGCTCCTTTTAATGTTGCTGTAGACCTCTTGGCAGCCTCCCAGACAAGTTTTCTTCTTGTCTTTTCATCAATTTTGAAGGGACATCCAGTTCTTCATAATTTCACTGTTGCACCATATTTTCCCTATGACTGTCTTCACTGTTTTCCATGGTATATCTAATGCCTTGGAAATTCTTTTGTACCCTTCTTTTGACTGATAACCCCCCAAAAAAAAAAAAAATTTCAGTTTGTTTTTCAGTTGAGTTGTACAGTTTATAGTTCTCATTAAAGGTGGAAAAAGTTCTGAAATTATTAATCTTTGTCTCATTTCTTTACATCACAGAAACCTGACATTTTAACAGGGGTGTGTTTCCATTTTCCCTCCCCGATGTCATGTGACTTGTTAGTGTTACAAGGTCTCAGGTGTGAATGGGGAGTAGGTGTGTTTAAATTTTGGTGTTTTCGCTCTCACTCTCTCATACTGGTCACTGGAAGTTCAACATGGCACCTCATGGCAAAGAACTCTCTGAGGATCTGAAAAAAAGTATTGTTGCTCTACATAAAGATGGCCTAGGCTATAAGAAGATTGCCAAGACCATGAAACTGAGCTGCAACACGGTGGCCAAGACCATACAGCGGTTTAACAGGACAGGTTCCACTCAGAACAGGCCTCGCCATGGTCGACCAAAGAAGTTGAGTGCACATGCTCAGCGTCCTATCCAGAGGTTGTCTTGGGGAAATAGCTGTTTAAGTGCTGCCAGCATTGCTGCAGAGGTTTAAGGGTGGGGGGTCAGCCTGTCAGTGCTCAGACCATATACCGCATCAAATGGTCTGCATAGCTGTCGTCCCAGAAGGAAGCCTCTTCTAAAGATGATGCACAAGAAAACCTGCAAACCATTTGCTGCAGACAAGCAGACTAAGGACATGAATTACTGGAACCATGTCCTGTGGTCTGATGACACCAAGATAAACTGATTTGGTTCAGATGGTGTCAAGCGTGTGTGGCGGCAACCAGGTGAGGAGTACAAAGACAAGTGTGTCTTGCCTACAGTCAAGCATTGTGGTGGGAGTGTCATGGTCTGGGGCTGCATAAGTGCTGCTACAGTTCATTGAGGGAACCATGAATGCCAACATGTACTGTGACATACTGAAGCAGAGTATGATCCCCTCCGTTTGGAGACTGGGCCACAGGGCAGTATTCCAACATAACGACCCCAAGTACCTACAAGACAACCACTGCCTTGCTAAAAAAGCTGAGGGTAAAGGTGATGGACTGACCAAGTATGTCTCAAGACCTAAACCCTATTGAGCATCTGTGGGGCATCCTCAAACGGAAGGTGGAGGAGCGCAAGGACGCAAACATCCACCAGCTCTGTGATGTTGTCATGGAGTGGAAGAGGAGTTTGTGATAGCAGAACTATATTTTCACCTTTTAGGTACCTACAAAAGGCCATTTTTATATGGCTATTTTTTCTTTTCTTTTTTTTAATCCAGCAATCTGATAGATTTATCCTAGAGAGAAATGCGAGGCCTATTGAGCTGCATAGATACAAAGATTCCTGGTTCTAGGATCCATTAAGGGGAACAAAAAACAGCCCCTCCCCCATTTTAACTGCTGCTGTCTGTGTATAAAAATTGTTGTTTACTGTTTAGAGTTACTCTGTCATCTTTCTTACTAATCTGTAATATAATGCAATGACATGTCCTATGTTTTTGTCTGTAAGGCATACGTTAAAATGTTGTTTCGAGAATAATATGTCTGTATATATTTAAACATTCCTGGTCTAGCATCCTTATCCTGTTAGGACTAGTATCTGGCCTGCCTGTCTTACAGATTTACCATCTGTATGTGTGTCATATCTCCCCAGCTATCTCCTGCACTGCTCAGCCCACACCATTGACATTCTAGCCTGTTACAAGTCTTCAAATAAAAATAAGCTTTCCAGATGATGAAATGTCTTCTATTTGGCTTCAGTCCAAGATCACAAGGTGACATGGGTGCACCATTCTGGCTTACAAAGCAGGAGGCACACTATCTGGGTAGATTTGATGTGGAGACATTAACTTTTTGTGTGCCTGTTGCACACCTTCTCATTTATGGTGTCTAAAGATACACGAACCAGCTACGTTTTGATAAAGGAGTAATCAATATAAAGAATAAACAGTACTCCTACCAGCCGTTTACTTTAAAACTGCATATTGTACTAAATCATATAGTGTTTGTTTGTATGACCAAGGTTCTTACTCTTTCCTGTTCTGGAGATACTGCTAAAGTCCATTGAACCTATTCAGACTGATAAGTGAGAAGGTCAGTCTTCGACAAATGTCTTACCAAAAATTAGTCTCACTCAGCAGACCTAAAGCCATTGCTGGGAACATGTTAACATTTGCCTCAAGCCATTTGTAGACCTCTGGCTGGAGCAGTAAGCCAATCACAGAAGCAGGACTGCAATTTCCGAGATCATTTTCCCCTTTTTTTTTTTTTTTTTTACACATGGCCATTTTCCATAGTGCAAAGCAGTAAATCACTTTTAGTTACTTTACAATACAAAATAAATGCTGTTCCTTTAAAAGAGAAGTTAACCCCCCCCCACAGATCATGCTTACTTAGGTGGATGCTGCATCTGTACCCCGCTGGCTCTAAGTGTGAGACCTCAGCAATAGCCTCGTCACAGGACGGGTCACAGGACGGGTCACAGGAGTGCAGAGCAAACTGCACTCCTGTGATCCACAGAAGTACAGCCAAAACAGCTTTGGCTATACTTCTCCTTTTTAACCTCATGCCACCCAGCCACTGTAGAAATACGGCGGCACGGCTGGGCAAAAGCACGGTTTAAAACGCCTGTTTTGAAAACAGGGGTACGCGCGAGGCGCGCTGCCGCCCTACCTGTCCCGCTGATCACAGCCGCGGATGTCAGTCGCTGGGTCACAGCCGGTCGTTACCGGCTATGTCCCGGCGATTGGCGGCAATCGCTGACAGAGAGCACAGCTGCAGTAGCTGTGCTTTCTGTCAGTTCCCTGACAGCTCCAGGACACGCTGATCGGGACAGAAGAGTTTCTCTGTCCCGATCAGCGGTGTTCCCTACAGTACACACCCCCGCCCCCTAGTAAAACACTCCCCTCACACAGTTAACCCTTTCCCTGAATAATAAACTTAACCCCTTCCTCCCCAGTGCCATTAGTACAGTGTCAGTGGGTTTTCTTTTTTTTTTGCACTGATCACTGTATTGGTGTCACTGGAGATGTCAGTGACCCCAAGTCAGTACCCCCCAGTGTCAGAATGTCCACTGCAGTCCCGCCATAAGTCACTGATCGCCGCCATAAGTCGCTGATTGCCACCATTATTAGTATAAAAAAAACCTAAAAAATCCCAGTATTTTTCTCGCCATTTGTAAACGCTCTAACTTTCACATAAACCAATTAATTTACACGTATTGGGTTTTTTTTTTTTTGAGCAAAGACATGTCGCAGAATTGATTTTTACATTTTTTTTTTTTTTTTTTTTACTGGACATGTTTTATAGCAAAAAGTCCAAAATATTGGTTTTTTTCCTCCAAAATTGTCAGCCTTTTTATTTTATAGCGCAAAAAATAAAAACTGCACAGGCGATCAAATACCACCGAAAGAAAGCTCAATTTGTGGGGAAAAAAAGGATGCAAATTTCATTTATGTACCGTATTGCATGACCGCGCAATTGTCCGTTAAATTAGCCCAGCGCTGTATAGCAGAAAAATGGCGTAAATTGCAGTATTTATACCATAGTTTGTAGACGCTATAACTTTCACACAAAGCAATCAATATACACTTATTGGGATTTTTTTTTACCAAAAACATGTACCAGAATACATTTTGGCCTAAATTTATAACCAACTTTGAGTTTACTATATATTTTTTATAGCTGAAAGTAAAAAATATTGTTTTTCTTCAAAATGTTTGGCCTTTTTTTGTTTATAGCGTGAAAAATAAAAAGTGCACAGGTGATCAAATACCACCGAAAGAAAGCTCTATTTATGTGAAAAAAAGGACGTAAATTTCGTTTGGGTGCAGCATTGCATGACCGCGCAATTATCAGTTGAATTAGTGCAGCGCCGAGTAGCAGAAAGAGGCCTGGTCTTTAAGGGGGGTAAATCCTCAGGAGGTCAAGTGGTTAATGTTCCTGGATTCTAAACTAATGACAAGTTTGTCCTTCAGTCTTTGGGGGGCAGACTTTAAGCAGTGGGGGTAGAAAATGCCCTGACGTCAGTGGGAGATGACTGTGTCTCAGCTTGGTGGTCAGTGGAAGTAAAAAGATTACATAGTACTTGTGATCAGTAGGAAGAGGAAAACTCCCCAACATTGGTGTCAGTCGAAGGAATAGTGCCCCATTGTTGGTGTTAATGGGAGGAATTGTCACAGTCAATGGTATCTGTTGTACCAATAGTGCCCCATTGTTGGTGTCAGTGGGAGGAATAGTGTCCCATCCTTTGTGTCAGTGGGAGGAATAGCATCTCACTGTTGGTGTCAGTGAAAAGAAGAATGGTGTCTCATCATTTGGTGTCAGTGGTAAGAATAGTGCCTCAGATCAGTGGGAGTGATAGTGCCCTAAGGGCTGGATAAAAGCCAACAAAGGGCTGCAGTTTGGAGACCACTATGTTAGACAGACATTGTAAATGAATTGTATATTTTGCTTGTTTGCTTTTTTGTTGATTATGTAATTTCACTAGAAGACATTTATATAGTTATTTGATCTGATAATGCTTTTAAAAACTACCTTATTTCTACAGTTTTTTTTTTATATGTAGTTATTTTGGGCTGACAGTTAATTTATGCAGTAGCAATCTACCTAGTTAGCTGATTAGCTAGATAGAAGATAATTTTCACAATCAACATAGGAAACGTAGATGCATGAAAAGGGTAATAATTCTATCTAAGCACTGTAATTAACCTGGAAACAAGTGACTCCCATAGCCTGCCCTGAGACTACGGAGGTTCACAGGATCATGGGAGATATAGTATCAGGATTGACATAGGAAGGAACAGGAAGTCATAAAACTATGAAATTCAGTCAGGAGGAGTGACATCACAGGCACAGAAACCTGCTGTATATAGCTAAAGGAGGGAAAAATTGGCACGCCAGGAGCAGCTGGTGATCAAGACCATATGAGGGAGTCTACCAGATTTTAGATACTTTCCAGATTGACAGATGATGGAACTCTATTCCTTCCCCCCACTGACACCAATGTTGGGACACTATTCCTCCCACTGACACCAATGTTGGGACACTATTCCTCCCACTGACACCAATGTTGGGACACTATTCCTCCCACTGACACCAATGTTGGGACACTATTCCTCCCACTGACACCAATGTTGGGACACTATTCCTCCCACTGACACCAATGTTGGGACACTATTCCTCCCACTGACACCAATGTTGGGACACTATTCCTCCCACTGACACCAATGTTGGGACACTATTCCTCCCACTGACACCAATGTTGGGACACTATTCCTCCCACTGACACCAATGTTGGGACACTATTCCTCCCACTGACACCAATGTTGGGACACTATTCCTCACACACTGACACTAATAATGAGGCACCATCATTGGTGTCGGCAGGAGGAATAGTGCACCATCATTGGTGTCGGCGGGAGGAATAGTGCCCCATCATTGGTGTCGGCGGGAGGAATAGTGCCCCATCATTGGTGTCGGCGGGAGGAATAGTGCCCCATCATTGGTGTCAGTGGGAGGAATAGTGCCCCATCATTGATGTCAGTGGGAGGAATTGTGCCCCATCATTGGTGTCAGTGGGAGGAATTGTGCCCCATCATTGGTGTCAGTGGGAGGAATGGCATCCCATCATTGGAATACCATACCATATTGAAATCAAATCTGATGTTTTTTAATTTTTATTTGGTGTGCGTTGGAAGAGGGGTAGTCTTATACGGCGAGTATAGCCCAAACCCTATATTTTAACAGGAAAAGTAGGGGGTCGTCTTATACGCTGGAAAATACTGTGGTTTTTTTTTGTTTTTTTTTGAGTTGTCATCAGAACAGGAATAGTGGGGAAATGTTTCATTGTAGACCGTTTTTACAACGATAACAACAAGAAGCGGTTTTCCCTCAATTTGGAGAGATTTATTCTCCCTTCTTAATCTATCCAAAACTAAGAAAAATTTTTTGGTTTGTATTTACTTCACTTGCAATTGGGATAGGTGTTGATGCTCCATGGGCATGCCTGGGCCTCGGGTCCAAAGGTGACCTCACATACAGGGATAATTTTGGTTATCTGTGATGGTGATCAGCAGAGACATGTCTTGAATGCATCTCTTTTGAGAAACCATTAGGCTCGGTTCACACTGCCGTGACTTGGGATCCGACTTGTTCGACCCTAAGTCGCACGACATGTGAAATTCCATTCTGACAGGTAGGCGCCTTCCCCTCAGTTGGAATACAATGAACAGTGTTGCCAGTACTGATCATTTGGGGGGAAAACCTGGCAGGCTGGTCATACACAAATCAATTGATTGATCGACTTGTGTACCACCAGCCTGCCCATACATGGTTCAAATTTCAGCCAGTCCCTGTTGAAATGACCGAATTTCAATCCAATCCATTTATGGCTGGCTTAACTTACTTGCCTGTTTGCAGTTTTTAACTCCTTTTACGCTAGTGCCTCCCTTTCCTCTAAGGGGTTTTATATGCCAGGAGGCAGGGAGAGGTTTGTGATCATCTGACTACTGTGATTGGCGGTCACATCATCGTAAAGCTCCCGTTTGCAAGTAGAGATCGGGAACTCTGTTAGCTGCTGGTAACTGTGCCAGAAGCATCCTCGGTTTGCGCTCTTGGCACAGTTCTGTTTTTTTGTGAGTACGCATATATGCAGCCTGCTAGCGTTAAGGCCTACATAGGCCAAGAGGCTGTATATATGCGTGCGGCAAGGAGTTAAAGCATACACTGAGCTGTGCATGTGCAGCTCTGTTTACATTCCTGGCATGCTGCCAGTGTGCCAGGATGACTGAATTCCTGAACATGTGTGAGACTTGCATCATTCTGCACTGGTCATTCAAGACTGCTAAAGACCGACACCCAGAAGAAACCAGGCAGAAATTTCAAGTGCTCGTGAGGGACCTTATGGGTGTCGGACCACTGGAGAAGAGGAAGTATTATGGACTTTACAGCTTTTAAAGTAGAACTGAACCCATCACTTAAAGTGTTACTAAACCCAGGACCCTACATTCATTATATCCAGTCTCCCACAAAACATGGAAATTCAAATTATATTTGTAAATATAAAATGCTAAATACCTTTTCTCATCAGCAGTTAGAGCAGTCTTTTCTGACTTCTATCAGTGTCCAGCAGAGCAATGAGTATAGCTTGTAGGAGTTTTTATTCTCCCCTGACTGTCCTATGAGACTGCATAATGCAAACTCTGTTTGGACAGTGCCAATTGGCCCTGTGCTGATCATATGCACTCTCCCAGGAAAAAAAAAAACCTCTCTAGCAATACATTTTAAACTGAGCATGTGCAGCTCCCAAGGCTCTGTTTTATCAGCAGATGGATTGGGGACAGTACGAGGGAAGGATCAGAGAAGACAGGATCAAACCGCTTTTTTACACATTGCTGAGGATTAACCCCTTTAGGTTCCACAATGAGTATAACAAGCATGATTTATTACATATACAGACTGATTTTACTTTTTGTGGGTTTAGTAACACTTTAACTGTTTCCCAAATTTTTTACACTCAAGTCATGCCTTGAACTGTTATAGTTACTAGTGTACTTATGTTAGCGCTCAACCAAACTGTCAAGCCATCAAATGACTGGTGCTGTAATTGATCACATGTGCAGCACTATGGCAACTGCATATTAAGCAGATGCTAAGATGGCAGCTACCTTAGCTGTAAAGGATAGGAGGGTTTAGTTCCACTTTAAGTGTCATGTATGACATCTGGCAGTTAATAGACCAATCTTCTGCTATGAACCTTCTTCTCTTTTTTTTTTCTTCTCGCCCTTTTGGTCTCTTATACATACAGTGGATATAAAAAGTCTACACACCCCCGTTAAAATGTCAGGTTTCTGTGATGAAAAAAAATGAGATAAAGCTAAATCATTTCCGAACTTTTCCCACATTTTTAATGTGAACTATAAACTGTACAACCCAATTGAAAAACAAACTGAAATCTTGTGGGGGTGGGGGAGTAAACATGAACTAAAATAATGTGGTTGCATAAGTGTGCACACCCTCTTATAACTGGGGATGTAGCTGTTTCAGAATTAAGCCATCACATTCAAACTCATGCTAAATAAGAGTCAGCGCACACCTACATCATTTTAAAGTGCCTCTGATTAACCCCAAATAAACTTCAACTTTTCTAGTAGGTCTTTCTTGACATTTTCTTAGTCTCATCCTACAGCAAAAGCCATGGTCCGCAGAGAGCTTCCAGAGCATCAGAGGGATCTCATTGTTAAAAGGTATCAGTCAGGAGAAGGGTACTAGAGAATTTCCAAGGCATTAGATTTACCATGGAACACAGTGAAGACAGTCATCAAGTGCAGAAAATATGGCGCAATAGTGACATTACCAAGAACTGGATGTCCCTCCAAAATGGATGAAAAGACCAGAAGAACACAAGTCTGGGAGGCTGCCAAGAGGCCTACAGCAACATTAAAGGAGCTGCAGGAATATATCTGCCAAGTACTGGCTGTGTGGTACATGTGACAACAATCTCCCGTATTCTTCATATGACTGGGCTATGGGGTAGAGTGGCAAGATGGAAGCCTTTTCTTACGAAGAAAAACATCCAAGCCTGGATAAATTTTGCAAAAACACATCTGAAGGCTCCGAAAAGCATGTGGGAAAATGTGTTCTGGTCTGATGAAACCAAGGTTGAACTTTTTGGCCATAATTGCAAAAGATATGTTTGGCCCAAAAACAACACTGCACATCACCAAAAGAACACCATACCCACAGTGAAGCATGGTGGTGGCAGCATCATACTTTGGGGCTGTTTTTCTTCAACTGGGACCTTGGTCAAGGAAGAGGGAATTATGAACAGTTCCAAATACCAGTCAATATTTTCACAAAATCTTCAGGCTTCTGCTAGAAAGCTGAATATGAAGAGGAACATCATCTTTCGGCATGACAACGACCCAAAGCATACATCCAAATCAGTTTGAATGGCTTCACCAGAAGAAGATTTAAAGTTTTGGAATGGCCCAGCCAGAGCCCAGACCTGAATCCAATCGAAAATCCATGGGGTGATCTGAAGAGGGTTGTGCACAGGAGAGGCCCTCGCATTCTGACCGATGTGGAGTGTTTTTGCAAGGAAGAGTAGGAACATATTGTCATTTCAAGATGTGCCATGCTC
Organism: Staurois parvus; assembly: GCF_062004578.1. Classification (NCBI taxonomy): domain Eukaryota; kingdom Metazoa; phylum Chordata; class Amphibia; order Anura; family Ranidae; genus Staurois; species Staurois parvus. The sequence goes on along the minus strand of NW_028317901.1, from coordinate 6,200,859 downwards.
ATAGACTCATACCCAAAAAGACTGAGTGCTGGAATAAAATCAAAAGGTGCTTCAACAAAGTATAAGTTAAAGGGTGTGCACACTTATGCAGCCATATTATTTAGTTTTTTTATTTTTACTTCCTTCCACCTAAAAGATTTCAGTTGTTGTTCAACTGAGTTGTACAGTTTATACGTTACACTAAAGGTGGAAAAAGTTCTAAAGTGATTTATCTTTGTCTAACTTTTTTAAATCACAGAAACCTGACATTTTAACAGGGGTGTGTAGACTTTTTATATCCACTGTACCATTGAAAGCATGTGGAGAAAGGGGAGGGGGGTGGTGGTCTGTAGCCCTAACCCACTTCTTGTCTTAGTGTGACAACACTGCTTCTTCATAGATACATTACCAGTTGCAAGTGTTGTCACCCCAGAACAGGGAGTGTTACTGGCAGGATCACCAGGTGGAAATAAAGAAAAAAAAAAGCTGGAATAAAAAAACTAAAGCAGTCAACACCCCTAAGCTCAAAATCTGCAATATGTTAGTTTTTTTTTTTTGGGGGGGGGGGGCTTCTAACCTCAGCTTGTTCAATTAGGCTTTGACAATAAAACCTGGAAGCTGATTAGTTTCACCTGATTTTGCACTTTCCAGCTTTAGCAAATAAACCCCAATATCTTCAGATTCCTCAATAAACAGTTTGGGCTATTTTTCTTTAACAGCTAATAAAGTGCTTTCATGGGACAGGGAAGTGGCAGATGAGCAAGTCAGGCATCTCTAACAATGTGAAACAAAATCAGAAAGGCACAAAGAGAGGGGTTTCCGACTAATAAAAGTAATACCAGGTGCTGTATGGTACGTGCTCTTAGACAGGATTCGTGCCCTTAAATTCCTCAAGAATGGTATAGACCAACCTTTCTCAACCAGGGTGCCTTGAGGTTTCTTCAGGGCTGCCTTGGCAAAAGGTCTAAAAAATGTGCCCAAAGCCAGCAGGTGAAACAAGCCTACCTTTTAGTTACACAAAGCCACAGGTTTTTATTGTGCACCATTTTGACCTTCTAGCCACCTGCATCTTGACAACCAATGACATCATCCGTTGATAAGAGGATGTCTGTTGCCTGCACAGCATCCTAGTTTGACCCTCCCCTGCCCCTTTCCATCAGTGCTGGGGTCACATTAGTGATGAGTGATGGATAAAAACTGAGGGAGAAGAGAAACATTAGAATACTAGTCAGTACACGTGTGCAAAAGTGTATTGCATTGGAAGAATAAATCACCTCTAATGTTGGGTGTCCAACATGTGTGGATGTTGATGCGTAATATAAAACTATTAGAATAGTTTTTCACATTTTAGAATAGGGTGCCTCAAGACTGTCCATAATGTTAAAGGGTGCCCTGGGACTGTCCATAATTTTAAAGGGTGCCTTGACTGAAAAAAGGTTGAGCAACACTGGTATAGACCCTCATTAGAGCTCTGTCTCCACCTGTGAAACAAATGGTGAAACTTTCCAGAAATTCATGTTCTGTATACAGTATGTTGGTAATGTGTACATGCATTTCTTGCAGAATTGCTGCGAACTTGGTCTGTGACACAATGCTTAGAGGTTCATCATAATTTTTCCGATCGGAAAGAGGTTCTGTTACTTTCTTATCACCAATATGGGGGTATTTCTTAAAGTGGCACTAACTGGTTAATACTTTCCTGTCCAATGGTTCCTCACCGAGGCTGGCATCTTCTGAGTGCTGGTCTTTGGGCTTCTTCATTGGCTGGCGGGGGATGATGTTACTCCTGGGCAGAGCTAGTTATCCCGGCACTCGGAGATCGGCCCAGCACTGTTAGCTGAACTGTGCATGTGCAGCTCAGTTTACAGCGCTAGGAAAGTCAGTGGGTAGGGGCATTTTATAGCAGGAAAGCCATTGCATGTCTCTTCAGCAGTAATAGGCTGCCTGCTCACTGTTTCCTACTTCAGTTCCACTTTAATGAGTTTGGCATCTATGTCCCAATGTTACATCCATGTTGGTGCGTGTCCCCAAATTCGCCATGTCTGCAGTCAGGGAAACACACCCGCATCCACACAAATGTCGTCTTGGGACACAATAGCTGTGTCCGTGCAGCCGCTGTGTCCCAATTGACATTAATGGGGCTGTCTAGAGGGGGATGCATGAACACCTGTGCACCCCCATGTGGGTAGACATGACCCTGCAGAAGCGTACAGTATTGTATGCCCTGTGTGAACGAGGCCTAAGGCATTTGCAACACTTTTCTGGTATTATGGCTGTATACCATAGCAGAATGTAAAAGTGTCACATACAAGAACTACTATGTCACACACATCAGAAATGGAAAGAAAACTGTCTCAAGGTGTTCATGAATTTGGTGCGGGAGTTTCTAATACAGCCATGATACCAGAAAGTGTTGCAAATGTCTTTTGGCTTCGTTCACACAGGGCATACAATACTGTACGCTTCTGCAGGGTCATGTCTACCTGCATGGGATGCACAGGTGTTCATGCCTCCCCATCTAGACAGTTCCATTGATGTCAGTTGGGACACAGCGGCTGCACGGACACAGCTATTGTGTCCCAATATGACATTTGTGTATACATTCTGCATTTTTAACTGCTGTAGAGAAGACTATAGATAAACAGGTACAACTTATGTAGGAGGATTTGTTTCACCTCTGTGTATCACTTAACTGGGTATAAAGCAGGCCATAGATTAGTTGAAAACTGAACGAACATTTTCAGTTTGTTTTTCGCATTATTGGTGTGCCAGCGATTTTCATGTTGCAATTGAAAGTACCTGGTCCAACATGCTGGATTTTGTTTTTGAAAAACAAAACAAATGATGGTATAGTTGTATGCGTTGTTTTTTCATTTTTCGGTTGACAGAACATTTGCTTTTTGATTTTTCGTCTGTGGCCTGCCTTAGTAAGGGTGGCACTTTAGCTGTTTTATAAAATGGGATATGATGTGACTGAACTGTACACAATCATGCTGCAGTGTTTTCTGTATAGCTCGGCCATTGTGCTGACTGAACATATGTTGATTATTCTGAGGTAGGCCATGGTCCTGAAGGGAAGGCAGTGTTCTCACACTCTCACAGTTTCTGTAGGCCTTGAAAGACTCAGTTGTATGGCAGATTAATGTGTAAACAAGGAGGTTAAAATAACTCTCCCCTCCCGTCCCACACTTGACTAAAACAACAATGTCTCTGTATTGAAGGCCATTTATGGCATAGGAGGAATCTAGCTGTGAAAATGAATTGGTACGTGTACTGAAAAATATCTGTTCGGTGTGTACGTGGTGTCATTATATTCTCAAATCTTGGCAAGTCTGTCACGAAATGAAGGTACAGGGCTTCCCAAGTAACGGCCCTGTCAGAGCCACTTTTACATAAGCATGTTATGTAACCCCCTCCACCTCCTCCTCCTCCTTCTCCTCAGGTGATGGAGGACCCTGCCATTTTCAGCGGCTCTCCTCTGTAATAGGCGTATGGCTGCAAGGATTCTTCAGTATAGTAAAAGGACTACTGTCGCCTTTTCGCTTTTTTTGTTGCAGTTTTTTACAGTGTGTATTCATATATGTAGTCTTGTTTTTTATATATGACGCCCCTTTTCAGGGTGAATAGAAATGATTTATATCTCCCGTGGTGTGTACCTACCACACTCGCATAATAATAATTACTAAGCTGCAAATTCTGTTAGCGCGCTCTCTCAGTATTGTGGTTTTTTTTCTCTTTTTAACCACTTGCCTACCGGGCACTTTTACCCCCTTCCTGCTCAGGCCAGTTTTCAGTGCTGTTGCACCTTGACAATTGCACCAGTTATGCAATACTGTACCCATATAAAATTTGTATCATTTTTTCACACAAATAGAGCTTTCTTTTGGTGGTATTTAATCGCCACTGGGTTTTTTATTTTTTGCACTATATACAAAAAATGAGGCGGCACTGGTATGCAGCACTGATAAGCACTGCAGGCACTCTTTTGGGGAAGCACTGATAATGGGGCACTGATGATCAGTGCAGATGTCCTCTGTGACACTTGCCAGTTACCGGCAAGTGACTCACTGTGACAACGTGAGGAAAGTGTTGCCGATAGCCAGCAACTGTATTTACTTTGTGATCAGCTGCTGTGATTGGCCTTTTACCTTGTCGTGATCACCTGTGTCCGTAGGACACAGTGATCACAGACAGTGCTGGGGGTGCACGAGAGGGGGCCCCTTTCTGGGAGGACGTCATATGACACCCAGAGATGGACAACCGCGCTGTAGCTGTCATTCGGCTATAGCCCGGTTGTCAAGTGGTTAAAGGGGAAGAAAAAAATCTATACTTGCATCCTATGCTGGTGCATCAGTCCCATGTCAGCACTAGGATTGAGAACGGAGCTATCACTTAAATGCTGATGGCTCAGTTCTTGGCTTTTTTTAAAGGTGAGAGCGGTGACTGTTTAGTCTCTGCTCTCCACTTTGCCCCTCTAGTGCTCACAGGAGCTGGTTAGGGGGCAGGTGCAGTGGGCTTCAGTTGTCAGACGCACACTGAAAGCGGCATCTGGGTGGATCTTGACAATATGGTTGGGATCCTTTCAGAGTCTGAAATGGCTCTGTGATATTAACTGGCTTTAGCCCACTGTTGGCTAGTTTTGGATCCCAAGAGAGCACAGGTAAGTCTACTCTCATGACCCATAAGAGAAGTATGGAGGGGGGGAGGCTTTTTCTTTCAAAGCTGAATTCCAGGTAGGAATTTATTGCAAAGTTACATGGGTCCAGCATATGTCAGAACTATAGGACTTCTGTGGAAGCTGAGATTCGCTGTAGCGGTTGCAGCATGCATAAAACATGGATACTAAAACACATCAGTAAATGAAGATGCACTAAAAAGCCTACCCAGATCCAAATGTAATGCAATGTAGCCCCAAAATATAAATCTGAATTCCAGGAATGTGTTATATTGCATAGTTATGTTGGTCCAGCTTGGACAAAATAAGTATGCATACACCATACCTATGGGACCGCTGAGGAAGCTAAAAATCACTCTAAGGCTAGGTTCTTACCTATGCAGTTTGTGTTTGATCTGTTTCACAGGTTTTTTTTTTTTTTTTCCCCAAACTTGTTTCTTGGCAGATAAAAACGCACTACATGTTTTTCTGCAGCATCTCCATTGAACTCTGTTACCAAAAATGCAATGTTTTATGGTTTAAAAAAAAGTCCCTGACCATTCCAAAAACGCATCAGGTGAAAATGCAGCAATGTGAATCTGTCCCATAGGAAATCATGTTACACGAACTGCAGTGTGTTTCTGCAAAATGCAACTGAAAATGCTTAGGTGTGAACCTAGATTAAGGGCTTGTTCACAGTTGACTAAATATCTAACTCTTACCAAATGCTCCTACTGTATATCTTCAGTATAGGTGTTAGACAGGCGTTAATCAACTTTTAAACTGGCTTTTTACAAGCATTAAAAATGCTCCCTAATCAGCCTATGTGCAGTTTTGAAGTGTTTTTTATAAGCATTTGATAAGTATTAAAACCATACCATAAACTGTAATGATATTAACGCTCTGCAACCGCACTGCAAACGCCTGCCTGTGTGTTTGAGGAACGTCACCATAGACTTGAATGGGAGGCATTGAAAAGCTTCACATTTCTTCTGACTCGACATGAGGCTTTAATTTTGAAGCAACGCGACGCTAATGCTTCATGTTTTGATAATGTGAAAAGCCCATAGCCTGCTGCAGGTGGCTGCCCTGGTATAGAGGGAACACAGGGATCAGTCGCTCAGCACAGGCACCGTTCACATAACCTTTCACAGAACACCCTGCAATTTTCTCAGTGAATGCAAAGCGGTTTCTGATTGAAAGTGGCAGAGAGGCAGAATGGCAAATTCATGATCTCCATACGTCCATCGGAGAATGCTTGCATGCATTGAGAAAAATGAACCGGAAGACAGCAGCTATAACTAGTAGTGGCAGTTATAGTCCTCTTCTTCCAGTGCTGTCCAACATTATGTGTACTTTGGTCCAAGTTAGACCAATGTAACTATCTAATAAAATCTATATCTGGAATTTTAGTTTTAAAGTGTTACTGTACCCAGGACCCTGCATTCACTATATCTCGTCTCCCACAGTACACACTATATTATGTGCAATTATTTTAGTAAATACCACTGTGCATGTGACTACAGGTTCAGTCTGTCTTATCAGGTGGACATTTGTACAAGAGGAGGGGCAGAGAAGAAAGAGAATAAAACAGCCTTTTTACACAATGCAGAGGATTAACCCCTTAGGTTCCACAGTGAGTATAACAAGCATGATTTACTGCATATACAGACTGATTTTACTGTTGTGCGTTTAACACTAAGTTCTGCATTATTTAGAATCTTCATCTGCATCTTCATTTGCACCCCCATGTTGATATCCATACAAAACTAATAAATACATGTCTGCACTGCTAACTTCTTATTCAGTGTAATAGAAATAATCAGTAGTTTGCTCACAGTACCACAGTGTCCAGTCATCACCTTTACCCTCAGCTTATTTAACAAGGCAGTGGTCGTCTTGGAGGTGTGTTTGGGGTCCTTATGTTGGAATACTGCCCTGCGGCCCAGTCCCCGAAGGGAGAGGATCATGCTCTGCTTCAGTATGTCACAGTACATATTGGCATTCATGGTCCCTCAATGAACTGTAGCTCCCCAGTGCCGGCAGCACTCCTGCAGCCCCAGACCATGACACTCCCACCACCATGCTTGACTGTAGGCAAGACACACTTTTCTTTCTACTCCTCACCTGGTTGCCGCCACACACGCTTGACACCATCTGAACCAAATCAGTTTATCTTGGTGTCATCAGACCACAGGACATGATTCCAGTAATCCATGTCCTTAGTCTGCTTGTCTAAAGGCAAACTGTTTGCGGGCTTTCCTGTGTATCATCTTTAGAAGAGGCCTCCTTCTGGGACGACAGCCATGCAGACCAATTTGATGCAGTGTGCGGCGTATGGTCTGAGCACTGACAGGCTGACCCCCACCCCTTCAACCTCTGCAGCAATGCTGGCAGCACTCATACGTCTATTTCCCAAAGACAACCTCTGGATATGACGCTGAGCATGTGCTTTCAACCTCTTTGGGCGACTATGGCAAGGCCTGTTCTGAGTGGAACCTGTCCTGTTAAACCGCTGTATGGTCTTGGCCACCGTGCTGCAGCTCAGTTTCAGGGTCTTGGCAATCTTCTTATAGCCTAGGCCATCTTTATGTAGAGCAACAATTCTTTTTTTCAGATCCTCAGAGAGTTCTTTGCCATGAGGTGCCATATTGCCATATTGAACTTCCAGTGACCAGTATAAGAGAGTGAGAGCGAAAACACCAAATTTAACACACCTGCTCCCCATTCACATCTGAGACCTTAACATTAACGAGTCACATGACACTGGGGAGGGAAAATGGCTAATAGGGCCCAATTTGACAGTGATACTCGTTTTGGATGTTCTATGTAATTAGTAAATGGCTTGGCAAGCATAGGAAGCATGCGCAGTTGTTCAGGAAACCTTCAAAACATGATGTCAGGGTAACTCTAGTGAAAGAAAAGCTATAAAACATGGATGTGGTTACCAATCTGGATGTCTGATTATTTCATGTGACGGTGGCAAAGTATGTAGGAGGGAGCTGGGTGGCATCATCGCGCACGGACTAGGAAATAACTGGAGTTACAGGTTATTACACTGGTACATGCTGTGTACTGAGCGAAGGTGATTTTAAAAATTGCTGTTTAAGTGTCCTAGGGAATGTTGCACATGAAAGTTATAGCATCTGCAAACTATGATGTGTGTGTATATATACTGGAATTTTTTAAAAATTTATACTGCTAATGGAGGTGATCAGCGACTTATAGTGGGACTGTGATAGCTCTGTGGACAATCTGACTCTGGGTGGGAACTGAGTAACTGACACCTCCCAGTGACAGTAATTCAGTATTAATGACACTGTCAATGTCTGACAATGGGTTAACAAAGGGTTAACTGTGTGCCTAACAATGTGTAATGTGTGCTGCTTTTACTAATAGTCACCCTGCTCTGCATACAGAGCCCTGTGTTTTTAGTAAACACAGGGCTCTGTACTATCATTTGCTAAGCCAATCAGCAGGTCCCAGCCATAAATCATTGGCTGGGACTTGCTAACTGACTTGTGCTGTAGCGAATGACAGCACAGACTGGGTGGCGGGCTTGCACTCATTCTCCCTATCCAGAAATGCTGGATCATGTACATGTACGTGATCCAGCGCAGTGGACCCACCCTGCCGCAGTAAAAAGGCAGTGGGCAGTCTGCAAGTACATATAGATTGTAGTGTGATGTTGACAAAGGAAGGGGGGGTTCATGCATCTCTTTATAAATGGACACACACTGAGCGCCTATTAGAAATGAATGCTTGCACAATGAAGAATGTGAAACGTGTGGAGTAGGTGAGCAAGCACATTCCTGCTTGCAACAATGCAAACACATAACGTAGGTGTGAATGTGGCCTTGGTAGTTTTTTCTTTCTTTTTTTTTTTTTTTTTTTTTTTTATATATACGGAAAGGTTTTATCTACAGCATGTTTAGCAGAACTCCAGGCACACCGTAAAACCAACATAAAAAAATCAATATGGGTTATGTGTACTAGCTTGTTTTTACACCGCGTACTGACCACACATCATACAAAGGAGAACTGCTGCTTTTACATGTGATTTGCTTTCTCAACTTGTAAAATCTCTGTTAAGAGTTTAAAGGGGTATTGATTTAGGAGAAGATTGGCCTTGGCATAGACTGGATGTGTTATTCGTAGTGAGTCGCATGCTGATAGGAGAGATCAGAGGGCTGGGAATGTTTCCCATGGAAGTGCTTAAAGGTGATATGTCAGGAGACTAGACCCGCAGGGGAAAAATACAAACATGGAAGCCATCACCCAGCTGGTAAAACCCACAGAAAAGGAACCATTAGTCCTCATGCACACTGGACTTTTTACAGCGGCTGTTTTTGGCTTGTGACGTGTTTGTTTTTTTTTTTTTTTGTTTTTTTTTTCTACAGCCAGTAAACTCCCCAGCATGTTATCCTATGTGTCCATGCGCACATAGACTGTAATCAGCGTTTTTTGGCAGGGGCATTTATTGGCTGGAAAAAAAGAGTTTTTTAGCTGTAAAAATGTCTAATGCTGAAAAATGCGGTAAATCGTGGTAAACTGGCGTTTTTGGACTTTTTTTTTTTTAGACAAAAAAATATAATTTTTTGGGGGAGTAAAAAAAAACTCTAAAAACCAAAAACGTGGCTAAACGCTAACGCAAAAACGCTAAAAAAACTCACATTTTTAACGTGACTTTACACAGCCAACGTTACCAGCGTTCTTAAAACGCCCCGTGTGCATGGAGACTTACTCTGAACAAACGTACAGTGATTTCTCAGCACATGGGCTGCTCATGCAATTGAAGTATACGTAAACCCCCAGCTTGTAAAACAACTCATTCAGTTTAAAATAGAAATGAAAGACAAAACATTTGTGTATAGATATAAAAATATTCTAAATACCCCCCTTTTTTTTTTTTTTTTTTTTTCCCCCCTCATGTTTTCAAGTGATCACATATCTTCTGTTCTCAAATGCATAAGGAGCATTGAGCCCAGAACTTGACTTTAACTGGAGGGTAGAAAAGTAAACTAAGGCATTCTGTTGTCTGGGAAGTTGTTTGTCATTAAATAGGTTATCCATACAGTAGATGGCAGAAATCCTCATTGATAGCAATACTACTATGCATTGTATATCTATTCTGTTTTCCTGTAAACGTGCTTCTCTAAATGCATCCATGTGCCTTTTTTCTTGTAACACTGTTTTTATTTGGTCTCTTTAAAGCAAATTTTGTATCTTTCTTGAAGTTTTTGGATATAGTGGCTGAACTGGTTGTATTATCTTTCAGGCTAAGAACATTCTTGGCAAGTACAGGAAATAGCCTGCTGGTCTTGCAGAAATGCAGTGTCCTTGCCACTTCCTGTGGGATGAAAACAAAAGAACATCCTTACCTTTCTGGTGTAGACTATTAGTCCTATCTAGGGTTGCCAACCTCCAGAAGTGAAATTTACTGACATGACACAAGAAAATGTGCTAACTGAGCCAATTGTTTACCTACCATTCAAAAAGTTAGCCAAAATATCAATATTTAAGCTACAAACATGTAGCTAGTGTGGTTAGCAAAGTGTTGTAAGGCATAACAAACAGCAAAAAAGATTTTTCTCCTTTTACATGAAGGTCAGGTTAATATAACCCAGCATCCCCCTTAAATCAGAGTCTGCAGGATTCCCCTTTTCAGAGTAAGGGGGTACTCTGCGGACTCTGATTATAAAAGGGTGCACTGTGGACATGTAAAGGAGAACTCTGAGGACTCGGATGTAAGGGGGAATCCTGTGGACTCTGGTGTAAAGGGAAACTCTGATGTAAGGGGGTCTCTGGTTACAAGAGCCCCCCCCCCCTTACACAAGAGTCCACAGAGTTACCCTTTACATCAGACTACAGTTTCCCTTTTTACATCAGTCCATAAAGTTTTTTTTTTCTTGCATCAGAGTCCACAGATGTATTACAGGAGTTGGTTAGCGACTGCAGGCGTACTACAGGAGATGGTCAGCGACTGCAGGCGGTGCTACAGGAGATGGTCAGCGACTGCAGACGGTGCTACAGGAGATGATCAGCGACTGCAGGCGGTGCTACAGGAGATTGGTCAGCGACTGCAGGCGGTGCTACAGGAGATTGGTCAGCGACTGCAGGCGGTGCTACAGGAGATTGGTCAGCGACTGCAGGCGGTGCTACAGGAGATTGGTCAGCGACTGCAGGCGGTGCTACAGGAGATTGGTCAGCGACTGCAGGCGGTGCTACAGGAGATTGGTCAGCGACTGCAGGCGGTGCTACAGGAGATTGGTCAGCGACTGCAGGCGGTGCTACAGGAGATTGGTCAGCGACTGCAGGCGGTGCTACAGGAGATTGGTCAGCGATCGTGATCCGATCTTCTATTTACAATCCCCTCCAGCCATAATTAGGAAAATTTACAATGATGAATCAGTTTTAGGGGACTGTGTCAGTTGGCAGTTATAATCTGGCAATGCTGGGTGTTTTAGTTCTCCATAAGCAGTAGAGAAATCAAGTCCCACATTCCTAAACTGTGACAGCAGCCGGTCCCCAGAGCTGTTCTCCCTCCTCCTTACTCATTGCTGTCTACAGTCTGAATAGTCGTCCAGCAGGTGCCTGGCACAGCTCCAACATCCTTCCCGGGGCTCACACCCGGGCACTCACTGCTCTTCATCCTCCCAGTGATCACAGTCTACCTGTGGACACACACCGGCTTGCTCTCCCTCTGCCTCCAGCCTTCTCTGCTGGGCTGGCCCTGAACACACACCTGGGGCAACTGACCAATAATAATGTGTATCAGCAAAATGGGTTAGTACCACCAAGGAGATAGGGTAAGGAATAGGCCTCTTGAGTAGGATATGGCTGGCTTCACGTGTGCAGTTATGAAGCTGGCCCATGGCCACATTTTTTGTGGACGAACGCTGTCCGTTATGGATATTTATGGATAGTTTTGTAACTTGGCTGATATTTACAAACAGTTGGCATTCCTGATCCCATCATGGAGATAGAAATGAATAAAAACAGATGTGTGACAACCATGGCTACCCCTATAAATACAATGGTGAAATGAGTGTAGACACACAGAGGGAAATACTGAATGGCAGCTTTGTGGTATAAACATTGTCAAATTTTCCAAGCACCGATTTAACAGTGTTAGAAGATCAGTTCTACAGTATGTGGCATCGCGCCAGACGCACCAAATGTAGAAAGCGCTGTGCAACAGTTTCTATTAACATCTGATGGTGTACACCAAATTATTCAAGCACTTGTGCAACAGTTCCAAGTTACAATGTGGTCTAAAATGTACATTACCACACTGGTGTAATTTATTTATGATTTATTTATTTCTTTATTTCAGGTACTTGTATAGCGCCGTCAGTTTACGCAGCGCTTTACATATATATATATATATTGTACATTCACATCAGTCCCTAACCCTCAAGGGGCGTACAATCTAAGGTCCCTAACTCACATTCATACATACCAGGATCCAATTAACCTACCAGCATGTCTTTGGAGTGTGGGAGGAAACTGGAGTACCCAGAGGAAACCCGCACAGGGAGAACATGCAAACTCCAGGCAGGTGGTGCCTTGGCTGGGATTCGAACCAACGACCCTGGTACTGCCAGGCGGAAGTGCTAACCATTTAGCCACTGTGCTGCCCATTGATGGTGCTAGTTATGAAGTATCATATGTGGGCAATAGTCTAAATCGGGGGTCTCCAAACTACCAAATCCGGCCCTCTGATGTAAGAAGGCACTCAGATAGGGACCCTGATATAAGGGGGGGACTCTCATAAGGGGGAACAGATGTATGGTGGACTCCAATGCAAGGGGGACTTTGTTGTAAGATGGCGCTGAAGGGTTGACGTTTGTATGGATTTTCTTTGTTTTGTTTCACTGACTTTTTCACTGTTCTAAATCATATTATGCTGATTACAAAAAAAGCCCACATAAAACGTATTTATTTGTATTTGATTTGTTCATTTATAAAATTGATTTCTTTTCAACCCACAGATATTTGTGAAGTATACAATATGTTCTCTGTACTGAAAAGTTTGGGAACCCCTAGTCTAAATAGTAGCAACTGTTTACATAAAATATATACATAGATTTGTCATAATTTACAGCCAGGAATTGCAAAAGTATGTTTTGAGGGTTTATTTTCTCCATTTTGCAAATGTAAGTATGGGTGTGTGTATATGTACACAGATCAGCCAAAGCAATATGATCACCCACCTAATACTGAGCATATCTTCCTTTTGCTGCCAAAACAGCCCTGACCTGTAGAGGCTTGGACTTTACTAGACATCTGAAGGTATGCTGTATCTGACAGCAGGCCATTAGTAGCAGATCATTTAAGCCTCTTCTGGCTTGCCTACTTATAGTTCACCCTGGTACCATATCTTCGGTATGTGTGACTCACACGAACCCGGTCATCAATGTAAAATAAATTTTTGATTCATCAGACCAGGCCACCTTCTTCCATTGCTTCATGGTCCAGTTCTGTTGCTCATGTGGCCATTGCTTTTTAGCTTTGGGCACAGGTCCGCATGGGCACCCTGACCAGTCCGTGGCTATACAGCCCCATACACAACAAGCTGTGATGTACTGGGTGTTCTGACACCTTTCTATTGGAACCAGTAATATTTTGTTCAGCAATTTGAGCTACAGTAGGTCTTCTATCGGATCAGACTACACGGGCCGGCTTTCAGTCCTCCCATTCATCAATGAGCCTTGGCCACCCATGACCCTGTTGCCGGTTCACTGGTTTTTCTTTCTTGGACCAGTTTTGGTCGGTCCTGACCACTGCAGACCGGGAACATCCAACAAGAGCTGCATGTTTGGAGTTGCTCTGACCCAGTTGTCTAGGTATTACAATTTTTTTTCTTTTCAAAGTAATTCAAATCTTTACGCTTACCCCTTCTTCTCCTCCTCTTCCCTCCTTTTTTTTTTTTTTTTTTGTTTTTTTGTTTTTTTCTTTTTTCCTGCTTTCAACACATCAACCAGCATGTTCACTTACTGCTTAATATATCTTACCCACTTTCAGATGGCTTTGTAACGAAATAATCAGTGATATAAACTTTACTGTGTGTGTGTGTATATTTGTGTATATAGATCGATAGATAGATAGATCAAATAGTTTTTAGCTAGTTGTAAACATTGTTATACATGGAGGGGGGGCGATGGCTGTGCAAGAATGTCACAGAGATATAGTCTCAGCGTTGACGATATGGGAGGGAAGTGGAGGGATTAACATAGAAGCACTGGAGGAGGAAGTGTGGAGCGGCAAACAGCGAGAAGAAGCCCTGCAGTAGGGAGCTGGAACATTGGTGACACTAATATTGGCTGAGATCTCCCTCCCTTCTGAGATATCCCTCCCTTGGAACTCAAGATAGCCTGGTACAATCTCTGCTATGTTATTTGATAGCAATTCATCTTTAACAAATTCCAGAAATAAGTCTGCTAATTTTGGAGAAACACCAAAGTGGAAAAACTCAAATGTATTTTTTATGCCTCTGAATGCCAATGTGTCCAATGTGTGGCATATTAGATTCATAATTCAGAGCAGCATTCAGAGGTGTAAAAAAATGCTCCAAACCTGCGTTCAGAGAGGAGCCTAAAAGCTTAACTTATGCATATATACACATATAAATGCGTGTAAATGCATTCTAATGCCAGGAATAAATTAAAGTGCAGCTGCGTGGGGGGGAATACTTTCCTTCCCAACGCTCCCTTGCTGATGCCGGCATCTTCTCTTGTGTGCCAGGTTACATCTACCTTCCAGTGCAGGATGATGTTATCCCAGCGCATGGGATTTATACGACCACTGCAACTTTTTTGAGATGTGTTTCTGCCATCAATTTCAAAATGACCCTTTTTTTTTTTGTTTTTTTATATGGTACATTTTCTCCGTTTTTTATTTCGAATAAACTATTGGTTTATGAGATTTGCAAATCATTGCATTCTGTTTTTATGTAGATTTTATACAGAGTGCTAGCTTTTTTGGAATTGGGGTTGTATGTGCCCTGTTTACACTGTATAAGGTATGTGTGGAGGTGTGCAGAAAATCCCAGTTCAATGGACACAGTCTAAACAAGCCCTTGAATTAAAGAAGAGGTGCAGACTCCCCAAAAGATTTAAAGTCAGCTACAAATACTGTAGTTGTTGACTTTTAATATACCTGTCCATAGGTCCAACGCCATCGTCACCCGGGATAGTTCTTCACTAGCCCCTGGGATCCTGGAGCTGGCATCTTCAGTAAGGGAAACTCCTTCACAGCCTGTTTCCTATTGCGCATTCCTATTGAAGGGGGTCAAAACCAGGTACCCACTTCCCCCCCCAGAAAGTGACAAATGTGGCAGTGGAGGGGGAGGAGGCAGACATGCCAGACAATCGAAGCTTCCTCTTTTGGGTGGAGCTCCGCTTTAAGAACAGATTCCCTTTTAGTTCATAAGCATCTTCACCATGGAATGATGGTATAGGGATACTGTACAGCTGCACTGTCTGTGTTCTGCCAGGATAAAATGCCAGCGAAAGCGGCATCTTGTATAATCCATGTTTGCTAGATGCAGTGCAGTCTATAAAATGTGGGCATATTGCCAGGTTTTTAAGATAAAGAGGTTTATTGCCAACATTTTCAGGCATAATATCATCTTGATTCCCTGGCTGCACTCCTGGTGATGCCATCTCACATACAAGCTACATAAATGCTTCCGGGGAAATTCTTAAGATGTTATAAATGTACCTTTCCACTGTTTTTAGTTTCCATGCAGAAGAGACTCATTAATGACAGACTTGTTGAAATCCTAATTGATATCAGTGTGTGCTCTTGTCAGTCTGCTTCTTCAGTAAGTGTGGGACACAAATATATCATCAGAAAAGCAGCAATGAGCCTGATCTAAAGAGCTAGTTGATCATGTTTGGAGTGGAATAGATAGTATGGGAGCACTAAAACATTCTATTTTGTTCGATGTGACTGGCACATGAAATCATGTAGCTAAAGCTGTCTGCCTCACAGCAATATGTTTGCTAAATAAGGCGTAAAAGGGTCGTATAAGGCGAATCAGATGAGCAGAAGCAATGCTGGCAATGTGGCTGGGATCCAGCTGTGTTTACTGGGCTGATGCTGCCTGTATTTTATTCATATGGGTAATGGCTGTCATGGCAATAAAACTCCAAGTCAGGGTTTTCATTTGTTCTCAAGAAATGACATTTTGACTGTTTACTGTTTGGGACAAAATCAATAATATTCATGACCTTTTACTTGTGTTTTAGTGCTGGGTGCGCACTATAAGAAAATCAGAAGAAAAGTTCTGTAAGAGGAATGAACCGTTAATTATCTTTTCGTTGAGTATAGTGCTGTCGACAGCCCATTTCAACTAGTCGAGTGAAAAAAAAAAAAAAAGCTGTGCAAGCTAGAAAATTTTTATTATACATGGACACAATGTCTGATTTTTACTTAATGTGTACAGTAATCATACAGATATAATCAAATAGCAAAAAACACGCATGATCAGAAGCAAAGAACGACCTGGAAAAGGTGGCAAGGAACTTAGAAATTGTACACAAGAAAGAACATTTTCCTAGGTAGGACCATGGTTGAAGGAAACAAATTTGCATAATGGCCTAGTAACATAGTAACCTGGCAATTAGCAGACATAGGACAGTGGTGCCTATAAATCCTCCTTTTTTTGGTGCTTTTCTGGTCACATTCTGCGCTACATGGCAACTTTTTATTACTGCTTATTCATTTGTTAAATTCACTTTTGCTTAGGCTTTTATTCTTCATGCCTCTTTTTAACTTTAGTGTGGAAAATTCCACACGTGGCCTCTCATCATTTTGGCTATCATTTCTGGCTTCATATGCTGTTCATTTTAGATATACAGGTTGCACAATCCAAACTACTGATCTTGACCTTTTATGTTTTAGTAAGATTTATTTTTGCATGAGTAAACTTTGATGAAGTTTGGACCCACAACTAATCATTTTGAAATATTAAATTGATGCACAAACTTTTTTTGAATCCTAACTCAAGTCAAACTTTGTTTTTCAGTTGTTGGATAATGTGGTTAGAATTTTTCTTTCCCTTCTGTGACCTAATCTGAGAGTTTTCTCCTCTCTTTTTACCCTGTGACTCAGGGCAGGAAAGTACTGGCAGCAGTCATAATCTCATAGGAGTTGTAGCTTTTTCCCCACTTTAATACAAAACCAAAAACTTTTTTTTACTTTTGTGTCCTCACTGGAGAGATTTTCAATCACTTCCCATCACTCTTATGCTGGCCATAAATGGGTCAAAAACCGGACGTTTAAAAAAAAAAAAAAAAAAATGAAAAATCGGTGGTTCAATAGGCCGACATTACCACCAACAGTAAAAAAAAATTGGCCGATTTTCGTCCCCTCTACGGCCGGCATTTAATTACTTTTGTCCCTTGCAGAGAGCTCTATAAAATTTGACATGAAAAAGTATTGTGGTTGCAACAATGTATCCATTTCGGATACAGATGTTTTTATTTGGATACAAATAGATACATTGTTGCAACCACAATACTTTTTCATGTCAAATATAATAGCGGACTGGAATTCTTCTTCTTTTTCTTCTTCTTCTTTTTCTTCTTCTTTTTCATCTTCTTTTTCTTCTTTCTTTTTCTTCTTCTTGCAGGTCACTACTCATGTGCAGATTTTTTATCAGTAAAACGATCAGCCGATTTGCCCATCATTGCCGGGAAAATCGGCCGATCGGCAAAATCAGTCGATTTTTTTTCCAACTTTACCGATTAAAAAAAAAATGTGCCAAAACCCTGATAAACAGCCGACCAATTAACCCACCAACGGTGCGAAAATCGCAGCGGTTTTTTTTTTTTCCGGCCAAAAAATCGGCCGATTTTTGACCAGTCTATGGCCTGCATAACTCTTTGTCACTAGAATAGCAATGGCAATCGTCTCAAGGGGGGACACAGATGACAACAAAAAAAACTCAAAGTTTTAACCTTTTACCACTCTATCCCAAACAAAAAAAAAGAAGAGGTTTGGGTAGAGTTAGGATTTCGAGAAAATATCGTTTTCCACATATATTGAAGGGATTTTGGCCATTTTTCCCCAGATTTCTATTTTCTTCTGTTCTTATGGACTGCTAATTCTCTCCCCCCCCCGAGGTTTTTCACTAAAATTGAGGTCCGTGCAGTGCTTGTCAGTCAGTGCATCAAACCACCCACATCTGCTCCTCTTTATATAGCAAAAGGAAAAGGAGATCTTTATTGGGCTCTGGGAAGTTTTGTTAGTGGGATCCTGTTTTTTTTCTAGAAATCCTCTTCCTTTGATGCCCCCAAACCAACCCCCCACTCAATCTTTATAATCTTCCAGCATGGCTTGGGTTCATAGAACGGAGAAAGCTGTCATTTTCACAAGAGTGCCTGATTATGCCCGCCCTTTCCGCCCATCTCCTCCATTCATGGAAGCTCATACTACAATGTTTTTATGAATGAAACCCAATCTATTAATGGAGGAGGCAGACCTTTCAATCATCTGCCCATCCTCCATTTAGAAGATGACTGGCTTCTGTGAACAGAAGAGGCGGGCAAAGTCGGACACTCTTAAAGTGTTACTAAACCCACAACAGAAAAATCAGTCTGTATATGCAGCAAAGAATGCTTGTTATACTCACTATGGAACCTAAGGGGTTAATCCTCTGCATTGTGTAAAAAGGCTGTTTTGATCCTGATTTCTTTGCTGCTCCTCGTGTTCAAATGTCTACGTCTTATCTCCTAATAAGACAGACTAAATTGTAGCCATTCTGCACATGCTCAGTTTAGTGTGTATTGCTAGAGAGGTTTTTTTTCCCTTGGGAGAGTGTATGTGACCAGCACAGGGCCAATCAGCACTGTCCAGACAGAGGTCAGGGGTTTTGCATCTTCCTAGAGCAGAAAGAAAACTCCTTCAACAAGCTTTAACCAGTGTTCTGCTGAACACTGATAGAAGTCACAAAACTGTTCTAACTGCTGATGAGAAAAGGTATTTAGCAGTTTATATTTCCTAAAATAATTACACTTCCATGTTCTGTGTACTGTGGGAGACCAGATATAGTGAATGCAGGGTCCTGGGTTTAGTAACACTTTAATACAAATTACAGCTTTCTCAGTTTTGTTAACTCCCGGGTTGGTGGGGCATCGGTGGAAGAGGATGTCAAGGAAACCAGGACAGCAGCACAAGGGATGCAAGCACATTACGTCATGTCCCTTGTGATGATTTTTGTGTTTATTTTGCTTACACTTAAGCTAGCCATTGATGGATCAGAATTTGGCTGGGTTAGCAGAGACTGGCAATTTTTGATCCATGTGTGGCTGTGCTTGTTCAACAGAAGTCAATCGTTTCAAATTCTATTGAACTGGCTTGTTGTAAATGTTTCTCTCAATCCTGACAGTGGAGGGTCCCACTATCAGAATATGAGGCCTTAGTGGGGAGGATTCCTCTATCCACCTCGCTTGTGTAGATTGAGATATTTGTTTTTTTTCTCACCACGTTGACTGGCAAAAAACGAATCATCTATGGCAGGGGTCTCCAAACTTTTCAAACAAAGGGCCAGTATATGGTCCTTCAGACTTTAGGAGGGCCGGATTAGGGCCAGTGAGGATAAAAAATGTTCTAGCCCCAGCATCGGTGAGAATAAACATCAGGGTTGATGGTCAGTAGTAGTGCCCCATCATTGGTATTCATGGGAAGAATAGTACACCATCATTGGTTTCAGTGGAAGACGTTTTGCCCCTTTGTTGGTCTAAGTGGAAGGCATAGTGCCACAAGGGCCAGATAAAGGGTAGCAAAGGGCCATATCCGGCCCTCTGGCCACAGTTTGGAGCCCCCTGATCTATGGCAAGCTTTAGGCTTGTGAAGTAGCCATGCTTTAAACTATGGAAGAATCCTGGACATTTAGTCCTAAATTGTTATAATTACCCTGAGTAAAGTAAATATAGAGCTATCATAGTTGACTCTGGGGCATACAGTAATACTGGGCCTTTTTTATATATTACTGCTCACTCAGGAGAATGCATGTGGTATTGGCATGGAATCACACTTCAAGTGACCTCTCTTTTCTAACTCCCAGGGCAAAGAGTCCTCTTCAGACATAGCAAGTTTAGCCACTTAAGGAGT
Organism: Staurois parvus; assembly: GCF_062004578.1. Classification (NCBI taxonomy): domain Eukaryota; kingdom Metazoa; phylum Chordata; class Amphibia; order Anura; family Ranidae; genus Staurois; species Staurois parvus. The sequence continues at coordinate 6,181,103 of NW_028317901.1, read as the reverse complement.
AAATATACACATTTAGGCTATGTTCACATCTTTGAGTTTCTGTTTTCATGTTTTTAACACACATTCTATGCACATTTTGCACATTCAATGACAAGCATTTTTATGCATCATGGTTTTTTCATGTTGGCTAATGAAGAAAAATAAAAAATATTTAGGCTCATTACCAGGGGCTGAACAGCATACAAAATACATCATAGATGCATTTCATTGTGTTACCATTGACTTCTATAGACCTCAAAAGATATATATGAAAGTGGACAAAAAAATGGACCTGAGCCATTTTCAAAACTTGCTACTGTGCAGCGCGTAGATGTGAACAGGCTCTGTGTCAGGAATCCAACCGCGGTAGCCTCTAGCACTCCACAGACCGGAATCCCCCAAGGTGCGGAATCTAAGCTCCGACCTGCTTGTTCACCGGAGCCCCTGATGGTGGGGATGGACTTGGAGCAGGCCGAGACCAGGTCACGGCCCCTGGGTTCACCCAGCTGTGGTAGAGGCACCGTTGAAGGTGTATAGCGGATAAGGGTCTGATGTGAGGAGGTAACTGAAGCAGCGTCGGGCAGGCCGGGTCAGTAACAGTGGTAGCGGTGTAGTACAGAATCAGCAGGCAGAGGGATAAACAGGTCACAAGCCGGGTTCGTCAACAGGAGGTCAGAATGTATGGGGTTAAGCAGGAGAATGGTCAGACAAAGCCAGGGCAGCAAACAATCTACTCACAGGAACTCAGGAACACAGATAAGACCATATGGCACTTGAGCATTGCAAGAGCCGGGTTTAAATAGCCCGCCCGACTCCTGACAGGCGCTCCTGGGTCCTAGTGCTAGCCTGGCGGAGTTATTGGTGACAGGCGCGCCTGGGTCCTAGTGCCCGCCTGCCTGTGTGTTTTTGTCAGGATTCTACGCATGTGCAGATTCGATCGCCGCGGCGATCTTCCCATTCCCTGACACTCTGTCTATAACATTGCATTTGACACATGCCTTTTAACGTGTCTTAACGCACACATTAATCACTTCGCCTCTCATACCTGTTTATCCCCTGTGGACCATAGCAATTTTTACATTTCTGCCATGGACCTGTTTATTTAGCGACCGGTGGTCGTTGAAAAAATTGTGTTACTGCAGACATAAGTGCACATTTTATTTTGTAATTTGTCCTGTTTAAATTATGATTCTGCTACAAAGCACTGCAAAGTTCTTTACAAATGAAATGGTGAAGTGTGTGGTTTTTTTTTTTTTGTTTTTTTTTTTTCAATTTTGCACTTTTTTTTTTTAATGTGAAATTATATATTAAATGTGTAAAAATGATGAACAAAACAAACAAAAATGTAAATATTAATGGTTAATATAATAGAAACAAAGAATCAGCAGGAAAATAAATAATAATTGAATAAGGAGTTAATTTAGGGCTGAATAGAGTAAGCTAAGGGTTATTAAGAGGTTAAACAAAAAAATTGAAAAAAATAAATAAAAAGCGGACATCTGCAGATTGAAGTTTATCCCTTTTGATCTGCAGATGAATGAACAGAATGATACAAAGTAACAATGTGTTAAATTGTATCTTCCTGAAGCATTTGAGCCAATGTTTTTTATAAACTCTTCCAGATTGCTTTTTGTGACTGGTGAAGCTGCCCACCTTCATTGTGTACCCAGCAATGCGGCTTTAATTAACCACTTGACTTCCAGAACATTTACTCCCCTTCCTGACCAGGCCATTTTTTGCAATACGACACTGCGTTAATTTGACAATTGTGCGGACATACAATGCTGCAACCAAATAAGGTTTATGCCATTTTTTTCCCCCACAAATAGAGCTTTCTTTGGTATTTGATCACCATGGATTTTTTTTTTATTTTTTGCGCTATAAACAAAAAAAGACAATTTAAAAAAAGTAAAATTTTTTTTTTAAATTTCTGCTATAAAACCTATCCAACAAAAAATTTAAATCAAATTTCTTCATAAATTTAGGCCAATATGTATTCTACTACATAATTTTGTTAAAAAAAATCCCAATAAGCGTATATTTGCAAACACAAAAAAGTATTTTTCCTAACAAATTCATTCAAGACCATGTTGCTCTGATGACCCCCGAGAATACAGTGCAGGAGAAGGCCGGACTGCTGGTTCTGCGATTCCCCCAGCCCTACTACGCCCATCACCCACATGCGATGCCCACCTCTCACAACCCTCTCTACACCCTATCTCCACCACCTGGAAAACGCCTCCGCTGCTGATTACCACCCTTCATCTCCGCAAACCAAACCTCACCCCTCAAACCGAGACTTTTACAAACTGATACTCGCAGCTTGATTACCCCTGGCTACAACCTATCGACCTGAACTCTACCCATCCTGTTCCTAGGCACGACGAGAACTCTAGCTACCGGAAGACATAGCGACGAGATGCGCCACTGCACGCTAAACTATCTGCAACCAAGCCTCCCAGCACACCTGTCCGCCACTCCGTGTACCTCCCTAAAATGCCTCCTCCACTCCTCCTCCTCATATTCCTCTCCTCCGTTTCCAAAATCTCTTCTCTATATCCCTCTGCTCCTCCCAAACAACTGTACATTGTGCCCTCACTACTTCCTTCGCCCCTCTACGGCACCCACCACCTCCTCCTAATTCTCCACTCTCCCACTGACCCGAACACCTCCACTGGTAGACTTGCACGCTTCTACACATCCCGCTCCCATGCCACCTTTCTCACCCTTCTCCTAACCGCGGGGGACATCTCAAACCCTGGCCCTCCACCACCTCGCTCACCCACAAGGCACCCTCCCACTTCCATGTCCTGCCGCAACTCCCTCAACCTAGTACCTGTCCCTCTGCTCCCTAAAACCACCCCCCTGTTTTTGTGTGCACTCCTGAACGCCCGATCGGTGTGCAACAAGCACACCGCCATCCATGCCTCTTTGTTTCCCACTCCCTCGACCTCCTCCTAGCGATCACAGAAACCTGGATCCAAGCCACTGACTCTACCTCCCCTGCAGCACTCTCCTATAGAGGTCTCATCTGGACCCACTCACCCAGACCCAACGATCGAAAATGTGGTGGGGTTGGTCTGCTCCTGTCACCATTGAGCACCTTCCGAGTCCTCCCAAACCCCCCCTCTCTATCCTTCTCCATCGAGGCCCACTGCATCCGGTTATTCTCCCCAACCCCCCTGAGGATTGCTGTAATCTACCGGCCTCCTGGACCCGTATCCCGCTTCCTTGATGACTTTTCCGCCTGGCTACCCTTCTTCCTCTCTTTCAAGCTACCTGCCATCATCCTTGGAGACTTCAACATCCCTGTCAATATCAACAACCCGGTGTCCGCAGTCGCGGCGGCACACGGGTCTGCGCATGCGCAGAACGTCGATGCACTCTAATCGGCAGGCGTTAGGACCTAGGCAGCTGCGGCGGCGGCCGTGCATGCGCACTCGTGATCGCAGATGCGTGCCTGGCACCAATGACAGTGCAGGGCGCACTATTTAAACCAGCCCTGCACAGACTCAAGTTGCCGTATGGTCTTATCATCCTGTTCCTGCTCGTGTGTTCCTGCTGATTGATTTGTTGCCGACCCTGCTTGATCCTGACCTACGCTGACTATCTCCTGCTCTGACCCCTGGCTCGTTTGACTACTCTCCTGGATATCCCTATTTATATGACCTCCTGTTACTGAACCCGGCGTGTGACCCGACTACTCTTTGTCTGCTGCGCTGTACCATGCTGTCCCTACTGTTACCGACCTGGCCTGTCTGACTACGCTACACTACCCTGCCATCCATCCATCCTGCACGGATCCAGTCACTGCTGCTCAGGCATATCCGCCTCTTCACATCAGCTCTCTTCCAGTATATACCTTTGGCGGATCCCTCTACCACAGGCGGGTGTACTCAGGGGCTGCAACCTGGTCACTGTCTGCTCCAAGTCCATCCCCACCATCAGGGGCCCTGGTGAACAAGCAGACTGGGACTTAGACCCCGCGCCCTGGGGAAACCTGTCCTGTGGATCGCTAGAGGTACCGCCAGGCGGTGTTTGAACCCGGACACATCCCCACTCCTCCACTTAACCTCCTCTTTTGCACTCGCACAGTGCATACAATCCACCACCCACTCCGACGGGAACATCCTGAACCTTGTCTTCTCCCCACAACCTCACAAACACCCCCTTCCCTCTCCCTGACCACAACCTTATTACCTTCTCTGTCTCCTCGTCCTCAAACGCCTACCCCTCCAAATGTCAAACTATTACCAGCCGAAACGTCCGCAACCTGAACCCTGCCCCCCCACTCTACAGCTGATCAACTTTACGACAGCATCCTTCCCCTGTCCTGCCCCGACCTGGTCACAGCTGCCTATAACAACTCGCTGTCAACCGCTCTTGACTCGCTAGCACCTTTAACCACATGAAACATCGGATCCTGACCGCTCCAGCCCTGGCAGACTGATCATACCAAAACTCTCAAACGACGCAGTCATGCGCTGGAGCGACTATGGCGCAAAACCAGATCCCAACTAGCGTTCACCCGCTATAAATCTGCCTTCCACACCTACACTTCCTCCCTCCACGCTGCCAAACAAGCCTACTTTCTGACCCTCATCAATACCCTCTCCTCCAATCCTCACCGGCTCTTCTCTACCTTCAACTCTTTACTCTCTCTGCCCCCACCTCCACCCAGCACCTTACTCACCGCCCTCGAGATTGCCCAGAAAGGCTGGTCCAAGGAGCAGGGCCCTCCTAACCCTATAGTATTAAACTGTATTGTCTCCCTTTTTATATTTTAAAGTGCTGAACAAAAACTGTTGACGCTATATAAATCCCGTAATAATGTATTATGGTGGCCCACCTAATATTGAGTAGATCCCAATTTTTCTGCCAAAAGAGCCCCTATTTGCCACCAAGACAGCCCTGACATGTCATGGCATACACTAGACCTCTGAAGGTATGCTGTGGTATCTGGCACCAAGCTGTCAAGCAGATCCTTTAGGTGTTGTAAGTTGCAAGGTCAAGCCTCCATAAATCGAGCTTGAGATCTGAACAATTTGGAGGCAAAGTCAACACCTCAAACTCGTTGTGTTCCTTAAAACATTCTTGAACTATTTTGGCAGTGTGTATCCTGCTGAAATGGGTGTCTGCCATCAGGGAAGGGATGTACTTGGTCAGCAACAATGTTTAGGTAGGTGGTACATGTAAAGTAATATCCACATAGATGGCAGGACCCATGCTTTCCCTAGAAAACAAAGCCTCATACTGCCTCTGCTAGCTTGCTTTCTTCCCATACTCTGCATCGTTTACCTGGGGAAGAAATGGTACACACATATCCAGCCATCCACATAATGAAAAGAAAATGTGGTCCAGACCACCTTCTTCAATTGCTCTGTGATTCAGTTCTCTTGCTCGAGTGCCCATTGTAGGCACTCCTGGATACAGGTCAGCTCGGGCACCCTGACCAGTCTGCGGTTATGCAGCTCCATACTCCACAAACTACATTGCTCGTGTTTTTTTTTTTTGTTTGTTTTTTTTTCTTTTTCTGCTTTCAACACATCAACTTCAGGAACAACACATTTAACTGCTGACTGTTATTTCCGATTTGACTTTCAGATACCATTTTAACGAGATAAACCATGTTTTTCACTTTACCTGTTTATACATTCTAAAAATTGCAATTGTCATTGCTCAATTCTGTGGGTCACAACATTTATTTTTCTGCATAGTATCTTGTAAATGCCATTCAGTTTATCAAACTTTTGTTGAATCTCCCTAAAATCACCATTTGAACGACCAGCCTAAAGCACTGTTGCGGCATGGAAGAGCTGTGTTGTATTGTGTGTTACCAATTTAGCAATTGGTTCATATTTGCACCTTATTTATTTCATGAACTGTAACCATGTCATGCTAGTGTTTAGCTGGATCTTTTTTTAAACTGTTTGGTGATAGATAATAGAGAATGATTGAGGTGTTATAAAGGGCCTACTCCAGCTGTCATACTTACAGTTGTCTTGGAAGTTCGCTTTAACGAATTTTTCCTTACCGTGAGTACTCGCAGTTGGATGCGCAGAAATCCCCCATAAAGCTGTGCGAATCTCGCTTACCACGACTGCAGCTAAACTACACGATTCCTGCCCATCCAAATACTTTGGTTCTGTTGAATTTGTGGGTGATTGGAGCTCCGTTACCCTAGAATGATCACACGACACTCTAAGGCTGGTTGCAATCCACATAAGGGCCGGCTTTAGGCTCAGCTCTCTGTTTTATTAAGAATACACACATGCCCCCCACATGAATAAAGTCAATCCCTCCCACCGAACAATACAATGGGGATTGCTTATACAGAGGATGTACATTCCAATTGGAGCATAGCCTTTGCTATTATCTATCACTGGTCCTCCCCCATGAGTCTTCTGAGGTCAGCAGACTTCCTCCCCTTCCCCCCTATGAGCCATCTGAGGTCATATTTCCTGTCCTACTAGCTTCTATTGGTATGCAAAATTCTCTGCACAAGCATCTCCTAAAAATATCAGTCTGTACCTGGATGGGCCCGATACGATCTTTATTAAAACACATCCATCCCAGATACAGTTCAGATTAGTAATGGGTTGTAAGATATGCATAAGCCTACACACGGAGTTCACACCGCTTGCGCATTGCGTTATGAAGCCCACGTGGTACCATGCTGCTGATATGTGGATACAGGCCCACGGTCTACTGACAACAGCATTCGCATGGAATGCCGTGGTGGTATACACGCCGGTCTATAAGCGCAGATCTGCCATCTCATCCATTACCAAGCTGAGTACTGTAATACATACATTGTACATGCGCATGGCCCAATTGCAGCCTTCAGAGCTTTAATTAAGCCACACGAGAGACATATGAATAACACGAATATATGACACATTTAAAGTTCGACCAACAATACAAAATTTCCATGACATTCCCTCCTGTTTTATCATATTCTCCTCGTGTCCCTTCTTGATCTTCTTCAGCTTGATGGGTGTAGTCTCAAACTTCAAAGAGTTCCTGTAGTTGTCCCTGAGAATAAAGCTCCACGGGGTACCTGAAACAACAAGACCCGACGCAGACTCGACGCAAACAGGCTTGATTGAAGCGATGATCCTCAAGAGCGTTGGAACCTTCACTACAGGAAGGCTCTTGCAAAAACCACAAACAGACTTGTGGTATGAATAAAGCTTGTGATCCCACGGTGGTCTGGGGAGATCCAGCAATAGATTCTCAAATTGCCCCTGCAGACGGGGCCACACAAGGCTGGTCTCGACCCAGACAGTTTTCCAAATCGCAGACACAAACAATGATGAGGCTTGAAGCTTGCTTGAAGGTCTTGGAGAATGTGGTCTTCAGAGAGATAAATTAGAGGGAAGCCAGGATGTAATCTGTAGAGAAGGTGGTTGGTTGGTGAGGTCTTCCCCCGATCAGTGGTTGGAGTGGGATCCCCGGAGCGGGCATGGAGATGTGGTCGTCTGCCCGAGCTTGGCTTACACGGTCGATGAGGCAACAGGAACATCTCACCGCGGCATATAAAAGGCAGATGAAAAAGAGAAGCATCAGGATATACACTCCCACTTCCTTCAACCAAGATCCGATGGAGAACAGGAAATCTCCCAATCCTCCCAAACCCTTGAACGGATTCCAACTCTCACTAGCTATAGCTCTAGCTTTTCCCTGTAGTTCACTAACTTTGTCCATATGGGCCTGGACCTTGTCATCGGTGTCTTCTATCCAAGTACAACAATCCTCTCCGATGAACTCACAGAACCCCCCTTTGGCGGCTAAAAGATAATCAAGGGCCATCTTCTCCTGAAGCACTAAAATTCCCATCTGCCGTTGTTCTTGGGCAATTTCTCTGACAGCCTCTACGGTCTCGTTAAACATACTATCCATGATGACAGAAAAATTGTTCAGGCGCTTCATAAGTTCTATTCCCCATCCTGTCCATGAGGGGAACCAAGCCCATGCCTGGTCGCCCTCAGAGAACAGTTCCCTGCGAACTCTCCCTGCCATCCTTACCTTCTTGTGGACCATCAACTCTTCATGGTCCATCACTACATAGGATGCGGGGACTAGCTTTATGAGGGCACACAAACCTTTCGCGTTCTGGGGGAATGTTCTATAGGCTGCCGAACCACACAGAAAATAGTATGGACCTGTCAGAGCAGAGCAGGAGGAGTTCCTCGTTCAGCCTCTGGCACTGAGCAACAGTTGCACAGACTGGGGGATTGCTCCCTCAGTCTGCACATCACATCCGTCCTTCCAACACACGTGGTCTGGTCGGTCAGTGTGGTTACTCAGAAAGGAAGTCTGGTTAGTCAGATTGACAGTTATACCTCCCTCGCAGGTGGTAGTCCCAACAAACTTGTTACCTGTGCCAAAGCTGATGTTAAAGCACACCTGAGGGCTGCCTAGCTGCCCAGTTACCCATAATGGACTGACGAGGGCCCTACAGGAGCTAGAGCTAATATTGGTGCTGAAACTGATGTTACCTGCTAAAAATGTGTCATTAAGTTCTACCGATAAATGTCTACGTGGGGGCTGACCAGGGGTCCCTTGCTTTTTCATGCCGACGCGGATGTCATATAGGGCATGAACAGCGGCCATTGCGGACATGTGATGACTGGGTGGGGGCTTAGAGCATACCCAACAGTTGGTTTTGTTGGCGGTTCTGGCTAAACGTAGGTGCATTTTAAATAAAAGGTTGGGGTATCTGCCATCTTTTCCTCCGTTCACACACATGTAAGACATACAAACAAAAAGAAAAAGGAAAATGACACCCCTCATTCTCTGGTGTAGCTGAAAAGCTTCTTGCAGTGGCTTGCGTGCACCCAGTTGTCTCGTCCCTCGAGCTTGAGTGAGGTAGGTGTCGTCAGCTGGACTTGGTATGGTCCGGTGAACCGTGGCTCGAGTCCGGTTCTTTGATGTTTCTTTAGGACAACCCAATCACCTGGCTCAATAGAAAGAACACCTGTTATTGTATTTGGATCGGGGAGCGATTCGCGAACCCGATGGTGTATCTTCTGCAGCTCCCGTTGCAGAGATTGCACATAACCTGTAAGCTGTGAATGCAAAGACAACAACTGTTGAGGAAAGTACAACCCTGTTTTGGGAGGTCCCCCAAACAACACCTCGTAGGGTGACAGCCCATGTGGTTGCCGAGGGGCATTCCGGATGGAATAGGGGGCAATGGGGAGACACTCAGGCCAAGGTTTTTGGGTATCGGAAGACGTTCAACCTTACCGCTACTCTCGGGGTGATATGGGGTGTGTCGCCGTTGACTCCAGTTCCACCAAAGAAATACAGTCGTGTCCTTTGGAAGAGAGGTTAATAGTGGACAAAGAAGACATGTTAGCAGAAGAGGTGTTAGTATTGTTAGTCGTGTTGCAAAATTCAGCACTGTCATTGTTGTCCTCCCCCCCCCCCTTCTCATCTTCCGACACAGGAAGAAGAGAAGCTGGGTTAAGAATAGTGCATCGTTTGATAGTGAGGTTAGTAGGGGTTAGGAGGGTTTTCCCCTGAGAGGGGTACCTTGCCTTGGATGTCCTGTTTTCGCAGGACCGTTCTTGCTGCACTGGTGTCGGTGAGGCAAGGGAGGGGATATTTTAATTCCTCTAGAAAAAGATGGATCTGGGCCGACACCGATTTGTCAACTTCCTATGAGAATTCATAGGAGTTACTTACCATGGTGGTCATAGGGGCGGAGGACTCATCAGGAATGAACTGCCACCGACCTTTAGGTAATTGGGGACAGCTCCTCCTCATGTGCCCCGTTTGGTGGCACTGGAAGCACCTGGGTGGGGGCCTATCCTTCCTGTGACCCAGATCCCTTGGTTTTTCGTGTGGGGTCTGGGACATAAGAACTTTGGCCTTGTCTTGTTTTCTTCTATCCATTTCCCTCTCTATTGCCGCAAGAGTGGAAAGGATAGCAGGGATAGACATCTCATTATATTCGGGTCGGGCCAGAACCAGCCTTTCCCGAATTTTAATATTGATGCCTTCCAAAAATTTGGCCCGCAACAGAATGTGCGTCGCGGTCACCTTTACCCCTTCAGTTGGAGCATCAGGTCCAACTTCCAGATCTGCATCCAGTGCCGTCTGCTTGAGACGGCGCCAGAAGCAGGCGCTTTCCTCATTAGGACCCTGGGTGAGCTTCATCATGTCCGTAGTAGAGGTAGCACCATACATTTCTGGAAGCTTTGCCTTTAGCTGTGTACAGAACTCTTTGCCCCCTGAAGTCATCTCCTCATGCGTGGTTATAGAGCACCCTGCAATCACTGTACTGGCCACTTCCATGCCCACCTTTGCCCGTAGGATCTGTGCACAATCTGACCCGCTCATACCATAGCTGAACTGGTTTTGTCCAAACATTCGAGCAAATCCTCTCGGATTGACTCGATAGTCCGGGAGCTCAGCCAGAATAGTGCGGATCTCTGCCGGGGTGAAGGGGACATGCCAAACTACCCGTTCCCCTAAGGTCCGTTCCCCCCGTGCATTGGGAGGACCTTCAAATTGCTGCACCCTGACTGGATAGGCCTCGGTCCGGGAAGAGTGCAAGGGCTGACCCAGCATCATCGGTGGGCTTAGATTAACCACCTCGCTTACTGCACCTTCAGGTTTGAGGTCCCTCAGATCAGGGTATAGCTGGGGGGCAGGGGTCTGATCAGTGGTTCGTAGCGCTTTGATGCAATCCGCCCTGTTTTTTAACCGGGTGTCTATTCCCCTTGATTCACAGATAGTCTGCAAATCGGTTGTTGAGTAGGCTTCATAGTTGGAAACAGAAGGAGCTGGGGTGAAGCAGGGAGAAGGGAGAGGTAGAGGCAGAGGCTGAGGCATAGAGACAGAAGACACAGAAGGTATGTCAAGAGTGACGTCACTAACAGAAGAGACAGGTGCAGTTATACTTATCTCAGCCACTGTTGGTTGTTGGGGGACCCCAGCAGACCCTGATCCTGCCTGCCTTAGTAGAGTCAGCCCTGAAAGAGCTTCTTCCACCTCTGACACTGGATCCTCCTGTTTTATTCCCTCTGGAGGCCAGGTATACATCACCTGGTTCTTCCGGACAGACACCAGTTTATGTATGCCTTGCTTCCCTAATCGGATTGACCTGTGAAGCCATAGCTGTGCGATCTCTAGTTCTGACGCCTGCATCCGTGGTCCAAATTCAGAGATGAATTTTTCCCACCTCCATGCGTCAAATGTACCTTCCCGGGGAATTTCCCATCTGGTACCCTTCGACCATTTATTCCACCTTTTGAGGGGTTCTGTAGACTTCCCCCCCAAACTCACCTTCATCAGTTGTGCAGCTGTCCTTACCCTGAAGAGGGCTGGTTCCCCCTCTCTCTTCATGGACTGACTACTGCCCATCGTGACTAGTCACTGGTATATATCCCGCGTCCGGGTACCTGTTTACCCCCTGGAGCACTCGGTGGGATCCTACCGAGAGGCCTGATTCCACCACTTTCCCAGCACAGCGTAATTTATGTGATACTTATCGATCACCCGAAGCGCATCAAGTGGCGGTCAGACTGAGAGCACACCTCCCACTCCCACAGCGCAATTTGTGTGATCCTGACCACCCGAAGTGTTTGTGGTGACCAGGCTAATACTTCCCTGGACCGCCCACTCGCACAGCGTAATTTATGTGGTTCTCATCACCCACTGTGTTTGGCAGGCCACACCGCACAATGATGAAAGTGGCTTTTCTCTCCCTGCACACAGTAGCTAACACAAGTCAAAACAAAAAGAGGGGTTCTTGGATGTTACTTAGGGGTCACTGGTTGGGCAGAAACCTGCTAACTGACCTTTAGGAAATTTGTGTAAAGAAAAAAACTTTCCTAATACACACAGAAAAAAAAAAACTCTTTTCAACCTGAAAAACTGTTAAAAAGGACAAAGTGGATCCTTATGAAAAACACGGGACATTTCACAGTAAAACAATTACACAGAGGTAAACCGAAAAACTGCGCCAAAAGTAACCTTGTTGCTGACGCAAAAATCACTCCTATCAGCACCGCTAAACGATCCACGTTACACACGCGATCTTTACTGCAACCACCTAGAACCGTTTACACAAAAAGTCTGCTGGACGCGGAACATGCGACACAGCAGCTTAAAACAAACCCGCTTTACAATAAGGAACTACTTTTAACAGGAAAAACACAAGAAAAACATAATCACTATACAAGAAATCTATGTGCAAAAACCCAGACTACACCGCGCTCATTAAATGTGGAACACGTGAAGGGAAAACTCGCTTAATACACTTTAAATTGGCTGGCAATACGCAAATTTAAAGCTAAAAGCAAACAAATGAAACTGTAAAAAATTTGGATTAAAAACACAATATGGGTCAAATGCATATAGGAAACTTCATGCACATTGCATAGAGATTACTGCACATTTGGTAGCCAACAAAATGGCCACCAAACAAAAGGAGTCCATGTGGTTTAGTCAAGAAAATGACCCCCCACAGGGGAGCACATGGTAACACTAGAATGACCCCCCACAGGGAAACACACGGCAGACTCTAGCCTCAAAATTGCCTCTTACATAAAACAGACTTTTAGACAGAACATACACTGGACAATTACACAACAATATGAAGTACACATACAACACAATTTGGGCACAATCACAGAACGGACATAAAACACCAACATATCACACTAACATGCACATGTAACAGAAAGGACCCCCTGCTGCATGCTTGCTGGGAGCAGTAGTACCACAAAACATTGTACAGACCACATACACACAGATCTTACAGCAGTTAACAATTAACCTAAGCCTTTCAGCACTGTAATAATTACCTCACGTGGAGGGGGTAAAGCAATCACCACAGTACCTACAGCCCACAAATACTTACCTAACACTATGCAACAACTTTTACCCACTAAAACATATACCCGTTTAAATTTTTGGTTGGAAGATTTTTAAACTTGACCAAATCCAGCCAACCAAAACCCCCCCCTCTGCTGCGTTCCGCAGAGACAAACCCTTGTCTTTCACCCACAAATCAAGAGTTTAGGACAAAAAACGAGGTCCTTGTTAAGCGGTATTTCTTGTTAGCTAACAGAGAGCGAAATCAGCCACACGAACACGCAAAAAGCGATCCTCTTAATGGCAGAGAGACCTGAAATGTGCCGGCATACTTTTTGCTAGTTCATGATAGTTCATTTCCCCCCCGTTCTTTGTTAGCTATGCAATAATACGCGTTAGTATCCACCAGGCTCGCCAAACTGTCTTGGAAATTCGCTTTAACGAATTTTTCCTTACCGTGAGTACTCGCAGTTGGATGCGCAGAAATCCCCCATAAAGCTGTGCGAATCTCGCTTACCACGACTGCAGCTAAACTACACGATTCCTGCCCATCCAAATACTTTGGTTCTGTTGAATTTGTGGGTGATTGGAGCTCCGTTACCCTAGAATGATCACACGACACTCTAAGGCTGGTTGCAATCCACATAAGGGCCGGCTTTAGGCTCAGCTCTCTGTTTTATTAAGAATACACACATGCCCCCCACATGAATAAAGTCAATCCCTCCCACCGAACAATACAATGGGGATTGCTTATACAGAGGATGTACATTCCAATTGGAGCATAGCCTTTGCTATTATCTATCACTGGTCCTCCCCCATGAGTCTTCTGAGGTCAGCAGACTTCCTCCCCTTCCCCCCTATGAGCCATCTGAGGTCATATTTCCTGTCCTACTAGCTTCTATTGGTATGCAAAATTCTCTGCACAAGCATCTCCTAAAAATATCAGTCTGTACCTGGATGGGCCCGATACGATCTTTATTAAAACACATCCATCCCAGATACAGTTCAGATTAGTAATGGGTTGTAAGATATGCATAAGCCTACACACGGAGTTCACACCGCTTGCGCATTGCGTTATGAAGCCCACGTGGTACCATGCTGCTGATATGTGGATACAGGCCCACGGTCTACTGACAACAGCATTCGCATGGAATGCCGTGGTGGTATACACGCCGGTCTATAAGCGCAGATCTGCCATCTCATCCATTACCAAGCTGAGTACATTGTACATGCGCATGGCCCAATTGCAGCCTTCAGAGCTTTAATTAAGCCACACGAGAGACATATGAATAACACGAATATATGACACATTTAAAGTTCGACCAACAATACAAAATTTCCATGACACAGTATACATAAATAATAATTTAGTCTAAGCTAAAGTCCTTGCAAAAAAATGGAAATCACAGATGTGACCTACCTGATAAACTGCTACATTTGTCTTTAATCCAGAAACATTGTACTTGCCGTGTTTCCTCCTGTCATTTGATATCATTGTACCTTGTGAACTCTAAGCCTTTTTTCATTCTTGCCCATGATCCTTATTCTTGGCTGCATGTATAAAATAAATCAACATGATCAGACATCTATTATTTGGCAGGAACTAAGCTTTGGGTACCTCCTGAAGACAGTTACATAGGTAGGACTGTTGTTCATGGTTCTGCCCTTGCACATCCATATAATTTAGTTAAAATTACCTTCTCACTGTTTAAATAAAAAATCAAGGTAAGCCAACTTTTTAAATGCTTGCACTTTCTAGTGTGTGGTTTGAAGGGTCCCGCATGCCACTGCTGTCTGATACTTCCATTTATGTTGGATAACATGCCCCACTGGATGCTGTAGTTCTTTTTGCCAGTCACTATGTCACTACTGTGTCTTAAATTGATGTAGGGACCAGTGGGGGGAACCACAGTGTGCAGCAGGTGACATACTCTATGACACACCCATGGTAATGTTGTAGGGATCAGTGGAAGGAACCACAGCTCCCAGCTGGGGACACACTCTCCAGCACATCCTTTAACCTTTCCCGCAAGGACCCCAAGACAAGGAGCCCAGGATATGGCAGTAGTATTACATGTACTGTAGAAGCTATTTCTTGTTTTGCTGTTTACATTCCAACAGATTTGGCTTTTAACAAAATTTAAAGTTGCTGCACTTCATCAAGTGACCCAAACTTTTGAGAGGGTTACTAATTCCTAACATCACTATTACATCATGTATTTCTACATATGTTTGTTTCTAATTGTTCCTGGTCAAGTATGAAATTCAGGAACATATGATTAGACTTGTGGACAGTCCTCATTTGTAATCCTTATTAAAGGAAACTTGTGCTTTTAATCAATTTCCTTTTTACTCTGTTTCCTATTTACCCTTGACGTTTTGTCTTTCTCTTTAGGCAACACCATTACATGCCAACGAAGACTCACTTTCTTGGATGATTATGGAGGCTGCAACATCCCTGTTCCAAATTTGCTGAGATTTCTGGGAAGAATACTGACAACCTTGTAGTGTGTAAGTCTGTCATTATCATGTGTGTCTGGCTTAGTTTTATGTTGTCATTGGTTTTGTTTTGCTGGTAGCATCCCCAGTTTAAAAATGAGAGATGTTATAAGTGTTAAGGTTTTTTTTACCCTCTAGAAATTTTATTATGGATAGTCTGCTTACCCTAATGTAAATTAAATTGCAATCACTGAAATAGATATACTCTCACCAGCCACTCTATTAGGTACACCTTGCTAGTGCCAAGAAAATATCCCCCACACCATTACACCACCACCAACCTGAACTTTTGATACAAGGAAGGATAGATCCATGCTTTCATGTTGTTTACGCCAAATTCTGACCCTACCATCTGAATGTCGCAGCAACCCAATGTCTGCACATTCTCCTCTGACATCAACAGGGCATTTTCGTCCACACAACTGCCGCTCACTGGATATTTTCTTTTTCGGACCATTCTCTGTAAGCCCTAGAGATGGTTGTGTGTGAAAATCCCAGTAGATCGGCTTTCAAAATACTCAGACCAGCACATCTGGCACCAACAACCATGCCACATTCAAAGTCACTTGAATCCCCTTTCTTCCCCATTTTGATGCTCAGTTTGAACTTCAGCAAGTTGTCCTCACCAGGTCTAGATGCTTAAATGCATTGAGTTGCTGCCATGTGATTGGCTGATTAGCAATTTGTGTTACCAAACAATTGAACAGGTGTACCTAATAAAGTGGCCAGTGAGTGTATACTAGAGGTCTAGATAGACATTTATACTAAATTTATCTTTACAGTGTTACCCCCACTTTCCAATAGTTGTGCAGTGTGTCTAAATATGACTGTGCAGTCCAATAAGCACTGGAGTTAAAAACAGTGTAACAGTCGGTAACCATCTTGATCTGATACCTCACTTCCTACAGTACAAGCAGGCACCGCAAGAAGGATAGGAGCTCTGTTAAAGCAGAACAACACTGTATCTGAGCACCACAAACCAAAATGCTATTTAATTAATTTTAATATTCAGAGAACTCCCCCATCCATACATGTCCCCATGCTTTTATTTTGCTGATAAATCGCTTAGAAAAACGCCCAATAGCATTTGTGGTTGTGGCCATTTTGAGTAAGGGCAAATGATTCCTCCCCTGAATACTCCTGGGATGTATGACATAATTTGCCTATTCATGGAGACTAGGAAGTAGCTACAGAAATTTAAAAAAAAACGTTTAAAACGAGTAAATATGATATACTTTCCTATCAATTTACTAATGCTAGCAGAATAAGGATTCAAAATAGTTCACGTTGATTGAGAGAGTGAAGTTCCACTTTTAATTAGGTAAATAATATACTAAGCTGCTGACCAGTCCAACTCTTCCTAGGTACTGTTCACTCTTCGACTTTCTCTCCTCTACTCCAGGATCACTGCCTGGCTTCTCTTGAGCTGGCCATACACTAGTAGAATTTTTTGTTTTAAGAACATTTGTTCAATTTTCTATTTTTTTTTTTTTTAGGGGGGTAAAATCAACTTTCGTTTTTGACCAAAATGATGAGAAAATTTTAAGGAGCAGTATAGAAAATTTCTAACAGTGTGCGTGGTGGTGTTCAGGAAAGTCAATTCATTCCAGAATTGAATATTAAAAACAAGCAAACTTTTGGAGTATTTTCAAACGACATTCTAATGTCCTGAGGACTTTCATGTCCATACATTCATTTGTTCTACTGGCGTATGGCCATCATTACCTCCAGCAGTTCACAAGTCACTTGGGACCCATACCTCTTTTTAGGGAAGGGCATCTTCTGTTTCTGATTGTCTTGCCTACCTTAGGCCCATGAAATGGGACCTGGCATACAATGAACATTTAGGGTGGGTGAGTATCCTTTTTCAGCTTAACCCACTAGAAAAAGTAAAGTGGTTTAAGTTCAAAATTTACTCTGGAAAGTGACATTCCTCATTCAGGAGGCTTAATAGTCCATTCAGTTTGTTTCCTATCAGACAGACCCCAGCACTACATCATTGAAGGATAAAGCTAACCTTACGATCTACCATTTACCAACATTACACAGATACTATTCTGTTAAATACTCAGTTCAAGTTTTTTTTTTTTTTTTTTTGTTTTTTAGTTGTGGACATAGTAGAGAGGGATTAGAACACTTGTCTGTTTTTATTGCTGTGTGTGCCCCTATTAAGGATATTCATCCTATTTGTCCTGCTTACCATTATCATTGAAAGTAAAAGAAAATCCCAAATTTTGGGTTTTCCCCAGAAAAATAATAGGGGGATATCTTCCAATGGGAACGTTAGTTCTGGTGACCTGGGAATCCCCAAGGAATTCCCTCAGCACCCTCCACTTTTGATTTTATTGTTGACATTTTTATTGATCTGAAACCCATTATCAGTTACTTGTTTCTTTCACTTCCAGCAGGACCCATGGCAGTAGAATAAATGGCGATGGCTGGCATGATGCCCCCTGTGAAGATAAAATGGCTGGAGCACCTGAACAGCTCCTGGATAACAGAAGATAGTGAATCGATTGCTACACGGGAGGGTGTCTCTGTCCTATATGCCAAGCTTGTCAGCAACAAAGAGGTGGTCCCATTGCCACAGCAGGTCTTGTGCCTCAAGGGACCACAATTGCCAGATTTTGAGAGGGAATCTTTGTCATGTGATGAACAGGATCATTACCTTGATGCTTTACTCAGCAGCCAGCTGGCTCTGGCGAAGGTGGTATGTTCTGACTCTCCATTTGCTGGTGCTTTGAGAAAGAGATTGCTAGTTCTTCAGAGGGTTTTCTATGCTCTTTCCAATAAGTATCATGACAAAGGCAAAGTTAAACAACAGCAGCACTCGCCTGAGAATAGCTCAGGCTCTGCGGACACACTGTCTGTTAGTGAACGACCACGGTCCAGTACTGATGCCCTTATTGAAATGGGGGTCAGGACTGGTCTTAGTCTTCTCTTTGCCTTGCTGAGACAGAGTTGGATGCTGCCGACTGCTGGACCTGGTCTGAGCCTGTGTAATGATGTCATACGAACAGCCATTGATGTGGTAAACTCGTTGCCCCCTCTTTCCCTTGCTAATGAGAGCAAAATACCCCCCATGGGACTGGATTGTCTGGCACAGGTCACTACCTTCCTGAAGGGCGTTACAGTTCCCAATTCTGGTGCAGATACACTAGGAAGGCGTTTGGCCTCAGAACTCCTCTTGGGCCTTGCCTCTCAGCGTGGCTCTCTCCGCTACCTCTTGGAGTGGATTGAAATGGCTTTGGCAGCTTCTGCTCTGGTTAATGAAACTGACAAGAACAAGATGCTGACAGCACAGGAAGGCATGATCAGCTGTGACTGCTTCATTAGTATCCTTCAACAGATGAGGAGGTCTTTGGTAAGTTCGAGGAAATGTCTACTAATTGTTTCTTTATGGTGTAGCTGCTGTTAAAGTGATGTTTTACATGTTTCCTTTAAGAAGCAAAAGGTTTGCAAAAAGGGGCAAGGAAAGGTAACTACTGAAATATAAAGGGTATCTTCACTTTTGTCATAAAATTTAAGTAATATATAATGGCTACATGAAATCTTTTGAAATTTAGTGACTGCAGGAAGCAGAAAGTGAGTGGAATCTATGTTTGAGCTTCAGTACAAACTGCAACATGTGCATTGATGTTTGGGAAAATTCCTTGTGATATGGTACCAGCCCAAAGAGAACTGCTTTATTTCTTAATTTTAACAGTTTCTTAAATATTTTACATATGATTCTGTGGATGGTACACTATTGTAGACAGATTTGGGATTTTATTATTCATGTATTTTAAATAGCTCTTTAGCAGCAAGACAGTCTTTGGGCCAGGTACCTCATTTGAGAGATCCCTGTCAGAACAAAAGCAGTTGAAAACTGCTGTATCTTGCCACCTGTCATTCACTTTGGAATTTGGGTTTGGGTGTTACATTAGATTCCTCATAGTTTCTCATTACTTAATGGCACCCCAAACATCAGCTTCTTTAGCGTGTTTCTGGAGTGGAAGAAGGCCCGTTCAAATGAATGGTGCCACTCCAAACGTGCGCTGCAAAAGCCCCAAAAATGTCACTCAAATATGAATGGAGCCTTTTTCATATAGTACATGGGTCACCAGATTCATTGCTTTATAAAACTGTTTGGGGGGGGGGGGGGGGTTCGTGAATATTTGTAAAATGTAGGATGCATACTTAAAAGTTTGGAGACCCCTAATATAGTTCTAGTAATATGTTGATATTTTAATTAAAAGGCCTGAGCCTTCTAAGGTCATGCTTGCCAAGAAGAGTCCTTCTAAACCAGAAAAGAGACACTATGTAGAGTGTTAATGCCGCATTGTGCTTACTGTAGTTGCCATCTTGGCATGAAAATTATGTTGAATCTGTTACTTATCACGTCCTAGTTATTACAATATGGTATTTTTTTACTGGGAAAGGCCTGCCTAAAAAACAAAGGTTTATCCTGATAGTTTGTTTTAAGTGTCATTGAGGAGTGTAGGTGCATCAGTGTTGCCCATATGGGTCACAACCTTCCTGTATTAGCTGCTTCATGATGACCTTCAGTATGTTTTACCTTGTTTAGTATATCATAGTGGTTCTGATGTGACAAACATAAATGCATCCTTTTGCAGGGTTCATCAGCTGATCGGAGCCAATGGAGGGAACCCACTAGGACATCTGATGGCCTGTGCTCTCTCTATGAGGCTGCACTGTGTCTCTTTGAGGAGGTAGAGAGTCTGTTGATTATTGTATTGCCATGCTTTATGTGAATACTGCATATTCTGTACATGGTTGGCAATGAAAATGTACTTTTACTAGTTTTATTAGGCCAGAATAGCTTTGCTAGTACATTTATATAGCTCTAATTGTTAAGAATATGTCAAATTTTTTGCATTCAAGCCTTTGATCACTTTTTCTTTGAAGACTGACAGAGACCTGTATACCGTCTAAAAGTGTAATATGTCATGATACATGCACAGGAGCTGTCAACGCTTTTTCAAGTAGCTTTGTTAGTTACAGAGAGATATGCAGGACTTTCATTTGATTTAGAAGGCACAGGCTTTGGGGCTTATCACCTTTTTTTCTTGCTTCACTACCTAGCAGATCACTGATCTGGAACAAGCTGGTTCCCATAACCTGATAATGATTCTATGTTCAGGTCATTAACCAAGCAGGAAAGGAAGTATAGGGATGGCATGCCTGCCAAACGCTACTTAAAAAATATGTTGACAGTGCCCTTTTAATTAATAAACCCCTGCCTTCAAAAATATAAAATGTGCAGTTTGAATTGTCAGAGCTGCGTAGCTCTGTAAATATTATGGTTGCTTGCGGTCTATGCTCACCATGCTTTGACTATTGGGAGTGAGCAGCAAAGAGCTGTGGCCAATCCCACTGCTCTCCGCTATGACATGCTGTGGAGGAAATGTTGCCATGCATAGCCTGAAGTTTTTTGATTTTTTTTTTTTTATAATTAAGTAGAACTAAAGTCTGTAGTACTTACAGTACCACTGGTCCAGTGATGCGACGGCCTCAAGCTCCCTCGCCACTGTGGGTGTCGTCACCCAATCTGCTTCTGGGTTCTGTGTTAACTTCCATCTTGATTGAGTCTTTGTCCAGTCTTTTTCTGGGTTAAGCATAGATATAATGTCACTTATGCAATAAAAAAACCTACCTATCAAATGTATTTTTTCCAGATAATGCTTAGTGGAGGTCACCCTTAAGAAATGTGAAAATTGCGCTGCCGCCGGTATGCATCTAGTGTTAACATGATGTCCAATGGTCTCATATGCTTACTATGGATACTGGGGATTAGGCATAGGACTGCAGAATTTTTATCTCCATTTTTTATAACCGCAAAAACAGCTGGGATTGGAAGAAGGGCAGTGAGGATAAACCCCTGGGTATATAGCAGAGCGCACATGCATTTTAAAAGGCATAATCCCTTTAAGGCTTCATGCACACTGGCTTAAAAAAATGCCAGTAGTCTTGGCCAAAAAAACTCCGCTAATTTTGAATGTTTTTTGCTTTGTTTTTTTTTTTGTACTAGTGTTTAGGAGTGTTTTAGTGTTTGAAGGATATTTGTAATAGGGGTAGCCTAATCACTTCACAAATTCAAACAACAATATTATCTCCCAAATTCTCTGTTTTTCCGATTTTCTGCAACTGTATGCCATGCCTACTTTTCACAATTTGGGACTGATTTTCTTCACCTGCTTCCAGATAACTAAGAATCCCTATTGAGTGCTGATTACTTAACTAAGCCCCTATCCACCGGTTTTATAAAGCTATACTATCATCCGTTCACACTGGTCTCAAATCCCTGCAATTGAGGTGGCGATGAAAGATGCCAGAGCTGGATGGAGAAGACTGGGAGGATGTTTAGGACTACCCCTCTACTCATTTGGTGGCCACAAGGGATAGGCTGATTCAATTTAAAATACTCCATATGACATATTTCACTCTAGTCCCTCCATACACTCTAGTCCCAGACATACCTGCTGACTTCTTCCATATTTTTTGGTCCTTCCCCAGATACAGATATTTTGAACAGATGTTCTTAAATTTGTGTTTTGGTTACCGCAATTTCTGTTTCCCCCAATGATGGACATCTGCCTACTGGGTCTAATTAACCACTTAGTGTTTTCTAGTGCTTCTCGAATACTGCTAAGTTTACTCTTTCACAATAAAAAGGCCATTGTGTTAGCCTGGAAATCAGAAAGACCTCCTACCGTAGACTGTTAGAAGAAGTTAGTTAATACAGTGATTCCCTTATATAAATTGACATACTGTATCTCTCCCACAGTTGTCCAAAAAAATTCCATAAAGTGTGGGGCATTTGGCTTGATTCCACTTCTACTACCAATGCTAGGGATGAATATGTGTCTGCTGAATTTCAAGCTTCACATACCATATATGCCTTTTATTTGACAAGGGACTGTGGGGGAATATTAGCCTTGGTTACTTTTATGTAACTGCACCCTGCCTTGTCTATTTTCTCCCCCTTGGGGAGTGGAATGATAATGAACCTGTATTTGTAAACTTCTGACTACATGGTCTAATGTGCGCAAACATTTACCAGATTTTTACTATGTTACTAACTTTTCTGTTTATTCTATATCCTTTATGTGTATGCTACTGCCCTTGTTGCTGAGGGGTTATTTGAGCTGGGACTGGAATGAGGGCATAGAAGCAATATTGTTGTAATTTTGGAGCCAGGGAATAGCCCAGGGCTATTTATGTATATTATTACTATTCTTAAAAAGCAATAAAAAACATTTTTTTTTTTAAAAATAAAAACACAAAACTGAAGTGTTTATTTTTTATTCTTTTTTCTGCCTCTACACTCGGAGCTTAAAAAACAACTCTAGACTATCTAATGTGCATGGACACATAGAATAACATTAGTTGCTTCTACAGGCAAAATACTAAACTCCTCTAGGAGACTCGTTTTTTTTAAGCCCAGTGTGCATGAAGCATAAATAAATAAATATATATATATATTTATGCTTCAGCCTCTATCATATTTTGTCACACATTTTCTTCTCAGGTATGCCAGATGGCTTCTGATTATTCCAGAACCTGCGCCAGTCCAGACAGTATCCAGACTGGAGAGAGTCCAGTTGTATCAGAGACATGTGAGGTATACGTATGGGGGAGTAACAGCAGCC
The DNA here is from genome assembly GCF_062004578.1 of Staurois parvus. Classification (NCBI taxonomy): domain Eukaryota; kingdom Metazoa; phylum Chordata; class Amphibia; order Anura; family Ranidae; genus Staurois; species Staurois parvus. The sequence continues at coordinate 6,158,142 of NW_028317901.1, read as the reverse complement.
ACCAACTAGTGGAGGGGACCCAAGAAAAAATCCTGCAGCCAAAGCTGGCCCCTTGCTTTTCAGATGCACAGACAGTGAGTGATTCTTCTCCCCACTGTGTTTACACATCTTTATGTATTTGTCTGGGTGCATTCTGTTTCTTACTAAATGTTGGTATTTTTTTGAAAAGTGAATTATTAATTATCTGAACATTAATCGCTAAGCTAAATGAAATTTCACTTGATCATACTTTCTTTTGTTCACTAAATCCATTGTATTGTGTGTCAGGCTTTTACTTGGTGTCTTTGTTCATCCGAGCCGAGCAGGATGGGTGTCACAACTGTGCCTGTTCAGTTTGTGCAAAGCAGACACAGGCAGACCCTGCTGAGCTTCATGGGCATCTGGGTGTAAATGGACTCCACTGTCTATTTTACATTAAGCAATCGATCTGGTCCGCAAAAAATGGAAAAGATCGCAGCCCTTTTTTCTGTTTTTTGGGGGTTTTTTTGGGTCTGACTCGGAGGTAGATGGCTGTAAACGGATATATAGACACAAGTCTGTTTACACCCACCTGTCCATAGGGCTCCACGGACCTTCTGATCTTTTTTTCAGGTGGACCTGATTGGAATGCCCATGTGAGTAGAAGCTAGTCTGTGTAAAAGACTTTTACTGTCTGGTTTCCTGCAGGAGAGACGCACCACTCTCCATTTTTTTTTTTTTGTACTGGTGACAGTTGTCCCTGAGAAAGAGAAAGAGATGGTGAGCCCAAAATGTTAGAGTTGTCACTAGAACAAAGGTAGGGGAAATCTTCCATTTACCTCTAAACTCCTTGAACACTTAGTCTACAATCGTCTGAGGTCCCACCTCACTGACAACAACCTTCTCGACCCTTTAAAGTCTGGCTTCCGCCCTCTACACTCCACTGAAACTGCCCTACTAAAACTCTCCAATGACCTACTAACTGCAAAAACCAACGGCCACTATTCAGTACTCCTACTACTTGACCTCTCTGCGGCTTTTGACACGGTTGACCATCCCCTCCTCCTCAAAAAACTACACTCTCTTGGCCTCAGAGACTCTGCTCTCTCCTGGTTTTCCTCCTACCTATTGCAGCGCTCCTTCAGTGTTGCCTATAACGCTACCACCTCCTCTTCACTCCCACTCTCTGTAGGGGTCCCTCAAGGTTCTGTCCTTGGACCCCTTCTCTTCTCCATCTACAACTCCTCCCTTGGTCACTTGATAAACTCCCACGGCTTCAATTACCATCTCTATGCTGATGACACGCAAATCTATCTGTCTACCCCTCACCTTACCCCTTCAGTCTCCACCCGTATTGCTAGCCTACTAAGTGACATATCGGCTTGGACGTCACTCCACTTCCTCAAACTCAACCTTTCCAAAACTGAGCTCCTAGTATTCCCACCCTGCCCGTGCCACCTCCACTGACTTCAACATAAATATCAATAACACAATCATCAGTCCATCCCCTCATGCCAGGGTACTAGGAGTAATCCTAGACTCCCATCTGTCCTTCCAACCCCAGATCCAATCGCTGGCAAAATCATGTAGACTTCACCTCCGCAACATCTCCAAGATACAACCATTTCTAACCCCGGAAACCACTAAGCAACTTATCCACTCCCTTGTCATATCACGCCTCGACTATTGTAACTCCCTCCTCATTGGCCTACCCCATCGCAGGCTATCCCCCTTCCAGTCTATCATGAACGCTGCCGCCAGACTCATCCACCTCACTAACCGTTCTGTATCTGCCATCCCTCTCTGCCAATCCCTCCACTGGCTCCCAGTTGCCCAACGGATAAAATTCAAAACACTAACTATGACATACAAAGCCATCCACAACACTGTCCCAATTTACATATTCAATCTTATCTCTAAATATCACCCAACCCGTACACTCCGCTCCTCGCAAGACCTCCTACTCTCTTATCTCCCTTATCTCCTCCTCCCATGCTCATCTCCAAGACTTCTACAGGGCGTCACCCATCCTCTGGAACTCCCTACCCCAATCTATCAGACTATCACCTACTCTACTTACCTTTAGGCGATCACTGAAAACCTATCTCTTCAGGGAGGCCTATCCCGCCCTCTGTTAATACTGGAATCCTCTACTCTTCCAACCACTCCACCCCCCACAGTTTTTACCTATTGTACCATTCACCCCTCCCTCCTGGATTGTAAGCTCCAAGGATCAGGCCCTCAATTCCCTCTTGTATTGAACTGTATTGTTACTGTATTGTCTCCCACTATAATGTAAAGCGCTGAGCAAACCGTTGGCACTATATAAATCCTGTATAGTAATAATAATAATGGGAACATCTGTTCCAGGAATGGGGCAGCTATCTAAGAAAAGAATTTCCCTCACTATAGAATATTTTTCTGACTTTGTTACATCTCTGGGGCAAAAAGTGAAATGAAGTCTCCCCAACAGTACACAGACAGCAAAGAATAACCCAGTGAGGAGTTATTGTATCCAAAAAAAATTGTTGGCTGTACATACATTTTATTGCCAACATTTGGCCTTGTTGAGTCAGGATAGCAGTAACTTGCTGCTGAGCTTGTTTAGAGAACATAAGTGGTTTTTGTTGGTATTTGTTTTTTTAAACTTTTTTTATGATCTTTATCAAATTCATTGTTATATTGTACCTCTGAACTGGCTTATGTGTTGGATAGACACGTAACACATATTTGTTTTCCACATAGATCGAAGCTGGACAGTACTGCACTTTTGTTATATCTACGGATGGCTCTGTAAGAGCATGCGGGAAAGGCAGCTATGGGCGGTTGGGTCTCGGAGACTCAAACAACCAGTCTACTCTGAAGAAACTAACCTTTGAGCCTCACCGTTCCATCAAAAAAGTTTCTTCTTCCAAAGGATCTGATGGGCACACCCTGGCTTTCACCACAGAAGGAGAAGTTTTCAGCTGGGGAGATGGCGACTATGGCAAACTGGGCCATGGAAATAGCTCCACCCAAAAATATCCAAAATTAATTCAGGGGACACTACAAGGAAAGGTAAAGGTCTGACCTCTGAAGTAGCTGGGAGATTTATGTATTTTTTTACACCGGAACCTTTGGTTTCCTTGGAGCCTTGATGACATATTGCATGTTTTCTGTTGTCTCAGGTTGTGGTGTGTGTCTCAGCTGGTTACAGACACAGTGCTGCTGTCACAGAAGATGGAGAGCTCTACACATGGGGAGAGGGAGATTTTGGGCGATTAGGTAAGTTTGCTAAAAGTCATTTAATTTCATAAATTTGAAATGCATATACTTAAAGTATGCTCTTACATTTCTATATAAATAAAAGTGACATTCAAGTAACCTTCAATAGGTTAATAAAAATAAAAAGTGGGGGCCGCTGGTCTAATCATCACTGACTTCCTGTCTAGTATTTCAGTTAAAGGATGCTTTGTGCTTTGCTTTAAAGTGGAAGTCTAGTCAAATACAAACTATACTTAAAACCTGCTCCCACCCCCATTGTAAGCCTATTCGAACTACCCTGTGAAGGAAAGCTGTCTATACTAACCTATATTGAGGACTCTCTGACACGGTTACATGATTGGCCCACAGCACTGGCTTCTGTGTAGAGTGGTGACAGCTGTCAATGGATGCCTCATTGTAATCTTATGGGTGATATTGCATAGGCTTTGCAGCCATTGCCGGCAATCTCTCCTCTTCACCAAAGCTGAGAGAGAGAAAATTTTGCATTCTAAATTTAAAACTGACTGTGCCATTGACTTGGTACCTCTACACTGCAATGAAGGGGCATTAGGAAAGGAGGTCTAGGCGCTCTGATTGCCTTCATTGTTTTCAGACTCTCCTTCCTTGACCTTCATAATCAATTCCCTTTTTAACAACTTGCCGTCCGCCTGCTGTTTATAAACGGCAGGGCGGTGGCAGTCCAGGGGCAGGTTGCCGTTCATAAACGGCACCCGCCTTTTCTAGCTGTGCGTGCTCCCTGGGAGCACGCAGCACCGCGATCCGGTGCCCGCTGTGTCCTCCGGACACAGTGAAACACTGATCGTCGGATGGGACCTCTGTACGAGGTCCCGATCATGTGATCACTGATTGGTGGCCGATCAGTGATCACATGCAAAGTAGTAAGCAAGATGTCACTTGTGACATCATTGCTTACTACGTGTGAAATCTGTGAATGATCACAGAGGTCACATGGTACAAGGCTATTCACAACAGCCTTGTACCATGTGACAAGCTGTGACCAATCACAGCTCACTCAGTACTTCTCAATGACTGCAAGAATGCAGACAGAGAGAAAGAGAAATGATTGCTTTTACACCCATATAGGATGTAATTTACATAGCAAAAAAAAATTTAAATCCCAGCGGTGAATAAATACCACCAAAATAAAGCTTTAGCTGTCTCAAAAAAATGGTAAAGAATTCATATGGGTACAGTATTGCATGACCGCGCAATTGTCATTCAAAATGTGATAGCGCTGAAAGCTGAAAATTGCCCTGGTCAGGAAGGGGGTAAAAGTGTCTGGACAGGAAGTGGTTAAAGCTTGCTTTCAATAATTACTTTTAACTCCCACTCTGGTTACATTATTTTCCCAGAGCCTTCTTCTGTTCCATTCCTAAGTTTAGCTTCTTTAAACTCTAAACAGTCTTTTTAGGATTATATGAATTTAGTCAATTAGCAAACCTTACTTGTCACTGTGCTGTGCTTTATACTTCTTATCATAAAGAAAAGTGAGTTTATGGTGTTTTTACTTTCAGGCCATGGAGACAGTAATAGCAGAAACATCCCTACCCTGGTGAAGGATATCAGTAATGTGGGTGAGGTGTCATGTGGGAGCTCTCATACTATTGCTTTGTCTAAAGATGGACGGACTGTGTGGTCTTTTGGTGGAGGAGATAACGGTAGGGACCTCATGTTTCACTGTAAGCCATGCAAATGGCAATACATTTTGTGTGTGATGCGTACTAATAGAAACTTCTTCTTCCTCAGGAAAGTTGGGCCACGGAGACACTAACAGGGTATATAAACCAAAGGTGGTGGAAGCACTACAGGGGATGTTCACCCGGAAGGTGTGTGCGGGGAGTCAGTCCTCTCTGGCTTTGACATCTACTGGACAGGTATGGCTGATACATGTTCTATATTATTTATTTATTATATTAGTATACAACCTGCTGGTGTAATTAATTTCCAGCTTTCTGTCATCTTGTATTCAGGTCTATGCTTGGGGCTGTGGAGCCTGTCTGGGATGTGGATCTTCAGAAGCAACTGCCTTGCGCCCCAAGCTAATTGAAGAGCTGGCTGCCACCAGAATAGTGGACATTTCAATCGGAGACAGCCATTGTCTTGCACTATCACATGGTATGCAATACATGTACAAACAATTGGGATTCATCATTTTAAGCTCCCCATAAATGGATCAAAATTCAGCTGTAGAGCAGGGACTGGACGAATTTCGATCCATCTGTGACCATTCCTGCTTGACAGAAGAAACTCTAACAAATGGCTTCTGTCAAACGGGACCGTTGGAAAACTTTTATTGATCATCTGGCTGTAGCCCCTGATCTGTGTATTCTGGCAGTGGAGGAGTCCCCTCTGTCAGAATACAACAGCACAGCGGGGAGGATTCCTTCGTCCACCTTGATTGTGTGGATGGGGGATCTGTTCGTTTTGAAAAAAAAAAAAAGGAATCTATGGCCAGCTTAATCCTCTTATGTCAGATGAATGAATTAGCTATATGTGCTGTATGCATAGAAGAGAAATCATTCCGCAATGTTTTCAGATGTGAAAATGCACTTTAATACACTAATTTCCTAGTGCCAGGACAGACCGATTTTCTTATTTAACACCGTACTAAGAGGATATTAGAATGCAGCAAGGTTTCATGCATATGACATGTACAGTTATGACATTTTTATTTGCATGGGGGACTAGTCATTTGCTACATAAGTTATGTTTATTAATAGTTCAAGATATGTTACTTCCCTTTATCTGCATAGAAGTAATGTGTACAACATACTGTATTTTAACAGACAATGAGGTTTACGCATGGGGAAATAACTCCATGGGACAGTGTGGCCAAGGCAATTCAACCGGCCCTATCACTAAACCAAAAAAAGTCAGTGGACTGGATGGTGTGGCTATTCAGCAGATTTCAGCGGGCACCTCGCACAGCCTAGCATGGACTGCTCTGCCCAGAGACAGGTATGGTATAAAGGCTCATGATAATATAATACTTTGTTTGAGAGGGTAGTGGAGAAATTCTTCAAAAATGAGGAACTATGATGTGCTATTCATAGTTACTGAAAGCATACTGCATGCAGGAGGCCTGTAGATCAGTATATGGTTTACACTTTTATTGTACATTTTTTTTTTTTCTTTCATTAGATCTTTTGTGCTTAGATATGTAAACTGGCTAAATGGTTAGCACTTCCGCCTGGCAGTATAGGGTCGTTGGTTCGAATCCCAACCATGGCACCACCTGCCTTCCTGCACATGCTCAGTTTGGTGTGTATTGCTAGAGAGTTGTTTTTTTTTTTTTTTGAAAGTGTGTGAGATCAGCACAGGGCCAATCAGCACTGTCCAGGCAGAGGGTTAGGTGTCCTGCAGCCTCATAAGACAATCAGGGGAGAATGAAAACTCCTCCAAGCTTTAACCAGTGCTCTGCTGGACACTGATAGAAGTCACAAGACTGCTCTAACTGAGAATAGGCATTTTAGCAGTTTATATTTACTGAAATAATTGCATTTCTATGTTCTGTGTACTGTGGGAAACCAGATGTAGTGAATGCAAGGTCCTGGGTTTAGTAACACTTTAAGTAACAATTATATAAATACAAATTAGGTAACAGTAATCCATTTTTTTAAAGGTTGTAATGCAGTAATAAGTTTAAATAATATAATAGCTGATCTTTATTTGAATGAAAGGGCAATCTTAATCTTTTCCCATGAAAGTGGTCTGATATTGCACTGCCAGACTGGAGTGAGACACTGTAAGATGCAATTGCATTAAAGTCACTGGTTCTTTCAGACAAGTGGTGGCGTGGCATCGTCCCTACTGTGTGGATCTAGAAGAAAGCACCTTTTTCCATTTACGATCCTTCCTGGAACGATACTGTGAAAAAATTAATAGTGATGTCCCCCCTCCTCCCTTCCCATCATCCAGGTATTGTTTGAGTCACTGTTTTATTATATGATATATATAATGTTTATGTATTCTTTGTTGTGGCTAGACTATACACATTCTAGTATTTACATATTCTTTTCAAGTAGTAAATGTACTTTAAAACTAAGCTCTCACTCACCTCTGCAGCTACAGGCACTGAGAATACATTCCTATAAATTCACAGCAGAAGCACTGAAGTTGTTTGGGTCCTTTTTTTTTTTTTTTTTTTTTTTTTTTTTCTTCCATCTCACCCTGTTTACCATTCCTGATACCCAGGTGTGTGTTCACATTAAAGTGGAATTAAACCTAAAAAAATACGGTTAGGACCCTATTGGTTTCTTCTATCAGAATCCCTTTTCCCTGCCTGTCAGCATTTATGTACACTGAGCCACAGTGTATGCACAGTTCAGCATACATTTACGGTACCACTCTTTGCTGTAATGATGTGACTTCTATGAGTGACAAGAATCGGAATTTGGAAGGAAGACTGGAAGCAAATTACCGTGCCCGTGACCAATGTGAGCGCTGACAAGGCTATGTTGGAGTGGACTGCTTGCCAGGTCTGTTATAATGTGCTAATATGCTGTGCATACTAGCACATTATGGATAAAAGTTTCTAGGGCCCAACGAAAACATGAAAAAACATGGTGGTGGCTTAATTCCACTTTGAAGATTAGAAGACAGACAAGGAGATGTAGCAGGGTGAGCTGAACTGGCTTAGACAAATACTTAAGAGGAATGTGAATTTTGAGGATGAATTGCTCCACACTGCCTTCAGCTACAGAGGTAAGTGATGGCTTTTTTATAACTCATTTACAACTTGTTATGAATGTGTAAGTATTTAAATGTCTATAACCTGGCCAGAGTTACACTTTAAAGAAGAACACTAGGCAGAAATGTTATTTTCCCATGCAGTGGGGCTGTGCCCCCACTGTATGGGTTAAATGCTTGTTTTCGTCTAGGTTTTTGGTAAATGGAGATATACTTACCTAATCTGCCGATCCTCTGAAAGCAAGACCGGTCCCTGTCACTCCTGCCCTAATCCCCCCCCCCCGGCACGCTAGTGGTCTAGTGAATGGGCTGTTCCTGGTGTCATCATGCCCATAGACTGGCTCCGGACTTCCCACTGCATGGGAAAATAACATTTTTTACTGGAGTTCTGCTTTAAGCTGAAGCTAGGAGAATGTTTGTTTGTTTTTATCCTTTTTATTGTTTGTATGTTCTTCTTTTTCACTTTTACATGCATTTAAAAGTATTTTGTCTTTTTACATGTTTTCTCTTGAAGAGAACATCATAACTTCCTAAAGTTGTGCCTAAAGATGCTGTCCAACCATCTAGCCCTGGCTTTAGCAGGAGGCGTTGCTACCAGCATCTTAGGACGCCAAGCTGGTCCTCTGCGAAATTTGCTTTTTCGCCTAATGGATGCAAGTGTGCCAGATGAGATTCAAGAGGTGATCTTTGTTTTTATCCATCTGACTTTAACTAAATGTTATGAATATGTTAAGTGACTTTCTAATTTGACAAGAGACCATACTATTGTTTCATATACTATATGTGTATCCCTTTCAACTATTGTGACTGCTGTAAGTACAGTTTTGTGACTGTAGAGACTTACAATTGATTGTGTCATTTGATTTATATGAAGGTTTCATGGGTCACAGGAACCTGCCACTGTCATCGGGATCCCTGCAGTCTGTATAGCATGCTAAAAAAAAACAAACAGTAATTTGTTACAAGAACAATGGGGGATTCTTAGCTTTGCAGTAGGTTAATTCAAGAATATATGATATTGCAAAGAAGTTACATTGACCTCTTTACCACAGGTTGTAATTGAGACTCTGTCAGTGGGAGCTACCATGTTGCTGCCTCCGTTGCGGGAAAGAATGGAGTTATTGCATTCTCTCTTACCCCAAGGCCCTGATAGATGGGAAAGCCTTTCCAAGGGCCAGGTATGTACATTTTTTTGTGCTAAAGATACCTCCTGCATAAATTATTTCCTTAGTAGCATATACCAGAGATAGATATCCCAGTGTTTCCCAAACTTGTTCTCATGTCTCCTCAACAGTGCAGGTAACCTCCAATATGTAGGCAGTTTTTGTAATGAGCCTTAGTGATGTGATTTAGTTACCCTTCTGCAGAACACAAAAATGCACTATACTGACTCCCAGGGAGCAGACCCATAGGAGAGGTTCCTCTTGGACAGAGGACCCAGGTTGTCCAATTCATGGTCTCTAGTCAACCTTCTCCCTACTAGTGGAAACACCCACCCACTGGCACCAGTGTTATTTATGGTGAACAAGTAGATGCATCAGGCTGAGGAAACAAAGTTTCCTATAGGAGGAAAATGAAAAATGTAAATATGCAAGGTCAGAATTTACAGACCTAAAGGTTTATAGATCTTTCAAGATCTTGGATGTTGCCACTGTTCTGCTCACTCTTTCCTCCTGATGGGCCCCATACAGTTGGAGTGTCTATACTGTTTTGTAGGTGTGCGGTCTTGGTCCTATTGGGCTACATTTATTTACCTTTTTTATATTGTTTTTACTTCCTACACTCACCCGCCACTTTATTAAGTACAATTATTTAATTGCTTGGTAACACAAATTGCTAATCAGCCACTCACATGGCAGCAACTCAAAGCATTTAGGAATGTAAACGTGATGAAGACGACTTGCTGACATTCAAACTGAGCTTTAGAGTGGGGAAGTAAAGGGATTTAAATGACTTTGAATGTGGTTGTTAGTGCCAGACGGGCTAGTATTTCAAAAACTGCTGATCTACTTGGAGCAGCTGTCTCAGGCTCTCAGCGGCTCACGGAGAGGCTAAGACCCTTTTTTACATGGGGCAGACTCCGTTAGCTCAGCAGGGGATTTGTCCGCTAATCCCCACTGAGCAGGTGGATGACTAGTCTGTGTCCCCTCCACTTATGCAGAGCGGACACAGCCCGTTCTCCTCTATGGGTGGTCGGATGTAACAGGACTGCCTGTCCCATTACAACCGACTGCCATCCAATCTGCGAGATGGAGAACTGATCCCCGTCCGTCCTTCTTCTTCTTTTTTTTTTTTTTTTGCGGATTGGATGTTAATGAGTGTAAACACACATGTCTGTTTACACCCGCTGCTCCATAGAGAGAATAGAGGGTCTGATCGAGTCTGCTTGAAAGACGGGCAGGCAGACCTGATCGGACCACTAGTGTGGAAGGGGCCTTCGTCCAGCTGCCGGTCAGGAATCTGAGTGGATCCTGACTCTAATATTGGGATTTCTCCCCAGCCTGGGCTGGCTCAGTGATGGAAGTCTGCTGAATATAACCACAGGAGCGCAGCTAGTCTAATATTTGGCAAGATTTAGAGGGCCTAATAATCCATGTGCAAATATTCGCTTTTTGTTTAGAAATGGGATTTACCTGAACTTTAACTGAGCTTTTAGTGCTGTATTCAGGCACAAATAGTGTAAGTGCTTAGTTGTTTTTTTTTTTTTTTTTTTTTTTACTGGTCCCCCCCTAGTTTGCATTTTTCATTTTACATTTATCACAATAATGTTCATCTTTGAAGTTTGCTTGGCCTGCAAAATGCAAGGCAGTCTTGATAACTTTGCGCCAAGCCTTGTAGGTTGTGTTGTTTCTAACAAGGTATAACTAAAGGAAAAGGGATTAGAACTCCTGTCAGGTGTTTATTCCTGTATGTGCCCCCACTGGGGAGATTCAACCTCTCTATTTGTCCTTTTTACTGTTAACAGAGTGATAATGGGAAAAAATGCCAAATTTTGGGTTGTCACCAGAACAGGATAAGAGGAGAAATCCCTAGTGTTCTAATAGGGACACTAGTTCTGGTGACAATTTAGGGATTTCTAATGGGAAACAGATGGCAAAAACTGACAGGGATTATAGCTCTCCTTTTACTTTCTCAAAAATGAAGAAAAAAAAGTGTGCATTTAGTTCTAATTTAAAGTGACCTTATGTCTAAAAGATGATATCTGTTATAACAAACACATGTCAGTATTTCTCAAGATTAGACATGTAGCTGATAAATGAAACCAAATGTATTTAGAACACAGGTGTTTCTATGCAAAGTAGACATTCTATCTAGAAATTGCTAGAAAAGTGCCTTATGCTGATTTAGTTTTAGTGTTTTGTGATTCTGTGTTTGATTTGGGGATTGTATTGTACTCTGCTTAAAGGCATTGAATATATTAATATTTAGTCATAGAAAAAGTTGTTTTGTATCGGAGCTCTGAGATGATATCATTGCAGAGGATGCAGCTGGACATCATTCTGACGAGCCTGCAGGATCACACACATGTGGCATCCTTACTGGGATACAGCTCTCCTTCTGACTCCTCAGACAGCTCCTCTCTGCCTCTTTCCTATTGCTCCAGTTCTGACCCCAACTCTCAGAGCAGCCATCCAGACACTCACCTGGCAGAGATCCTGATGAAGACACTTCTGAGAAACCTGGGCTTCTACACGGTGAGACTATATAGATGGTGTCTAGTTCATCTGTTTATGGGTTTTCCCTAAGCACATATTCATTTTATTGCTATAGACTTAGACTAGCCATACATGCTTAGATTTCTCTCATACAGCCCTGCAAGCTGAATGGAAAAAAAAAACATTTAATAGATTCCTCCATCCACACAGTCCCCTCCTGACTATTGTAATCTGACAGCCATTGGCACCCATGGCTGTCAGACTACCCTATCAATGAAGTTTAGTTGCCTGCAGGGCCACTCAAGATTTTAAAGGATAAATTGATCTTTTTACAAAAAATAATAAATGCATGTTTTTTTTCAGGTAAAAAAATGTGTATTTACAATTTTTGCTTTAGAAGCCTGTAAAGCATTGCATCAGCGATCAGTAGATTGCTGGTGTTATGCAGTTCTTCTGCAGACTGTCAATGTAATCGGTCTGCTCCTACCTTGTACAAGCAGACTGTTACACTGACAGAAAGGAATGCGCGCTCAACAGTGTCGTGGTAGTTCATTGATAACTGCAAGCTGACAACCGCAAAGGCTGTTGGTACTTGTAGTTCATTGATTCACAGGGATCTGTGAATCAATGAAGCGGCCGTGTGGGTGGAGCTCCGCACTGCCACGCTTTTTGAATTGTGGCAGTGAGTACGTGGAGAAGATCCCTGGCTTGCTGCCACGAGGAGGGTGGGGGGGATCTGGGGGAGAGGGGTCTGAGGCTGACCATGTTACATGTTCTACCCTAAATATGGGTGTAACATGTTCAGAAAGGTGAACTTATCCTTTAAAAAAATTCAAGCCATTCTACCATTAGGGTTACAGCTGGCTGCTAAATATTGTTTCATTTTATTTACGGAGGGTAACATTCTGATTTATTTTCCTGAGTTTTAATGTGATATAATTCTGTATGTATAAAATCTAGGGCAGCCAGCAGTGCTCTAAAGAGAACCAGTCAGGAATATGCATTTGAAAGAATCTGAATCTCAATTCTTATGTTATTATACCAATACAGTTTTAACACTCGAAGAAAGTGTGTGTTATGTTATTTTTGTTATATTCTCTCCGTGTTAGAGCAGAAATGTCATCTTAGTGTAAAGCTCACTATACACTCGACAATGAGATTGTACCATCAACAATTTAGTTAGTGTTATTAAACCAAAAAGCAAACCTTTATTTTATTGCATCTTACCATTTCTTAGATGTGATGGCTGTATTCATTTTCTTTTGTAGACTTTTTCTTCTATTTTCATCTAGCGATCTGGCCAGTAAGTCTGTTGTCTTAAATACCAAGCTCTCCAGCAGAATGTGCCAGTTGCAGAGATGAGATAAATCATTTAACACTAGCAGGGGTACTTACATTGTTCAGCTTTAATTAATTTTATGTATTTATGTAAAACCTTTATCTCAAAAGGGAAAAAAAACTGCTGTAACTGCTTATAAAGTATTGGCTGGAGTTTGGCTTCAAATTGTTAGTGTATTTAAATCTTCTAGTACATCTGACACTAACCTACCCCAGACTGACAATGCCGCTGTCCAAAGGTGCCCATGTGCTCATTAATCCAGAATGGGGGCACTATAACACAGAAGGCATGTTACTGGCCAGATCAGCAGGTGAAAACAGAGGTAAAAAGCCTAAGAAAACAAAACTAATTCAGCCACCACATCTAATGATTTGTAAGCTGCAATATGTAAAATTTTTGGTTTTGGGCTTAATACATTTTTAAGGACCTGCCAGAATTGATGCTAATTAAATGAGTTTTTAGGTTTTTCCTCCTATTACATAGTTTTAAATGTGCTGTGGCAGTGAGCATTATGGCAATGATATACTGGCTGCACCTAAAATCTTCCCACATGTCAGTGCAGAGAAGAATGGATATGACCTCCTCTTATTATTTTTATCCAGTTTTAGAATAAAACATTTCAAAACGTAGAGCAGAAAGCTGCACACCAGGTATGGGAGGAAATAGAAAAGTATAGATTTCTGCATACTAGTGTTTTTCTTGCAGCAGGCATATGAGTTAGAGTAAGGAGCTAAATACATTCAGGTTGATGCCATGTCACATCTTACAATCTTCAAATGTTCCACGCTTCACTGGTGCCAGGCAACTCTGGAGTTACATAACAGAGCTTGCAAGGGTATTCAAAGGCCAAAAATCCAAGGAAAAAAGAAACAGAGTGAGCTGGATATTGCAGATACCACTTCTTTATTAATAAACTACTTTAATAAAGTATTTTTAATAAAGCCATTTTATCTGCAATATTCAGTGGGCTGTTACTTTTATTTTTTTTTATGTCTCATCTTCCCCCTAAACTTTGATACTGTTCCCTTTTGTATTTCCTACAGTATGTGGGCACCCCCTGGGGATTACAGAGAGATCTTTGTAACACTGATGCAATTCTCAGATCTTCTGTAATCTCTTTGAGTATGGAGGCTGATTATAATCTTTCTCTTTTTCCACAAGAAGAGAACTCCTAATTATTTATTCTCTTTTAGGATCAAGCTTTTGGAGAATTAGAGAAGAACAGTGATAAATTTATTGTAGGATCATCGTCCGCAGAGAACAGCCAACCGGCTCATCTTCATGAGCTGCTGTGCTCCTTGCAGAAACAGTTGCTGGCATATTGCCACACAAACAATATAAGCGAGGTATGTATCGCAGCAAAGTGCAGTGGATGATGTCATTCTGCTTTGCTTACTAATTAAAGAGGAAGTTCAATAGGTTTTTATTTTTTTCTTAAGAGCATTAGATACTTTGTATAATGTGTATCGACTTTACATTACCAGGATTAACATTTTATTTTTTGACATACACATTCATAGGACAAAGAACTAAACCAGAAGAGTGCAGTACATAGAGCACATTTAAGCAAGAAATTGCAGACAGATGAATTAAGTGATTTTCTTTTTTTGTATTTTACTTTAGGTTTTTACTGTCTACTCTCTAACAATAAAAAAAAAAAAAAGGCGACTCCTTTTCTCTGTCTTTTCTGTTAACCTTTGCTGCCACTGACGTATGCCATGCTTCGTTTGCAGCAAAGGGGGGGGGGGGGGGGGGAGAGTGGGTTTTACACACACTCCTGTAGAAACGTGTCCCAGCCATGTTTCTCTGGCTCCCATTGGTGGCAGACCCAAGACTGACATTGCATGTGTCATCGGGAAAAGGGGAAGGAGAATGGATCCAGCTGTCATTTTCCCTGGCCGTTGTGGCTGGGGAAGAATTGAATGGTGCATGATCTGTGCTGCATTAGGAGAACTTTTCACCAAAAGAACATCAATTAGGGGACTTTTTGTTCCCTATGTAACAAACAATGTTTAGTGGGGAAATTTACCCCCAAGCACCTAAACACATCCTCTCAAATACATTTCTGAGCCCCCCTACCCCACATACACACACATCCAAGTGTAAACATATGCACCAGGGGCACTTAGACATGAAAATGACGATTGCTGTACACATATTGCTGTGCATGGGAGCAATACATCTAGGCCCAGGGGCGAACTGACCATTTAGAAACTCAGGCACTGCCCGGGGTCAGTAGGGGGCCCCATGAGATGCCCCTGGTACCTTTTTTATAGGCTTTTTTGAGTTTTGGCAAGGACACAGGGGCCCCATGATCCCCTATTGCCCGGAGACCCCATGAGTTGTCAGTCCGCCCCTGTCTAGGCCCATTATTCATAACTAACTCTAAATGGATGACCTGTAGGGGATTTTGAAGCGCTGCCTTTAGGAAATATAGGGTACTGAAGTTTGTTCCTGATTACAAGCACGTGCTATTTGTCAAGACTTGACATGTTGGGTGTCTATTTACTTGGTACATCTTTTATATTTTACTAATAAAAAAAATGTGGAATATATTGCTGTTGTGTGCCCTAAAATTAACTTTAGTGTGTTTTTTTTGCGACTGATTAACCATTGTGCTAATATTGTAATAATGACACAAAAACTGGAACTACCGCTATTTTTTGTTTTCTGTCTGTCTGGGGGTTTTAAGTAATCTTCCAGCCTAAAATGTGTGCAAAAAACTCAGAAACAACTCGGACCGATAAACGGTTAAACAGGGGTTACATGCCTACGCTATATGAACCAAAACAAACTCTGCTGTTTGTTATTAAGGGAAAGGTTTAAAATGTGGAATGAGACATTTTCTAGCATCACAAAGGCAGGTAAAGAGATATTGGGGTGTAATGTCTATACCATCTAAAGGCACCGTTAAAGCAAAAAAAAAAAAAAAATCTGTAATATGCTCTGTCCTCACCAAATCTCTTGCTTGGAAAAATAGAAACTGGTGTACTTACTCTACATGTATAATACATACATGTTTCAGCACATAAGGGATTCCACAGTGGGAACAGATGGAGGGTGAAAGCAGACTAAAGCTAGGCATACACACTTTTTTTTTTTTTTTTTTTTTTTCTTTCAGCAGAAAAAATGAATGGATTCCCTCATCCACACAAGCCAGGTGGATGGAGGAATCCTCCCAGTTGTGCTATTATATTCTGTCAGCAGGGACTTCTTCACTGATCAGTGCTGCACTGGCTGATTGCAGTCCCAATCAACAGAAGTCAATCTGACAATCTATCGGACAGGGAGGGCCACACATATATCAACATTCTGCAGCTCCTTGCTGACCCAGCCTAATTTCAGTCAGTGTGTATCCAGATTAAGATACATTTTTTTTTTGCTATTTGTCTGATGTCGGCAAAGCAAACTGTAATTAACGGACAATCAAATTCTGTGTATTTTTATGTAAAATATGTATAGAACAACTATGTATTACCTCCTTAGCTGGTCATTTGAAAACGAAGAGATTATGAGGGCTCCAAGGAGTTATAAGGAAGAGAAAGTGTCAGTTTTGTTTTTCTATTGTGTCTCTTAGAGGAACTACAGTTTCCTATGTAACTACAAGTTAAAATAATTTTTATATATATCATGTCCAGAAATGGAGGTGAAATGTTTGTTGTGAAATGTTAACACTATCCTCTGTTTGCAGAACTCCAGCAGTGTGGCGTTGCTTCACAAACACCTCCAGCTACTTCTGCCCCATGCCACAGACATCTACTCGCGCTCTGTTACCCTGCTGAGGGAAAGTCCATGCAATGGGAGTGTGGGAGAGAAACTGCGTGGTACGTGTTACTTTAGGAGTATGAAGTTGGAAGGTGCTTGTATTGTTACACAGACACAAAGGGGGGGATTTGCTAAAACTGGTGCTCTCAGATTCGGGTGCAGCTGAGCACAGTAGCCAATCAGCATCTCACTTCAGCTTATTCAATTAAGCTTTGATGATAAATCCTGAAAGCTAATTGGTTTCCATGCAGAGCTGCACCAGATTTTGCACGGTCCAGATTTAGCAAATCTTCCCCAAATTGTCAACACAGAATGCCATTATTTATCCTATTTTGTTGGTATACCTTTTATTTCTGTTTTCCCAATATTTCCTTTCTATTTATTTGTGTATCTGGCTACATATTCATTTTTTTTTCTTTCCATACAGATGTGATCTATGTGTCTGCAGCAGGCAGTATGCTTTGTCAGCTCATAAATGCCTTGCTGTTATTGCCAGTGTCTGTGTCCAGACCTCTTCTCAGTTATCTACTAGACCTGCTTCCACCACTGGATCGTCTCAATAGACTATTACCTGCAGCTGCTCTTTTGGAAGATCAGGAATTACAGTGGCCTCTTCATGGTAAATGGGGGTCCTATTAATATTTGGTTTTACAGGAATGGTAAAAATGTTAATATTGTTGGGATGAAAACTAGTAACTAAGTTTATTAGATGAGTAGGACAGTTTGGTTCAGATATCTGTGTCTATAATAGGCTGAAAATATTGCACTGAACAATTTAGCAGAGTTGTGTAGAAACTATTAAGCCACTTCTGATAAACGAAAGTTTTTGTTTGACTGCAGTCCACCCGTTTCTCCTCTTTATGCAGGAGGACCAGAACAAGTGGACCCTGCAGGAGTATTGTTGCCTGCTCCAGCTCAGTCTTGGGTCTGGCTCGTGGATTTGGAACGAACTGTTACTCTGTTGATTGGGTGCTGTTTGGGAGGCATGCTGCAAGGATCGCCCACATCACCAGAGGAACAAGACACTGCTTACTGGTTAAAGACTCCTTTATTTGGGAATGGCATTGAGATGGATGTTCCTCAGCTGGGTAAGTCTGAGTACAAATAATTGAATAGCTTCATGGTGACTAGTAAATGACTATTCTGCAAATACATTACAAAGGCTAATATACACTAGGTAAATATTTGCTTGCTTATCTGCACACATGTACTGAATGTATGTGGTAAATCTGTCTTATGTATAATAAATGTTTGTTAGTCGTATTAGCACTGTTTGCAGTTGTGTTTTTACACAGTAACTTTTTTGTATGCATTCTTTGTTTATTGATTTTTCATAAGTGCAAAAAATACAAGAACATTAATGCAGTCTGTAAGAAAAAATAAAGTACAAATATACCATTCGGTTACTTGCACACGGTACTGATGTTTGAACATCAGTATTCTTAGCCAATATTTCTTGTGTTTATTTTGCACATATTTGTGCATATTTTGCTCGCGTATTTGCTTGTATACAAGTAAAATAAATTCTAGCTCTCAGAATGGAATTTTAACCTCAAATTAAAAATGTTTGCATGTATTTGTGCAAATTTGTGCACAAAATCCTCACCAGCATCTTAATTTTCTGTATTCTATACACAATGTGTGTGTGTACATGCACATGGAAAAGGCTGCATTTTTCGATCAGTTAAAATAAAGTTTTTAGGTAGCAGCATGCAAACAACCTTAAAGTGATATTAAAGGCAAGTTTAAAAGAAAACCGCAAACATGTCATACTTACCTGTTCTATGTAGTGGTTTTGCACAGAGCAGTCTCGATCCTACTCTTTGGGTCCCCCACTGGAGCCCCTGGCCCCTCCGTCTTGCCAGGTGTCCCCAGAGCAAGCAGCTTGCTTAGGGGACACCCAAGCAGGCTTGCTCCCAAGCCGCAGCTCTGCATGTCCATTCACACACACACACAGCCGTGGTTCGGTCCCGCCTCCTCTCTCTTCTCATTGGCTCACTGGCTGTGATTGACAGTAGGGTCGAATGGCTCCCGCGGCCATCTCTGCCAATGAGAAGGGAGAGTCCCTGGAGAGCCGAGGCTCTTGTGCACATCTCTGAATCGTGATGGGGCTCAGGTAAGTATTGGGGGGGGGGGGCTGGGGGGTCTGCTGCACACAGACAATGCATGAAGGTAAAAGACCTTGAGTCTTTACAACCTCTTTAACTGCACAGTAACTTTTACTCTGTATTAAAAGGCAAATCATTTTCTTTCAGATAAGTGCATGAGTGCTCTGCTGGAAGTGTCTCTGTCTGGAAATGAGGAGCAGAAGACCTTTGATTATAAGCTAAGGCCAGATGTTTCAGTTTTGGTGGATCTGGCAGTTGGCTCTACTAAGGAGCCAGCACGAAGCCTGTGGATTAGTATGCAGGATTATGCTCTTAGTAAAGGTAACTGATTATGGATAAGATGAGTGCATAATATAAACAATTGGCAGGATCTAATTGTATAATTCCATTACCAGACTGGGACAGCGCCTCTGTTAGTAATGAATCCCTACTGGACACGGTATCACGCTTTGTTCTGGCGGCACTGCTGAAACATACAGATCTTTTGTCCCAAGCCTGCGGAGAGAGCAGGTAAGGAATTCCCTACAGTAAATATGTGAGATAACCTGTCATTACTTAATGTTGATATGTATAAGCATACTTGCACATACATGCAAATGCTTGGCAGTATTGGCTATTCATATTGCTTGAAAAGTAGTCACACAGTATGGATCAAGAATTTTTGTTTTATTCAAAATGACCAAAATTAGTGATGGTAAACCATATAGTTTAAATACAACTGTCAATTAATTGCAGCAAGCTTTCATGGTACAAGTGAAGTCCACATCAGCTCCTACACTACATACCAATAGCTATATTGCACACAGGCCAACCTAATTGTATACAGTTAATGGATTAAATAGGTTGGCCCTCACATTTACCTACTGGTAAATCTAAAGTGGATTTCACAAAGATTGTGGCATCAGATTATAGCTGTTTAGTAATTACAGACTTGCAGATTTTGATTTATAGGAAACAATGGCATTCGACTACTTTGCTAACTGTGCATAGTTTACATGGTGTGCTAAAAGCAAAAGGATCAAAAAAAGTGTGCTGTCATAAGTCATCTGAAGTGCTACCCTAGTGTTATGATCTGCTTTGCTACTTTGCTTTAGATACCAGCCAGGGAAATCGCTAGCT
This sequence comes from Staurois parvus, assembly GCF_062004578.1. NCBI lineage: Eukaryota > Metazoa > Chordata > Amphibia > Anura > Ranidae > Staurois > Staurois parvus. The sequence goes on along the minus strand of NW_028317901.1, from coordinate 6,138,244 downwards.
GAGGTGTTCCGCTCCGTGTACAAGGTCAGAAGTCGATTACTTGCTTGCAAGAATATGGAACTCATCCAAACTCGCTCCTCATCCAGAGAGAGATGGGTACGTTGAATGCAATTAGAGAGTAGAGAATTAATTTGTTGGACGTAAAAAATAAAGACATAAGATATAATAATACTGGAAAATGACTGTCTGTCTGGAGAATGTTAGTGGGTACTAGAATAGTAGCAAAATATTTCTGATTTGTCCATGTATTGTATAATTAAAGTGGTATTAAACTTAAAAGCAAACATTTTATTCTATTGAGGCTTACCACTTCTCATATGTGATGGCTGTATTGGGTTTCCTTTCTAGACATTCTTTCTTCTATTTATATCTGGTGATCCAGCCAGTAAGTCTGTTTGTTTTTCGAAAGAACAAGCTCTATTTCAGAGTGTACCAGTTACAGAGATGAGACAAACCATTTAACACTAGCAGGGGTCCTTACAGTGATCAGCCTTTATTTATGTAAAACCTTTTTCCTAAAGGAAAAAACTGTGCTGTAACTGCTTATAAAGTATTAGCCATAGTTTAATTTCAATTTGTTAGTGTATTTAAATCGATTAGTACATTAACACTCCCCTCCCCCCAGACTGACAGTGCTGCTGTCCAAAGGTACCCTCTGTGCTCATTCATCCAGAGTGGGGGCACTGTAATACAGGAGGTGTGTTACTGGCCAGATCACCAAGTGAAAACTGAGGGGAAAAAAAGCCTAAGAAAACTGATGCAGCCACCACATCTAATGATTGGTAAGCTGCAATATTTTACATTTTAAGTTTTGGGTTTAATACTGCTTTAAAATACCACCTTATGACTGTTATGGTTGGAAGGCAATGTGTACTTACAAACAGGTAGGTGCACCAAACAATTGGTAGTTTGTAAGGAATGAAGGTGGGCAGAGGCGGCTCTAGGCTCTGTGAGGCCTTGGGCAAAACTTAGACATGAGGCACCACTCATGCCCATAATGGGAAAAATAAATCAAGCGATAACAATTAGATGTATAAATTGCATATATTAAGAGCTTTAAATCCTTTGAACTGTGAATTCACAGTATGCAGCAAGGGGACGTGCCCGATATATGCAGCAAGGGGACGTGCCCGACATATGCAGCGAGGGGACGTGCCCGACATATGCAGCGAGGGGACATGCCCGACATATGCAGCGAGGGGACGTGCCCGACATATGCAGCGAGGGGACGTGCCCGACATATGCAGCGAGGGCACGTGCCCGATATATGCAGCAAGGGGACGTTCTAAATTATGCCGCGCTCCTCCTCTAAGTGAAAAATGACAAACTAAAAATCAATTCATATTTCCAAAAAAACCATATCATAAACCAAAATATATCAATTAAAAAAAATGTGATCAACAAAATAAAATATGACATCCCGTGCTTATCATTTACAAATAATAAGTCTCTATGAATAAGTGGTGATAATTCCCAGTGATATAAAGCAATAAATAATTCCAGGTGACTTCCATAGTGAAATTCAGATGTGCGCTCACCTCCAAGATAGCCTATAATAGGCTAATAACGCTTTTGTTCACTATATGGAACTGTTGTGTGTTGCACTATATGAGGAATGGTGGATCCCTCTCCGCCGGCTCTCCGTTTCCTATCCCTGCTGGGATCTTACTCTCTTGTTGCTTCTCCCCTGCTTTCCTCTCCTCTGCATATGCCCTCAGTGAAAATAGAAAATTCCAGAGATAGTGCTTTATCCTTTTAAAATTGCTTTAATAAGGTACCCAATTGCACTCACATATAAAAAAAAGTTAAAACCGCTTTTGTATTTACAATGCTGCGTCCTCAGCATGCCAAACACCGCATGCCTGATATGAACCTGTCGTCCTCGAATGGCCAGTGACGTCGTAGCTCCTCCCTTACGCGTTACGCCGCCGGTCACGCGGCTTCATCAGGGGGTTATGATATATATCCCCATATAGCCAGCAAGGGGACGTGCCTCATATATCCAGCTAACGGATTGTCCAGTCCAACTAAGAGACAGTCCCAGCTAGGAGACAGCTCAATCCAGCTCAGAGACAGTCCCAGCTAAGCTATGAGACAGCCCACTCCAGCCTCTGAAGGTGGGTCCATCTTTCGATTGTGAATTACTTAACCATAAACTAGCATCTGGGCATGCATGCCAGTTTTCTACAAAGTTCTCCCTTCCTTCAGATACTGTAGAATGCATTAAAATAATTCTGTATATATGAATAAACAGCCTTTCTAGATTCTTGTGGCTGCTTAGTACATTCATTGGCGTAGAATACCATTAGTAAGCTCTGGCTTTTGACTATCAGAAAAATTTGTTGTGGATTTTCTTGCTTGGATCATGTTGGCAATGTTTACACATTTCTGGACAGGTTTCTGAGAACCAAGAGTCAGCAGATCTAGGCTCCCAGGAAAACTCTTTTACAAGAACAATAGATGAAGAAGCTGAGATGGAGGAGCAAGCAGAGAGGGAGAGAGAAGAGGGACACCCTGAACAGGAGGAGGAAGATGAGGACCGTGAACATGAACTACTTACTGCTGGCAGTGAGTATAATATGGTCTGGACTGTGGAAACATTGATTCCTTTGTAGATGTAAAGTTCAGGGGTATTGGCTACTGTGGTACTGCTCTCAGATCACTTGCAAAGTCATTTTTTATAAACCTATATGTCTTTATTTTTTCCAAGGCAAACAAAACAATGCTTTCAACAGCAAATGTAAATGGCTTAAAATGTTACTAAACCCAGGACCCTGCATTTACTATATCTGGTCTCTAACAGTTCACAGAACATGGAAATACAGTCTTGTGACTTCTATTAGTGTACAGCAGAGTACTGGTTAAAGCTTGTAGGAGTTTTAATTCTCCCTTGATTGTTATATGGCGCTGCAGGACCACTCACCCTCTGTCTGGACAGCGTTAATTAGCCCTGTGCTGATCATATGCATTCTCCCAAAGGAAAAAAAAAAAAACCTCTATCAATACACACCAAACTGAGCATGTGCAGCTTGCCCCCAAGGCTCAGAGCAGACGAGATCAAATATCTTTTTTACATAATGTGAAGGATTAACCCCTTAGGTTCAATCATGAGCATAACAAGCATGCTTTACTGTATATACAGACTGATTTTATTGTTTCGGGTTTAGTAACACTTTAATTCCAGCAAAAACAAGGAAACTAAAGTCCATTTATCTTCAGCACAAGGTGAAAAAAACCCCCAAAAAACAGTGTATCAGCACACAGCTACACAAGGGTTTTACCCGCAGAAAGAAAAGTCCAATCAAAGCCTTTTTTTGGGGGGATTCCAGCAGACATGCAGTCCTTCAGATGCTTGTCTCCTCTCTAAACTCTTTACTATTCCACACCTGCTGTAGGAGCTTCCTGTCTTTTAAGGGCTGCTTCTTACAGGTAGGCTTAACCCTCTTGGGACCTGAGTCCTGAGTCCCTGTAATCAGGGGTGGAGGTTCTTTCTCACCTTAGTATCTCTCCAAATTCCGGGTCCCAAATGAGGCCTTCTCAATCCAGAGAGTCTTATCAGACTACCCGGAACTCCCTCACACTACATGAGTAAAAGCCCCTGAGTACACCATCTGCACAAAAATCACCCCCCTTTAAAGGTACCACAACCCAAATATGGGTGAAATATTACTTCCATCCCGCATTCATCCTTGGCATCCTGTACAATGTATAAAGCCTAATGTTACAGCCTCATCACCCTTTGTGTAAGAAACTTTCATATTTTAATTGTACAGTACATAGGCAAAGTATATATAGACCCTGGAGTTTAGGCTGGTACCTTCAGGAGACATTTCAGGACATGCCTCCTGGGTGCCTTCCCTATAATCCTACCCCACTCAAGGTGATGGACATCTTCTCCCTTCACAGATGCATCACTCTGGGCTAGTTTTTTGTTTATTTTTCTTTATTATTTCTTAGTCAGATTGTTCAATCAACTCCTCACTGTCTTTTAATACCACAATTAGAAGCAATGTATCTGGATTGGCAGAACCTTTGTAATCCTTGAAAGCCGTACCTGGATCCCACTCTGTAGGGATGGCTTGAAATGTTGCTCAGGGCACTGGATTCTGCATGGGCTCTCACTTTGACACTTACAGGGGAGTATATTGTTTTTTTTTCCCATAGCCCATTTTTCTCTTTTAACAATAAGAAAGTCTTCCCTATCAGTGGAAAGTGATAATACACCAGTCTTTCAGGCTGGGGAGGAGTGTGTCAGTCCCTCATGGTCCATTTTGAAGCCAAGCTTCCCATCAGAATTCTGGAGATCAGAGCAGTTTGAATGGCTCTGCAATACTGGACCCTTTTCCTGCGAGGACACCCATTCAGGGTGCAGTCAGACTGTGCTATGGCTTTGGCCCCTGTCAGCCTCCAAGGGAACACCAGGAGTCTTTCAGCTTTGAAGAAGGCTCATTTCATGGACAGGAACTCACAATCCTTTGATCTCCACAGTTCACATCCCAGGATTCGACAACTGGAGAGCAAACTACTTCTGCCCCCACCACCTGGATCAAGGGGAATATCTTTAATCTGATACATCAGAAATGGGGCACTCCAAATGTAGACATCCTGGCCTCCAGATTCAAGTTTAAACTACCTCTGTTTGTATCAGGACCAGGGATACTCTGGTGCTGGCCTCAGATGCCTTGATAATTCCCTATTCTCAGTTCAGGATAATCTAATTGCCTTAAACAAACACTTTACCAGGACAGGTTTCGACCTTGTCCATTTTTTTTCAAAGAACTTTGCTGTCTCTTGAAAACACGAAACCCCTTCACACTTTACAAAGACAAGGTTGTCTTACACCTCCATGAGAACTTCGTCCCACCATCCTTATGCCCTGCTCCAAGGCAACCAATAAAAATCTCTCTTGATTGCTTGGTCGTTGTCCGAGCCATTAGTATCTAGATTAAAGCTCCAGCTTTGATCAGACAGACTAATTCCTTATTTGTCCTGTCGTCAACACCCTATTTCTAAGTCCACCATCACGAGATGCTAACGCTTACTCTCAATGACAAATCTCCTTCTGCACTTGTACATGTCCATTCCTCTAGGTTGCTGGGAATTTACTGGGCATTTCAGCACCACACATCTGTATGTGTAATGCTTTGTAAAGTCTCAGTCTGGTCTTCTGTCCATCCTTTTTCAAAGTTCTACCAGATGGATGTCCAATGTGAATGCAGCTTTCGGCTGCAAGGTTTTTAAAGTGGCACTCTGAAGTTGGGTCCTTTTTTATACCTTTGTTATTGTTGGTCCTGTTGCCACAGTTCTGTTTACCTAGTTGTTGGCCACTTATCTCATTCATTGGTTTGAGACGTCCCAGGGTCTATGAATACTTTTGCCTATGTCCTGTAACTGTACGATTTAAGATGGGAGTAATTTTGATTTGCCTATAAATTTCATTTTTGTGTCACAGTACAGGACACAGACCCCCCCCTCCATACCATTCCCTGGCTTCTTCTGCATTGCTTGCTACAAAACTGAGTATTCACATAGTGAGAAATAGTTATAAAGGAAGGGAAAATGTCACCAGCACACCGAGGATAACTAATATGGGTCCAAAAGTTTTAATGAACGATCACATAGTTACAGCAAGGCAACGTTTCGGAGCCTCGCGGGACCCCTTCATCAGGCATGTGACGACTGATGAAGGGGTCCTGCGAGACTCCGAAACGTTGCATTGCTGTAACTATGTGATCATTCATTAAAACCTTTGGACCCATATTGGTGATCCTCGGTGTGTTGGTGACATTTTCCCTTGCTGATTCTGTTTGGTTCCAGCCGACGGTCGCTGCAGCATCCACTTATACTCACAGCCATTTTTAACGCAGGAATGTGTGCGTTTGGATTGTACACTTGTATAGTTATAAAGGAGGCGCTCAGTTGGGCTTTGCCCTATTACTGCATCCAAGAGCATCACCGTAACACTGCACTCTTCTACAGCCTAACCATTTCAGGGCAGCGTATGCACATTAATTAGATCATGTTGATGGGAGCTTAGCTATTATGAAAGGTGGATTATAATAAAACTGTTCTGTCCTTTTGTGCTTTGCAGCATGTGTTTTTCTCATCGACTGCAGGTACAGTTGATGATCTCACATAAGTAAAAAGCAGGACATTTGTCAATTCTGTCATGCAACAGGAGCAGTAAGTCAAATCATGAGACTGTTATATGATCTTGCAGCTTTGTTCTTAAATTTCTCCTTTAGCTACTCTAAAGTAGCACTGCAACATAATAAAACCTGCCCCTGACTATTTCTTAATTGTACGCTCTCAAATAAAAAAAATCGCTTTGATCTCCAGTGGGAATTCTGTAGCAGACTTGAGCATAGCTGTCTCCGTTTGCTGCCCAGGATTAGGAGTGTGGGGGTTTCAAATACAAAAAATCTTTGATTCTTAACTTGTACATGGAAACCTGAAAGTGTAGGGATTGGGTTAGAAAACAGACTTTTGAGTATTGCAGAAATATATTTAACACTGGACCTCCTAGATATAGTTCCCGCCACAGAACCAACATGTGCATGAATGATTTAATACATCGTTCTAAATCTTTGCAGAAAGTTTGTGCTTTATGCTTACGAATAAAAAATTTTTGCAAAAGATTAATTTTGTTGTTTTTCAGTATGTGATTTTGTTTAGGATTTGTTATTGTAATTTGTATTTTTGTAGTGCCACAAATGTACACAATATATTTTATGCATATTTTGTAATATGTTTTTGAAAAACTACGGGAGCTACAGAGAGACAGGAGCTACATGAACTATCCCAAATTGATGGTACAAATATATCAGTACAAACACTGTACTGTTAATGTTCAAATTCTTCAAGTGATTTCTCCAGGTCACTGGTGTTACTGCTCTCCTGTCCTAAGCTCCCCTCCTGTCTCTCTTGTGTTGCACCTTACAGAAATATTTCAATGTTTCCTATCAGCCCGTGAGGTGGCGCGCAGCCGGGAACGAGACAGAATTAGCCTGGGCTCAGCCGGGGGCTCTGGCACAAGTACTAGAGCGGAGGAGCATTCCCCACAACTGGTGCAGGCAAGGAGAGACAGTGGACATCTCACAGAAGGACAAGACCTATATACTGCAGCTTGTAACTCTGTCATCCACCGCTGTGCTCTTCTCCTTCTTGGGGTAAGCCCTGTAATAGAACATCTGGAGACCCCAGCAGAGGAACTTCAGCAGCAAGTTTCATCAGCAGTCTCCCATGAGGCTGCTGCAGCTATGACAAGGTAAACAGACAAAGAATCTGGAGTTTGATCAGCAATGTCATGTGTACATGAAAAAAAAAGCAAAAGATTAAAATGCTGAAATTACTCGAGTATAATTTAAATTCCTAATTAAGATGGATTCAAGCAATTTGTTGTAATAACACACGTTCTTTAACATTTCAAGAATTTGTCCATCTGGTCAGCGCAGAAATCCTAATTTAAAAATGTTTAACTGTTCAGATTAAGAACATGTTTTTGTTGCATGCATTCACAACTATATGTGAACACTCACTGCCTTGATTTTCAGCATCTTGATTTGAGCAAATGCAGTATTGTTGGATTTGGTGTAGACACACTCTGAGGGAGCTTCAGCAATTCTGGGCTTTTGCTGTGTATGTGCCTTTAAGGAGGAAGCAGCTACTCTTAAGCTGGCCATAGATTATACAATTTTTTTTTGTTCAATTTCCTTTAGATTTACCTTCAACTATGTAGTGTAGGGGTCTGCCTGATTACATACAAATTGAAAGTGTTTCGGTTTGACCTCATATTATATCGTTTTGGTTAGTGTTGCCGAAACCGATACCGAATATTCAGAATGCACATGGTCAAAAACCAAAACTGAAATGTATGAGGGGGTGGAGAGGCTCAAATGAATAGTCCCCTATGTGATGGCATATGAGTGAAAGGTCCCCTTTGTAGGGGGGAGAGGGTGGGGCGGCAGTGTGTGCAAGGAGGGGGCAGGGGAGGAGCAGTGTATATAGTGAGTTAGCAGTGTATACAGTGAGGGAGCAGTGTATACACTCGGGCTCCCTCACTGGCTTCCCCTATATGTAATTACCGGTTTTTAAATGTAATTACTGGCTTTTTTTCCCTTCACTATAGCTCCAAGAAGGAGCTGTCATTCTCTCTGACGCTAAAGAAAACTAAGGGGCGGGGTCACTGTGTAACATCACTGGGTGACTTTGCCCCTTTTTTTTCTTAACCAGCGGCAAGAATGACAGCTCCTTCTTGGAGCTATAGTGATGAAACAAAAAAGCTGATAATTGCATTTAACCGCCTCCCGCAGTGACGGGCGCAAGGCGGTTCTCTTGTTCTGGGAGGACGTCATATGAAGTCCTCCCATTCTAATCGCGCATGCACAGCTCCGGGAGTGCACAGCGTGGCGATCGGCGGTGCGCTGTGTCCCTTGGACACAGCGGATCACCGATCAACGGAAAGAGCCGAAGATGTCGGCTCGGTCATGTGATCAGGTGTGTCCAATCACAGCTGATCACATGTATATAGGGAAATGTCGGTTATCGGCAATTCTCTCCTCACGAGCTGTCACGCTGACCGCTCGAGAGGAGAGCCGGAAATCGGCATCCCTCAGAGGGGACTGATCAGTGTGCCCTGATGATCTGTGTAGCCCCAGCAGTGCCACCTGTCAGTGTCCATCAGTGCCAGCTGTCAGTGCTCATCCATGCCACCTGCCAGTGCCCATCAGTGCCACATCAATACCACATTTCAGTGCCTACCAGTGCACATCAATGCCACATGTCAGTGCCTATCTGAGCTGCCTTTCAGTGTCACCCATCAGTGCCAGTTAGTGCCACCTATCAATGCCAGTCAGTGCCACCTATCAGTGACCGTCAGTGCTGCCTAACAGTGCCAGTCAGTGCTGCCTTTCAGTGCCCATCAGTGCTACCTATCAGTGTCCATCAGTGCAGCCTATCGGTGCCCATCACTGCAGCCTCATTAGCGCACATCAGTGAAGGAGAAAAATCACTTCTTTACAAAATTTTATAACAAAAACTAAGAAAAAAAGTTGTTTTCCAAACTTTTCAGTGGTTTTTGGTTTGCTTAAGAAAAAATAAAAAACCCAGAGGTGATTAAATACCACCAAAATAAAGCTCTATCTGTCACAAAAAAATGATAAAAATTTCATATGGGTACAGTGTTGCATAACCGCGCAATTGTCATTCAAAGTGCAACAGCACTGAAAGCTGGAAATTGGCCTAGGCAGGAAGGGGGTATAAGTGCCCTGTAGGCTAGCGGTTAAAAACAATGCAGCTTTTAAATCTAATTACCGGCTTTTTTTTCCCTTCACTATAGCTCTGAGAAGGAGCTGTCATTCTCCCCACCGCTAAAGGAAACTAAGGGGCGGGGTCATTCAGTAATGTCACTGGGTGACCCTGCCCCTTTCCTTTAGCGGCGGGGAGAATAACCACTCCTTCACCCCCCCCCACACACACATCTGCAGTATATGCAGATTATGCCATGTTGTATGTAGAACTCAAGCAGTTACTTTAGGCTACTGCCTACAAACCAATTCCAGAGCTGAAATGAGATCGAGGAAGATTAAATCCAAAGTGTAGCTAAAATAGTAAAATCAGCACAAGGGACTTAGTCATTAGGATGTATCACCTGTGCTGTTCCTCTTCTGCTGGTAGAAATCTTCCTTTCTTCAGGCATGCTAAAAACTGGTAAAAAAAAATGCATGAAAATTGAATCCTTTTACATCAGTTTGTACATCCAACTTCAGTTCTGTTTAAAGTAGTATACATTGTTTTTCACTTCAATAAAAAGCATTAGTAACAAAAATATGTATGTTGCCCAAATGGATGTAAATGGAAAGAACGTAAATGGACAACAACATACTTTTTACATCCCTTTTTTGTCTGTAAAAACAGAAAAGGACACAAACCTTTTTTACGTTTTTTTTTTTTTTTTTCCCTGCAAACATAAACAGACTTGGATGCAAGTAAATGTAAACAGACATATGTCGTATACATCCGCCTGCTCATAGACTTACATTATGGTTCATGATCCCATGAAAGGGTTTGGCAGCACAGTGGCTAAATGCTTAGCACTTCCGCCTGGCAGTACTAGGGTCGTTGGTTCGAATCTCAACCACGGCACCTCCTGCCTGGAATTTGCGTGTTCTCCCTGTACCTGCGTGGGTTTCCTCTGGGTAGTCCGGTTTTTTCCCACACTCCAAAGACATGCTGGTAGGTTAACTGGATCCTGTCTAAATTGCCCCTAGTATGTGTATGTATGAATGTGAGTTAGGGACTTTAATGTACAATATATGTGTAAAGCGCTTCGTAAATTGACGGCGCTATATAAGTACCTGTAATAATAATATAATAATCTTTCCTATTTGAATGTCTCTCTTTATCTGTTCAAAACAGAAGTGAAAGTCTTACAGCAGAAAGGAGGTCGGTCAATTCACATCCCAATTACAGACTTATTAAGTCCAGGAGTGAGTCTGATCTTTCCCAACCTGAATCTGATGAAGAGGGGTATGCCCTGGTGAGTGCTTTCAAACCATTGTTTTTTTTTTTCACTTTCATATAGAAACGTGTGCACTTTTTCCTACAGTTTGTCTGTTTTGAAGTCGGTCACGCTTGTAACTTTCTTTTCTGGAGTAGTGTACCTAGCCTGGAAACTGTATGCCACACTAAAAAAAAAAAAAATCTCAAGTGCGCTACCAAGTACTAATCACTAAGAATAACTATATTAGGGGTTGCAGCAAACACCAAAAAGTGTTCACACTCAGAGTAGCAAATAATATGTGTGGAAACGTTTTGTGATACCCTATTTTCCACACAAACTATTATTAACATCACTCTAAAACCTACAATATTAAAGTGATCATAAATAGTGACGGCATAAAAACAAAGTGACATTGCATCAATCAATAAAGTGCCATAATGCAAACTCAAGACTATAACAATACCCCCACAACTGTGATAAAAATATACATGTGTCAATATATTAGTAAAAACCTGACAGCCTCACTAACCCATTAAATATATAACCTGCAATAATGGGATAACCAATAAATAAATTGCAGTTTTATAAATGTATAACAATATAAATCACGTTCACAAAAAGTAATCCATATGAAAAATAATCTGTATGGAAACCTGACAGCCTCATTAACCCATTAAATATATAATGTGCAATAATGGGATAACCAATAAATAAATTGCAGTTTTATAAATGTATAACAATATAAATCACGTTCACAAAAAGTAATCCGTATGAAAAAGTCCAATCATATTAAAGTTTTGAATGGAAACTATATTCCCAACTTCCCAGGACACAGTGAACACCCATAGCTCCAATACACCTCGTGCACCCTCACCACATGAAGTGTGCCCTTACCTTGGTAGTTGACCCAGATTATTAGGTCAATATGTGCTCACGAGCCAGCTTGTCACGGTTGCCCACCAGATAAGTAAATCCACCTCAATTGGGATATGGCACGGTCCCTGTCCCCTTTAAGACTTCAGCAATCTAGGATGAGGTGTACACTCAAGAAAAGAGAGAAGCCTCCCGTAGTGCAATAATTTATTTGATAAAACCTAAACATATGCAAATGCATTTTAAATGACAAAATAGTCTGCAGACTCTAAAGCAGCATGTCAGTGTTACAGGCAATCGCACATACGGTCCTACGATCCGGACTGGAAATGACATCATTAGCCTTCGTTTTGACGCGTTGCGTCACACCCACTTGACTTCCTCAGGAAAAACTTTTACCCTCCTTTTTTTTGTATGCACACAAGTGTGAACCTTGCCATTAGTTGACCTTTACAGAAGTACACTGGGTACTTTGAAGGATTCACAATTTCTATTTTTGCAGTCTTAATTGCAGTTTTACAGTACACGTGGGTGAATCTGGGACACTTATGTTGTGGGAATTTTTTTCTACTAACAAAAAATGCATGTTTGTCATCAGAATAATACCACATTGTAATAATAATAATAATTTCACATTATTAATATCTTAAAACTTTGTAAAATATCTTTTAGAGTGGAAGACAGAACACAGACTCAGACCTTGCATCTCACCGGAAAAGAGGTGAGCCTTCTTTAATTCGTACCCTGTAGAAATAATAGTATTGTACATTTTCCTTGTTTTATACCCGTGCATGATGTTCAGTGATAGCTGTAATGGCTGCATTTATTTTCCTGATCTAAGCAGTATGTTTTACAAATGTCTCTGAAAATAGATCAGGCACTTTAACCCCTTTATAACCGCCATACATATGCATCACTGGGTGGCCTATGTTTATGTGCTGGGAGCACACTCAGTGCACGCTTCCAGCACAAAGACCGAGCAGGGCCGGCATCTAATCTTGTGGTTGCCGATCCTTTCCTCCGACCAGCGTTCCAGATTGTTTAAAGGGATGCCAAGGTAGGCGGGAAGGGGTTAAAAGAGGCCTTCCAACCTTTTTAATAGTATACCTCTACAAGAGGAAGCTGGTTATTGTAGAGAAATATTTCTCCTATTTATAATAAATTAAATTCAGGTCTGATGATCCTTTTAAGTCTTTTAAATACAAAAATGTTTTTAAAGATTTTTTTTTTTTTTTTTAATACAAAACAGAATTATTTTTAATATCTTGGCCTTTTTCAGTGAAATCAGTCAAAATGGCCATCTGGTGCAGAGTAGGAGTGTTTTACAGGAAACCTATCACAAACCTGGGCAGGTCAGCATATGATGCAAACATGCATAAGTAGAGGTACCATCAGTGGAAACTGCATGTCAAAACAGTCAGATTATCCAGATCTATAGTTACTAGCAGGGTCTTGTGTTTGTACAAGAATAGTCAGAATTTGCATAGATCTTCAGTTATTTTTTTTCCAAGTCTGATCATTTCCATTTGCAGTTTTCTTTTTTAATGACTTATTCTCCTTATGCATTGTTATCATATATCCTCTCTTGATTTCCCAGGTTTGTAACAGGTTTTCTTTAAAGAAAGTGTATATTGTTTGCTAAAGACCTAAGCTTCAGGCAGAGCATCTGGTGAACTCCCAGTGCTTCTCGTTTTGGGAGTTTGCAGGAGCACACAGCAGCTAAAAGGAGTGGCAGCTTCTCTCTTCTGTAGTGCTGGGGTGGTTTTTTTTTTTGGTTTTTTTCGGGGGGTTTTTGCCTCTTGGCAAAACTCATGACTGTCAGATTTATGGCTGGAATCTGACTGTTTGATAGGTGGCTGTGTGCTTACTCTGATTCCACATTAATGCTTTGGGTGGATCATACTCTCTGACATTATTAGATAAAAGGAAGGACAGCAAAGATGGTATGCAAACAAAATTACCTTTTCTTTTGTGTCTGTTGAGGGTCATAGGAATTCAGACTCCAGCCCTAGTATAGCTCTTCCTACTCTCAGCATGTCTTCGTTATTTGCTAGTATCCTAGGAGGACGAACGTCTTTTCTCCACTAGATTACAGCTCCATCACTACTGAGCAGCTATCTGGATCAATGTTTCCTCAGCCTGGCTTTGGAGACCGTACTCAGACACTTCTAGATTAGACGTGTGGGGCTAGCCTCGAATGTGACTTTTGGGCTCTGCATTTTGGTGCTTTTCAGATCTGCATGTATTAGTTAAGTTAGCCGCAGCATTCCTTCAGGGTCCATAGATATGGCATTGCTTTAGAGTTACCCTGTCATTAAATACTCACTTAATAAGTAGGCCGTTCAGGCCAAGCACTCGGTGCTTCCTCGTTACTGGCACTGCTGGACACTGTTAAAATTCCCGCTTTCTGCTGGCATCACTGTGGAGAACTTTAATGCCGAGAGTTTGAGTTTTGACGTTCTCAGTTGGGTGGAGTGCCACATGCTTGCAGTCTGCAATCTCTTTCCCACTATTCATCATTGAGCAAACACATTCCTGCTGCTGTTCCTACTGAAAAAGACACGTAACTCTTAGTTTGTCTCTACTGCCCACCTACAGTGACTTGGTTACTTCAGATGCCTGTCCCTACACCTGCATCCAAGCAATTGTGTTTGTGAGTACCAGAGTCCTACCCTTTACCCTGTGCACGTTGCCTTCTGCTTTGTGGTGCAAACCAGTATATAATTCTAGACACATGGCACAATCCCACAGCCTCTAGCTCGCACTCCACTAATTATTCAAGAGCTGCCTGCAGTGTTGCCCTTGAGGTGCCTGACACTGATAACTTGGAATTTTGCCCTCTGCTATAGTCTGCCATTATCATAAATCTTCCTTAGCTCTGTCAGGCTTGTCCTGTTCCTCTGTTTTTTCCTGGAAGGATGTCATTGCAATCATGCAGGATTTTATCTTCCTAATAGCACTGCTTATCATAACCATGACCACATAAGGGTTGGAAATGGCCTGACTGTTGTAAGAGACCTGATCTCTATTGCGGTGTATCCCTTTTGTTATGGAACATTTGGAACTCTTGCCCTCAGCCTTGAATTACATTGTCAATGGGTTGTTAGAATTCCCACCCCTCATCTACATTACCAGTCTCCTGTCCGTAAACATAAGGAGGCCATCTTGCCTAAAGTGTTGGTCTGCGGAGTCTACCTTCAGCACATTTACTCTGCATACCTTTTGAGGATCAGCGTCTCTTTGGGGCCACTCTGGATGCATCTAGAAAGACTGGCTGCTCTTTAGAGGCCAAAACAGTATTTTTGTTTCTCCCAGGCTTTCACTTCCAAAGCCAAAACAATTTCTGGCACCCAGTCTGCCCGCAAACGCTGGACTTCCAAGTTTCCCAAACCATCAGAAAACCTTCCTCAATATGAGGGAGTGCTCCCACTTTTCAAAGTGGGGGATCATCTCTAAGCTTTTGTGGCATTTGGACAACCTGTATCTCAAATTCTTGAGTTTGGGAGGTGATTTTCAGAGCCTCCAAGCTATACGTTTTCTTATCCCCTCCCTGCTTTCAACCTTTCATTACGCACATTAGCATATCTCCATACTGCCCTGCTGGGGCTTCTGTAGCAGTGTGCCCATGCCCCAGTTCCTGTGACAGATCAGTTCCAGAGATTTTATTCCAGCCTGTTCATTTTCCAAACCAAAAGGATGCATCCGATTTTACAGGGATCCTCTAGGAGAAGCAGTGGAATTCTTTGGTGGCTTTGAGGGATCCGTACACCCTGATCTGTGCCTTTCCTTTTCTAAAACTCCTACCTCATCTGATTCTCAGCATTGGGATTGAGGGCATTCCAGTGATCCTCAATAGCTGTGGACTGGCCAAGGTGGATGTGGTCCTCCGACCTAATGAGACTCCTGGCAGATATTTCATGGACTTTTCCAGATCATTTGGATCTCCTGTTTAAAGAATCCATTTTATTATCCTGCTTCATACTTCCTGGCCTTAACAGCATGGCTGTTAAAGCCCAGGTCCTGTGGGACAGAGGCAGGTCTAAATCAGTCATCTCATGATGCTGACCTAGCATGTCTACTTCCTGCAAGGTTATGGAATACACCTGGCCTTTTTGTAGATGCGTCTGTACAAGCATTTTGCCCTTAGCACCATCAAGCATTGGGTCTCTGTGCATGTGATTTTGTTTCAGAGATTACTTCCTTTCCATTCTTTAAAAAATCTTTTTTGCAGGGTGCCTCCCATGTGGCTCCCCAGTGCACTCTCATGCATTTATCTCACAGCCACTGCTTCCATTAGAAAGAGTGACTCTGTCATTTCTAAAGGTCCTCATAAGACGAGATCTCTTTCTGGTTCCACCATTTCTTTGCAGCTCTGACAGACCATCATTCAGGCCTATGTTCTTAAAGCCTAACTGTCGGTTTCTTTTGACTTTAAATAGTTCATTTGGACCAAGGTGGCCCTAGCTTCAGTAATAGATGTGCCCGCTGCAAGCACTGTATGTCACATCAGATACAATATGCACAGTGTTTTTGCAGTGGTACAGGAACTTCCCGTTCTGCTCCTGAAACGAGATTGAGCCGGGCTGAGTACTGCTCAGCCATTCACAGGAAGCTTTTTATTTGAAGTGTTACTAAACATAAAACCATAAAATCAGTCTGTATATGCAGTAAAGCATGCTTGTTATACTCCCTATGGAAGGGGTTAATCTTCTGCATTGTGTAAAACCGCTGTTTGATCCTGACTTCTCTGATCCTCCCCTTCTTCCAGTGTCCTCCTCTTATCTCATGATAAGACAAATCATGTGGAGTCACTCTGCACATGCTCAGTTTAGTGTGTATCGTTAGAGAGGTTTTTAATTTTTTTTGGGAGAGTGCATGTGATCAGCACAGGGCCAATCAGTACTTCTCGTACTCACTGTGGAACCTAAGGAGTTAATCCTCTGAATTATGTAAAAAGCATGTTTGATCCTCTCTTCTCTGATCCTCCCGTTCTACTGTCCCCAATCCCGGGGTCCTGCATCCTCCTAGAGCAGAATGAAAACTCCTCCTACACGCTTTAACATGTGCTCGGTTGGGTGCTGATAGACGTCACAAGACTTCTCTAAATTCTGATGAGAAAAGGTATTTAGTAGTATATATTTACTAATATAATTGCACTTCCATGTTCTGTGTACTGTGGGAGACCAGATATTGTGAATGCAGGGTCCTGGGTTTAGTAACACTTTAATCAGTGAACACAGTACTTCCTGTAATAGGCTGAAATGGAGAGGCAGGCAGATGGCATCACCATCTCCACCTCAACAAATTGGAAGAAGCCCTCTTATTGAGGAAATATAGGCCTTCCTATGAATGGCTGAGCAGTGCTCAGTTCGACTTGATTTTGTTCTGGAAGTGGGATGGGTAATCCCTGTCTTAGTGCTGTATACAGTATGTAGCTGATACTACATCCAATTTATGCAGTGCTCCCAGCAGGTGCATCTGTTAATGAAGCAAATAGCTGGGACCAGCTTGGTCCAAATGAACTATATAAAGTGTCAAGTAACCTGAAGTTAGGCTTGGATTCGTCTCATTCCTGTCAAGCTCACTCTAGATCTGTGAGTGCTTATTTGGCTTTTTCAGCTTTAGAGTGTTACTAAACCCAGGACCCTGCATTTACTGTGCCTTATCTCCCACAGTACACAGAACATGGAAATGCAATTATTTTTGTGAATCTAAACTGCTAAATACCTTTTCTCATCAGCAGTATATAGCAGTCTTGTGACTTCTATCAGTGTCCAGAAGAGCACTGGCTAAAGCTTGTAAGAAGAGTTTTCTTTCTCCCCTGATTGTCCTATGAGGCTGCATAACCCCTGACCCTCTGGACATCGCTGCTTGGCCCTGTGCTGATCACATGCACTCTCCCAAAGGAAAAAAACTCTCTAGCAATGCACACCAAACTGAGCATGTGCAGCTTGTCTCCAAGGCTCTGTTCTATCATCAGATGGATTGGGGACAGTAGCAGGGGAGGATCAAAGAAGACAGGATCAAACATGCTTTTTACATAATGTAGAGGATTAACTCCTTAGGTTCCACAGTGAGTATAACTAGCATGCTTTACCACTTTAAGTGTTTGTTTCCCAGAATTGCAAGGCTGTCTCCTGGTCTTCTGTTCACATTATTTCTAAGTTTTAAGAAGTGAATGTATCATTTGTCGGATTCAAGTGCAAGGTCTTTCAGATGGCTCTTTGAGCTGCAGGCAGTCCCCAGTTCTGTTGGTGTTTATAGGCCTATTAATGCTTTGTCCACCCCTCATTTGGACTGCTTTTGGATGTCCGGTGCCTCATTGGGCGAGACAGAAAATGGAATTGCCCAAAAAATCCTTGGAGTTGATTGCTGGGACACAGGTCCCACCCCTCAGAGTTTCTGATTATGCTCTTGGTACTGCTCTAAAGCAAAACTGAGGATTTCTAGGAGTAGGAGGGGTTATTCGGGGCTGGCCCACAATTTGTTTTGTTTGCCAGTGTCCAATCCTCCTGTAGGCCGCTGTATAACCTGATGGTTTCTGAATTCTGTGTCCCTCAAAGGACTTGCCTAATCCTAAGAAATGGATTTTACGGTAAGTACAAAATCCCATTTTCTCTACTGCTAGAGCGATATCTTAGCACAAATAATACATACATGTATCACATGATTAGCAGCTATTAGGAGTAAGCCCAACTTCCCTTCCCTTTCCTCTTTGTGTCTCCATTATAAAATCCTTTCGTTTTCTCTGCTGATACCTGGCTATTAGTCCACTTGTCCCCTCTTGGCCTCTTGAGCCCCAGGAAAAAGAAGATCGCCAAGCAAGTACTTAATGGCATGTTCCCCTTTTCTCCTTGTTTACTTGCTTCTTTCCAGCTGGCTATTGTCTTTCATATTACAATGTAATGTATTCATTGTATGAGCTCACTATGCTTTGGCCTGCAACAAAGGGCATCCATTTTATCATCTGCTTCATAGGCACATGCCTGGAAAACATCAGCGCTGAAATAGCTGAGCAGTTAATTTCACATTATTATCTGCAGTAAGTGAAAGTGATGTGCAGTGTAATAATGATGAGTATGTACTGTTGATTTGTTAAAATCAGATAAACATTTAACCAGATTATTTAACTTGTTTCCTTGCCTTTGATTTCTCTGCAGTTAAATTTGAGCAGAATTTTTCAGTGTGATTTAGGCTAACCTCCCGTAGACATACTCTACATCATTATACTTAAAGCATACTCACTTAACAATATGGCTTCATGGGGAAAAAATTGTACCGGTGCTAAAGTATTAGGCCTTCCTGAATGTCATTTCTTTTCTCTACAGTGTCCCCATCGGAACCCCCAGTCAGTGATTCCTGGGCCCGCCTAAAGCACAGTCGGGATTGGTTGTGTGGTTCCACTTGTGCCTTTGATCCAGATTCAGAAAGCAGCAAAACACTTGGTGTACACACGCTGATAGACAATGTACTGAGCTTCGTAAGTGGGGATGTAGGTAATGCTCCTGGCTTTAAAGAGCCTGAAGAAGGCATGTCTAGCTCTCCCCAGGCCTGTATCATTGCAATGGAACAACAACAGCAACGTGCTGAGGTATTTTATTTACTGCAAACCTTTAATATCTTCTAGGTACAAACTGTAAATACGGAGAAACAAATATAAAGTGCTTTACAAACGTATTCAATTTCCTTGGTATTCATCCTTTTTTGTTGTATTTGAGTCAGGAATTAAATCTATTTTTTTCTGGGCTTTGTACCATGCAATGTACACAACAAGCCCATGAAATTGAAGGTAAAAATTTTTTTTTTAATTACTGTAGACACAGACAATACAAAATACAATAAATAAAAAAAAATCCTTGAGTGCATAAGTATTCACCCCCTTTTCTATGAACCATTTTAAATAAAATGTGGTCATATCAATTTAATTTAGAAGTCCCAGTTAGATGATTGCATAAGGTCCACCTGTGTGCAATCAAATTGTCTGTCATGATCTGTCACATAATGCCACTATGAATACAATACATTTGTTTTGAACAGGCCCCTGAGTCTGCAACACCACTAAGCAGCAACATGAAGACCAGTGAGCAAGTCAGAGAGAAAATGTGGGGAAGTATAGATCAAGATTAGGTTATAAAATTTATCCCAAACTTTGAACAACCCATGACGCACCATTAGATCCATTATAACAAAATAGAATATGGCACCACTACAAACCTGACTAGAGGACAACCCACAGACCAGGCAAGAAGGATATTATTCAGAGATGTAACAAAAACACCAAAGGTAACACAGAAGGAGCTATAAAGATTCACAGGGGAGATGGAGTATCTGTCCATTGGACCACTTTAAGCTGTATACTCCACAGAGCGGGGCTTTGTTAAAGAGTGACCAGTAAAAAAGGAAAAAGGTTCTCTGGTCAGATCAGAGTAAAATTTAACTTTTTGGCCATCCTAAAAACACTGTGGGGTTGATTTACTAAAACTGGAGAGTGCAAAATCTGGCCTAGCTGTGCATTTTAGCCATTCATCATCTAACTTCAGCTTGCTCAATTAAGCTGGAATCCTGAAAGCTGATTGGTTTCTATGCAGAGCTGCACCAGATTTTGCACTCTCCTGCTTTAGTAAATGAACTCCTATGTGTGGCAGACACCCAGCAGCACGTAGCATCACCCTGAGCACAACATCCCCACACTGAAGAATGGTGGTGACAGCATTATGCAATTGGGATGCTTTTCATTTCCATGTATTGATAAACTGGACAAGATTTAAAGATGGATGGCGCTAAATACAAGGCAGTTCTTGAAAAAAAACCTATATGAGTTTGCCAGAGATTTGGGACTGGGATGAAGGTTTACCTTCCAGCAGGACAATGACCCAAAACATACTGCTAAAGCTACACTGGATTGGTTTAAGGAGAAACACTGAAATGTCTTGGAATGACCTAGTCAAGGCCAAATTTAAATCGAATCGGGAATCTGTGGAATGATTTGAAGTTTGCTGTAGACCAATGCAGCCCAACTAATTTGAGCTTTGAGCAGTTTTGCCTTAAAGAAGAGGTAAAAATACCAGTGTCTAGATGTGCTAAGCTAATTGAGATATACCCCAGGAGAACTGTAGCTGTAATTTCAGAAAATGGTGGTGCTAAAAGTAATGACTTTGAATACTGATGCACACTCAAAATTTCTGTCCTAGTTATTGTGTGTGTGTGACAACAAACATGTTTTCACCTTCAGAGTTGTAGGCACATTGTGTACATCACATGATGCATAACCCCAAAAAATCCATTTGAATTCTAGGTTGTGATGTAACAAAATAGAAAAGAAACACTAAGGGTGGAGGAAGGTGAATACATTTCTTTAGTATTTCAGTATGTTGGAACAGAATTGCTAAAAAGTTAGATATTATATCATAACAGAAACTGCCTGTAAGTTCTATGTATTATGTTATCCCCTCATTGAGTTCGAAGCTATTTTATTCTTAATGTAGCTCAAGAAAAATGGAAATGTCTGTAGCAAATGATGAGCTATGGGCTACCGTTACTCTAGTAGTGCATGCAAGCCCAAAATATGAAAGTGCTTCTATAGGCAACAGGTGAAACTTGCACTAATAATGCCATCCAGCAAACAATGCAGCTGATCTAGTCTAGTTGTCTGTATTCCACCACACTCAGATTTTTATAAATGGAGGACAGATGTGTCTACATCATAAAGTGTGTGTGGTGTGCTACTTTTTTCTCTGTGCTGTCATCAATCTAATTCAAACTTCCAAGGTAGATTTGAATGCAGTTAATGATTTATGATTCAGTGTTCATTCCTTTTTCAGGGAGTGTTTTGTGCGTTGTTGTTTTTTGTTTTGTCAAGACACGCTTATGTTTGTGAATGGTAGCTCTTAAAGAGAGAGCATAAATATGTTTTCAGTGCAGGGGCGGACTGACCATTTGGAAACTCGGGCACTGCCCGAGGGCCCGAGGTCAGTAGGGGGCCACATGAGATGCCCCTGGTACCTTTTTCATAGGCTTTTTTGAATTTGGGCAAGGACACGGGCCCCATGATCCCCTATTGCCTGGGGGGCCCCATGAGTTGTCAGTCCGTCCCTGTTTCAGTGAATACATATTTTGAGTTGTTAGTGCTTTACTGTAAATCATTTTTATATGATTTTTTTTACAAGATTTGTTCAGTAGAGGGAGATGTATGGGGCCATTTCTTTCTTTCCCTCTCTCTCTGTCGGTGTGTGTGCCTTCCACTGTCTTTGTTTCTCTCTCAGCAGTATAGGTAAGAATTTTGCCATGTAGGCTTTGCATTGTTTTCAGTGGGTTGGCCGACTCATATACCTTCATCGTGAGCGTTCAGAAAGCTCCGTTAAAGTGCAGGACTGCAGGTAGCAGAGCCTGCATATATAATCTGCAAATATGACTGACCCCATGAACATATATAAGTAAAAATTCTATACAGAACAATGTATTTGAATGTGAAAGTGGAGCTCCTGGCACATAGTTCTTTGTAACTTCTGGTGTGTAAAGAAATGTCACCTCTGCTCAGTTGTAATAAATGGGCAAATCGTTTCATAGTAATTTAATATAGTGCAACACAGTGGTTAAATGGTTAGCACTTCCGCCTGGCAGTACTGGGGTCGTTGGTTCGAATCCCAACCACTGCACAACCTGCCTGGCGTTTGCATGTTCTCCCTGTTCCTCCATGGGTTTCCTCCGGGTACTCCAGTTTCCTCCCACACGCCAAAGACATGCTAATAGGTGAACTGGCTCCTGTCTAAATTGGTTCTAGTATGTGTATGTATGATTGTAAGTTAGGGACCTTAGATTGTACGCCCCTTGAGGGTTCGGGTCTGATGTGAATGTACAATATATATCTAAAGCGCTGCGTAAATTGACGGCGCTATATAAGTACCTGAAATAAATAAAATAAATATAAATTATTTTTTCCTGGTGAGTAGTAAAGCTCCTGATGTACTTCCGGACAGCTTGGATGTGGAAGCTGCTGGTCTTGGATTGCTTCACAGAAATTTAAAATTTCTTTCTGACAAGTTCTGCAAGTCTAAGCATTGATTAAAGCTGAGCAGGGTAAGAGTTCCTTATTCATCAGAACTTTCAAAACCTCTGTGCTCGGAGTTCCACTTCAACAAACATTGATAAGAAATCAACGTTATGCAAATAACACTGTTCAACAGGTAAAATGTTTTGGGCATAAAATTAGCTAATCTTACATAATTTTGGGGTGCTGAAAACGAAAATGACCCTAAAAAATGTTGATTGGCTCTAGTTTCCATGATATATTCACCCATCTAATGACGTAAGCCATTCAAAATTATGATGCAACTTCAGCTGCATATTGCGCAATTGATACTGGTGACCAATAGAAAATTGCATGTATACTGAGATGATGCAATATTAGCCTTTAATTGCATCACTTCACTGCATAAAAGCTGCAGTATCTGTAGCTGATTGTAGTTCGACAGCGTCTTTACATTTCGTTTTATGCTTATATAGGCTACTCAGTAATGCCTCGAACTTGTGTGAATAAAGCAGATAATTTCTGCTATATCTGCGGTGAAATAACTTTTATCTCACAAAAAAGGAGGATAACAGGAATGATTAAGAAAGCCTACAACTTGTATTTTGGCTGCAAGATAGGAGACCAGGACAAGAGCTGGGCACCACATATATGCTGCAATTCTTGTGGGACGGCACTGGAGCAATGGTTGAATGGAAAAAAGGCATCTATGCCTTTCGCTGTGCCAATGATTTGGAGAGAGCCAACAGATCATGTTAGTAATTGTTACTTTTGTATGGTGCCTCCAATTGTAAAAGGGCTAAATAAGAAGAAAAAGTTATCTGTGCACTATCCAAATATTCCATCGGCAATACGTCCAGTTCCTCATGGAGAGGGGCTACCAATTCCTAAAGCACCAGAATCCTTCGTGGTTGAGTCAAGTGAGGAAGAACCTGAAGCGTGTAGTCACGTGCAGTTGTAAGAGATAGCCCTTTCCTCGAATACAAGAGAAAAGCCAAGAGAAGCAAAACCGACACAAACTGAAGACAAAACTAGTGAGAATCCTAAGTATTAAAATGATTCAACTTAGCTTATGGCTATAATTTTTCTTGGTAATCCTATGCAATATATTATGCCATTTAGGCTTTGTTATGTAGTCAATATCACTTGCTTTATATTTGTGGAAAGACATCTATCTATATAATTATTGTGCATTATGTAGTCATTACGCCTATAGTAGAAAACTTTCCGTTTACAGAAAAACTAGAGCCAATTGACAAATTTCATTGTTATATTTGAACTCAGAATGTGAAATTCATTAAGAAATGGATCCTTTTGTTTCCAAAACTGGCAAAAAATAAAAATTTGTTGAACAGTGTAATCTTATGTGTTTATCTAAAACATTTTCTGTTTTCCGTTTAGCTGCGTTTGGAAGCTTTGCACCAAATCCTTGTCCTGTTGTCTGGGATGGAGGAGAAGGGAAATGCTCAAACACTAGGCAGCCGCCAGTCATCTGCCACTTTTCAGTCCTCCTCCCTCCTCACTTCTGTTAGATTGCAGTTTCTTGCTGGATGCTTTGGGCTGGGTACAGTGGGTCATACAGGCTCCAAAGGTGAATGTGTCCATCTGCATCACTATCAGGTAAAACCAGTGAAAATGGCTAAGCACAGTGTGTTGGTATGTTTTTGTAACAATAAATACATTTTTATATTTGTTATTAGGATGGAATACGTGCATCAAAGAGAAATATTCAGACTGAGATCCAAAAAGCAGTGCACAAAATCTACCAACAGCTGTCTGCTACCCTAGACCGTGCTCTGCAAGCCAACAAGCACCATGTGGGTGAGTACATTAGCCGCCTCGCTGGGACTTACTCTGCAGTAGTACAGAGAGAGGGGTGAATTCTTTATACATGATTTTTTTTTTTTTTTTCAGTAGACACCAGTAAGCGTTGCTCTGTGTTTGGAGAGAACTTTCTTTTCTTTGTGGTTATTAAATTCCTAATTTGCTGGTGACATAACTGAGTGGTCTATTGGTTTTACTCGTTTCAGTTCTGCAATAAATCTTTTCTCATTTCAGAGGCACAGCAGCGTCTACTATTAGTGACGGTCTTTGCCCTCAGCGTACGATACCAGCCTGTAGATGTGTCTCTAGCAATTTCTACAGGTCTACTTAGTGTTCTTTCCCAGTTATGTGGTACTGAGACTATGTTGGGACAACCACTTCAGCTGCTACCCAAGTCTGGAGTTTCCCAGTTGAGCACTGCACTAAAAGTAGCCAGCACCCGACTGCTACAGATCCTTGCAATTACTACAGGGTGAGTATCTCACAAAATGTTTTATTTATTCAAAAGATTCTACTGAAAAGTACTATAAAATGTTTTATTCTTGTGTCAACCGTATATTTGACAGCCCTTATGTAGTATTTGTTTTACTACATAATTGAGAAACCGCAAAGACTTTATTGTAAGACCTCACAGTACACATACTGTAAATGTACACAATGTTAAAGTGTTACTAAACCCACTACAGTAAAATCAGTCTGTATATGCAGTAAAGCATGCTTGTTATACTCACTGTGGAACCTAAGGGATTAATCCTCCGCATTGTGCAAAAAGGATCTTTGAAAAGCTGTTTGATGCTGACTTCTCTGATCCTCCCCTTCTGCTGTCCCCAATCCATCTGTTGGGAGAGTGCATGTGATCAGCACAGGGCCAATCAGCGCTTTCCAGACAGAGGGTCACGAGTTATGCAACCTCATAGGGCAATCAGAGGAGAATGAAAACTCCTCCTACAATCTTTACTCAGTGCGGTGCTGGACACTGATAGAAGTCACAAGACTGCTCTAACTGCTGATGAAAAAAGGTATTAACTAAAATAATTGCATTTCCACGTTCTGTGTACTGTGGGAGACCAGATATAGTTAATGTATGGTCCTGGGTTTAGTAACACTTTAACTTAGGGCTTAAATAAATGTATAGTCATTTATTACTGCTCATTTTCCACACTGCATTAGCCACAATATAACACTCTAAGTTATGTGCAGCCTTTTGTGAGAATGGCAGACATGAATAGCCTTGTGCAAATTTCAGACTCACAGTGATACTGGGTGAACTGGTGGCATCTCAGGGTAGATAGGAAGTAATGTGGCTTGTAAATTCAACCAGCTTATGGTGAAGTGAACCTGCTGCTTTTCCTATTTATGAAACCTGATTAACTTTATTTGTAATCTTCTCTGGGCAGTGGTCCGGGGGCCAGATGCAGCCCTTTGCTTACTTTTACCTGGTCCTTGGAGCGCTACTTCATCCCAATGACACCAGTGATGGGGTGCAATTCATCCCAATGACACCAGTGATGGGGTGCAATTCATCCCAATGACACCAGTGATGGGGTGCAATTCATTCCAATGACACCAGTGATGGGGTGCAATTCATCCCAATGACACCAGTGATGGGGTGCAATTCCTCCCAATAACACCAACGATGGGGCACAGTTCCACCCAATTGCTCCAACAATTGGGCCCAATAACACCAATGACAGGGTACAAGTCCTCCCAATGACACCAGCGATGGTGCACGATTCCCCAATGACACAATGATGGGGCACAGTTTAGCACCAAAAGGGGGGCATTGTTTGCTCCCACTGATACTGGGACACTTTCTACTCCCAATGTCCACAGTCCGTCCCCCCTAAAGTCTGATGGACCGTAAACTGGCCCTTTTGTGTATATATAGTTTTGAAGACCCCTGTTCTAGGGCAATAGCATACTAGCAATCCTGATGGAATTGCTATACAGGGCAGAGAAATACTCACCTGTTTCCATACTTCACTCCCTCACTTTGTATGCCAAGTGTTAAAGCATAAAATGTACACATTTGTTCCACGTCAGTGGGCATACTGATCATATTATTTTTAATATTTAAATTAAAATGTTAGTGAAAGTTATTGTTACCTATATTTATTTAGTTCTTTACTGACGCTATCGCCGGAAGATTTGCCATTCACTAAAAATTCTGGGTTTTTTTTGCAATGAATTACAGCAAAATTAAAATGAGTACACTTATACTTTTCTTTGTAATATTCAACACACATCCCTTTTTGTTTTTGTAGATTTCTAAGTATGTAAAGTTTATGTTGCAGCTTATTGACTATTCTGTTTTTGTTTTTCTTGTTTAGGACATATGCGGATAAGTTAAGCCCTAAAGTAGTCCAGTCATTGCTTGACTTACTTTGTAGCCAGCTGAAAAACCTTTTGTCTCAGGCTGGGGTTATGCCATCCTTTGGAGAAGAGGAAGAAGACAGGAAGGCAGATCTTATTGGAGAAAGTGAAAGAAAAGACTACAGAGGTATGATTACCAAAATAACTTCACTTGGTTTAGTATGTTTAATTGACATAAAATGCTTTCTATAGACTGAATGAGATGAGTAATTCCAGGTGTGATGTATGTGGTGTTATGTGTTCATGAGCCACTAGCAGTCTGGAATTTGTCTGTGGTTGCTGTTGTAGGTTCTATAGTCCTTCCACTAAAAGGCTAATCTTTGTGTACAGTGTTTTTTTTTTTTTTTTTGTTTTTTTTCCCTCACATTAGCATCACTTCAACAGCAACAGGAATATACCACTAGTTAAGAGGAAAGTGACATCACACCATCTAAATGTATTTTTTTCTACTCTTTACAGCTACCCTTAGGAAACAGCGCACAGCTGAGCTTCATCTTGGAGACTTTTTGGTCTTCCTTCGTAGAGTGGTGTCTTCCAAGGCTATCCAGTCAAAGATGGCATCTCCCAAATGGACAGAGGTGTTGCTGAATATTGCCTCTCAAAAGTGCAGCTCAGGTAATCTAACATCAGATCAACTTGTGCATATGAAGCTAGTAGACTATAATAATGTTGTCTAATTCCAACAAACTGGTCCTTCAAGATTTTTACCTCTGTTGAAATTGAAGTAATTCACACATCTTATGACAGCTGATGTTTTTGCACAGGTGTTCCACTTGTAGGGAATCTCAGGACCAGGCTCCTCGCCCTGCATGTGCTAGAAGCTGTATTACCCGCTTGTGAATCTAGTGTGGAAGATGACCAAATGGCACAGGTGTGATACTTAGATTCATAATAATTGGGAATGTAATAACATTTGAAATCCTGAAAACTAAGGGGTCACTTTATCAATTAATTCAGTTGTAAGTTTTTGATGCCAATGCTTTTTATTTTTTTCCCTTTCAACCCATTTGTTAAAGTGGAACTTTATCCATAACAACTTAATAAAATATTATGTTCTTTAGCAAGGAACATGCATTCCACATTATTAATTATGCTACCAAAATGAGTGTGTTCCTGTTTCTTGTTGCTGGAGGCTGCCATTTTGCCGAAGCCCAGAGCCCCTGAGCAGCAATAAATCTTTAGGCTGTCAGCAGACCAGCCTCTACGTTTTCAGAACAGTCCTGAAAAATAGAGAGCAACTGAGCTTCTGCAGAGCAGGGTGAGACCATGTATTACTAAATTTTAAACAGTATAACCACTTATCTTTAATGTTTTATACACAAAAGGGGCCAGCATGAAGTGATCTAGCAGGACTTCATTTTCTGACGAACGTTCCACTTTAAAGAGACAATGTCACTTTGCCCATACAAGACAAAGTTAAAAGTTAGAACATGGTGTTTATTCTCAGCCTGTTTGAGGTTGGATGATGAGGAAAAACATGCTATTCACCCATGGGCTGTACCTCACTCATCAGACATCAGTTTTCAGACTTGGCTTAGTGTCTGGTCATACTGGTGCAATTTACAAATTGAAATTGCATCTAATATATTTGAATGTCAGTGTCTTAATGTGCGATTTTGCTGAAGTGCGATTTATATAGTTCTTGCATTACTATAATGGAAATCACACTGCAAATTGCAAGAAATCATTGAAAATCTTCACAAGTAGCAATAAAGTCTTTAGAAATTGTGCCTGAAATCGCATTGAAATTGCACACAAATCGAGCGATTTTGAATCGCATCGGTGTGACCAGTGACTTAGTGTCCCTGGGAGGAAGTTATAGTTCAGCCATAGGTCCGCATTATTTTTAAATGTTTTTGTATTTCTTGATGTCATAAGAAAAAAGACTAAACATTTTCCTTGATGCTACTTGCAGCTCAAGCAGATTCTGAGTTCCCCTGCTGCAGTGTGGCATAAAGAGATGAAATTTCAATTTTCCCGGTTTCATTTTTACCACCATTGATAAAATAATCGATTTTTTTTTTTTTTTTTTTTTTTTTATTATTGTACAAGAGAGATTTGGATGGTGACCTTTTGTTGAGTCACCTTTTCCTGGCTTTCAGGAGTTTAATATGATCTTTTGCTGCCTATTTGTCATTTTATTTCTAAAGCATGTGATTTTCTGCACTTTGGGTGTCAGTTTAATACAAGGGCAGAAAAATAAACTCACAGAAATGATAAAAAATAGCTGTCAGTATATGTCAACCTGTTATTTTTTTTTCTACTACTTTGGCCTAGTTTTCAGGCTTGTTTGTGGTTTCCGTTTGTAACAACCATTTTTGCTACATAAAATACAAACATAAAGGCAAAAGAGCAAATGGCCAAAGTACTCCCAAGATCTTGATTTGTCTGTCATAGTATTACTATTTCTTACACTTTCAAACACCTTGGAGAATAATTTTTGTTTTGAAAAGCAGTGAGATCTTTAGGAAATGTAGGACCACAAGGATAACTCTTCCCTTTTATCCTACAGGTGGTAGAAAGACTTTTCTCTCTCCTCTCAGACTGTATGTGGGAAACGCCCATTGCTCAAGCTAAACATTTTCATCAAGAAAAAGAGCAAGAGGCAAAACTTCAGGTAATCCAACATGACCTTTCAAGGACAAAAAGCCTGATAAGTCTATTTTGCATTTGGCAGAGGTAATCAGTGAGTTTCTTTATTGCAGAAGCAGGGTGAGCTTGAGGAGGAGGAGGAAGACCTACCTATCCAAGAAGTCTCCTTTGATCCAGAGAAAGCCCAATGTTGCCTTGTGGAAAATGGCCAGATTCTGACTCATGGGAGTGGTGGCAAAGGTTATGGCTTGGCATCAACAGGAGTAACATCAGGCTGCTATCAGTGGAAGGTATATAATTGGTCCTGGGATTCCTGAAGGGTCTTTCTATAGTTCATTGCTACTTTATTGTTTGTAGCAGTTTATGAAAGGGTTTGACTTGATTGTGGATTGTTGGGCTTCTTTAACTTGTTCCCGCCTGGCCAATAGGAAAATGACGGCTGAGTGGGACTCTCGTCGATTCGGGTGGGCATCTTATGATGTCCTTGTGTCGTACCTCTGATACAGCCGATGACCGATCTATGTACCGGCCCATACCAGTACCATGTGACCTGCTGTGACGAATCACAGCAGGTCACATGACAATTGTAAACAATGGATGGCTTCCTTTCATACCATCCATTTATACAATTGTGTCACTAGCTGAGATTGGTCACAATGATCACATGCATAAACTGGGCCAATCACAGCCCATCTGTGTCATGTAATTAGCCGTGGCACAACAAAAAAACAGCTAATCACAACAAAAAAACCTGAATGAATCGATTTTCATTCAGTTAAATGCATTATTATAGCAAAGAAATTCTTTGCTATAAGCAATAATATTGTGTAAAAAAAAAAAAAAAATATTGATCACTTCACTTTTTTTTTTTAATTTAGCAAAAAATAAAACCCCAGTGATGATTAAATACCACAAAAATAAGTCTCTAGTTGTGTGAACAAAATGATACAAATTTAGTTTGGGTACAGCGTTACATGACCGTGCAATTGTCATTCAAATGCTGAAAGCTGAAAATTGGCCTGGGGCAGGAAGGGAGTAAAAGTGCCAGGTATTGAAATGGTTAAAGTGGGTTTTCACACAGCCGAGGATGCTGGCTACATGAATCACCCACCTGTTGCCCCTATCCCATTCAGTGTCTGGTGACGTTATCTTCACACCAAGTTTTGCATCAATCTGTTGACACTGTTATTAATACATGGATCCTTCTTTCAGATTTTTTTTTTTTTTAAAGGGAAGCTATCAGGCTAGAAATGTATCAGCTGGTATTGCAAATGTTTTTCTTTTTTAATCTTTATAGTTTTTTTACTACTTGGTTCGTCTGGAACAAATATGGAGCCAGAGATTTCAAATAAAAAGCAAACACCATTGTTTAGTATCAATGACATGGGAAATGCATTATTTTTGTTGGCTAAATATGAATTATTGCATATTATTATTGTGCTTTCTCCTTTTAAACCAGCAGGTGGAGCGTTAGGCTCTTTTTCATGATTACACCCTTGGCTTCTTTGATAGAATGCTTGTTTAGAAAACCCAATAGTTCAAGCAGATTAGGACATGTAAATTAACTATTCAGCCTCAAAGCAGGATGTCTCTTCAGTTAACTCATAGTGCACTATGGATAATTTATCATATAATAAAAGTTTGTTAATGAAACACTGATTGCCTATAGATTGATAAAATTGATATTCAAAAAAAGAATTTTAGCTTCCCTTTGAAACATTAAAGTTCACCTTTACCAAAAAATTGCCTATGCAGATCAGGGCCTTCTGTAGATAAAAACAACCTGCATCTTTGACCACAGTTGAGTAACACCCTTGCTAAGGACATTGCTCAGAGAGTTGTTACTGTTTACCTCCACCGTCACAGGAGTGAGCTCTTTCTCCGATTAAAACCCCCTCACGTGCTCTTTCTCTCCCCTGATGCAGTAACTCTGAGTTCAATGTATGAGAGTTCACTCCTGTCATGGTGAAGGTGAATAGTAACAGCTAGGCATGTTTTCTACCATAATGAAAGTTTTATTCAGCTATGTGAAGTGATGTAACATTCTTTTGCTTCTGCTGTGTGATGAGACACCTAGCTAACAGGTGGGAAGCTTCACTTTTGTCATTCACTGTGTGAGCTTCAAAGAGGGCAAATTGTGCCTGCTTAGCTGGTGCCTCTGTGATTGAAGTGGCCAATTTATTCGCCGTGTTGTAAGGTACGGTATCACAGGTTATGACTGCGTATACAGTTTCCGGGAAAGCATAGCCTGAGAAGCATAAGCACAGTGGACGTGGTCAGCTGACCGAAAGGACATTGCACAGGATTGTGACCAGGGGCGGACTGACCATTTAGCCACTCGGGCACTGCCCGAGGGCCCTGGGGTCAGTAGGGGGCCCCATGAGATGCCCCTGGTACCTTTTCATAGGCTTTTTTGGGTGTGGTTTGAGTGTTGGCAAGGACACAGGGGCCCCATGATTTCCTATTTCCCGGTGGCCCCATGAGTTGTCAGTCCGCCCCTGATTGTGACCCAGAATGAAAAAACCACAGTTGCAAAAGTGACTGCAGAGCTCAATACTGTACCCTTTGTGAGACTGAGATTGAGCTCTGCAGTCACTTTTGCAACAGTTTTTTTTATTTTGGGTAACAATCTTGAGCAATGTCCTTTCATCTCTTTTGGCCAGTTGATCATGTCAACTGCGCTTATGCTTATCAGACGACATTTTCCCGTAAACTTTATACGCTGTCATAACCTTTGATACTGTAGCTGTGAAATGGCAAATAAATTGGCAACTTCAGTCACAGAGACACCAGCTAAGTGGGTACCAACCATTTGCCTTCTTTGAAGCTCAGTAATCTCTGACATGACTCCATATTGCAAGCAGAGCACGCAGTGAATGATGAAAGTGAGGCTTCCCACCTGTAAGCTAGGTGTCTCATCACACAGCGTAAGCAAAAGAATGTCGCATCACTTCTGCTTTCAAACATGTCCTCATTTTCACACCTGCAAATCATGTCGTGTTTCCATTTTCTTGTCTAACCCCTGTATGTATTTAATGTATTCTCAAGATACTGCTTGTAACTGTTTTGCCAATAATACAGGTTTGGAATGAAAATATAATAATAATTGTTCTTTGAACACAGTTCTACATTGTGAAAGAAAATCGTGGTAACGAAGGGACCTGTGTTGGTGTTTCCCGCTGGCCTGTTCATGACTTCAACCACCGCACCACCTCTGACATGTGGCTGTACCGGGCATACAGTGGTAACCTGTATCATAATGGAGAACAGACTCTGACTTTGCCCAGCTTTACCCAGGGAGACTTTATAACTTGTGTCCTTGACATGGAGGCTCGGACTGTGTCTTTTGGCAAGAATGGAGAGGTGTGGAGACATTTACTTTCCTACAGTGTTTCAGACCTTTGAAAATTACTTCTGCATGTGAGAGTACACACTGTGTCACTCTTGTATAATTTTGAGTGCTACCTGTCCTGTATGTTCAAGGATTTAGTGTGGCTAAGGCAGTTACGATTTTTATTAGTGTGAGTCTGCTTGTGATATACAACAATCAGCCATAACTTTACGACCACCTACCTAATATTGAGTAGGTGCCCCTTGTGCTGCCATAATAGCCCTGACCTGTTGAAGCATGAACACCACTAAACCTTTGAAGGTATACTATGGTATCTAGCACCAAGCCGTCAGTAGCAGATCCTTTAAGTCATGTAAATTGGGAGGTGGGGCTTCCATAGATTGGGCTTATTTTCAAGGACATCCCACAAATGCTCAATTAGATTGAGATCTGGAGAATTTGGAGGCCAAGTCAACAACTTGAACTAGTTTTTGTGTTCCTCAAACCATTCTTGAACGATTTCTGCATTCTACTGTAAGAGACTACTGCCATCAGGGAAAAGGTGTACTTGGTCAGCAAGAATGTTTAGGTAGGTGATACATGTAAAGCACTATCCACATGGTTGGCAGGATCAGGACTGGTGCTACCAGTAAGCAAACTAGGCAGCCGCCTAGGGCGCAGCCACGGTCAAGGCCGTCGATAGGTCAGTACAGCCGGCCCTGCTGTAATAGGAATTATATTGTTCCTGGGCTCCATTAGTTCACCACATTCCACAGATGCTTGATTGGATTTCGATTTGGAGAATTTGGAGGCCAAATCAACACCTTGAATGCGTAGTTGTGTTCCTTAGGGAATACTGTTTCCATGAAGAGGTGTACTTGATTAGCAACAATGTTTAGGTAGGTGGTACATGTCAAGCAACAACCACATGAATGGCAGATCCCTGCAGAACTTTGCCTAAAATGTCACCAGCTTCCCATACTGCCTCCTGGTGCCATCTTTTTTCTCAAGTAAGTGACACACGCAGACCTGGCCATTTCCATGTAAAAGAAAACGTGATTCATTAGATCAACGCACCTTCATTCATTGCTCTGTGGTCCTGTTCTGATGCTCACATGTCCATTGTAGGCCCTTTTGGCTGTGGACCCCAAGCAGGATGGGCACCCTGACTGATCTGCAGCTACACAGCCCCATACACTGCAAACTGCAATGCTCATTTTTCTGCTTTCAACTTCAGGGACATGTTTACTTGCTGCCTAATATATCGTACAAAATTTCAGATGCCATTTGTAGTAAGATAATTCCTGTCAGTGGTCATAATTTTATGTCTGATCAGTATATACATTTGTTATTATGACTACTTTTTTGGTTGATGTATTATTATTTTTTTTGGATCAATTACTTTTATTCATACATAGTTCATTAGCAATAATGTATTGTCTTTATACAGCATAAATAAATGTGTATGTCATGTAACCTGCTTTTTATTGACAGGAGCCAAAGTTGGCCTTTGAAGATGTGGATGCAGCAGAGTTATACCCTTGTGTGATGTTTTACAGTAGCAACCCTGGAGAAAAGGTACAGTAGTCCACTCTTTTGTATAGTTTACTGCTGGAAAAAAACATGCAGTGAAAGAGTAGATAAGCATAAAACAGGGATTGTGTTTTCCACATTGTAGGTGAAGATCTGTGACATGCAGATGAGAGGGACTCCCAGAGATCTGCTGCCTGGTGATCCCATCTGTAGTCCTGTAGCCACTGTCTTAGCTGAATCCAGTGTGCAACTGCTCAGAGTTCTTCATCGTACTGAGCGCTGGACTCATTGCATTAACAAGAAAATGGTGGAACGCTTACAGAAGATCAAAGGTTGCCTGAGAGAAGTAGGAGGCAAGCTAAAGAAAAGTCGTTCTGTCCAGAGTCGTGAAGAGCATGAAACACGAGATGAGAAAGAAGAAGAGAAAGGGAAACACGGCAGACATGGACTGGCTGAGTTGGGGGAAACACAACTCAAGACCCTTTGTGTGGAAGTATGGCCTGTTCTGGCTGTCATTGGAGGTGTCGACACGGGACTTAGAGTGGGTGGCAGATGTGTTCATAAACAGACAGGTCGACATGCCACTCTTCTCGGTGTTGTGAAGGAAGGCAGTACATCTGCTAAGGTTCAGTGGGACGAGGCAGAGATTACCATCAGGTATGTACATCTCTGTGCTGAAGCTTCATAGGTGCTGCTTGCATCCATGTCCTTCGTTTTCAGTATCTTCTGTATGATCATGCATTGGCCTGGAAGAGGCACTTTTTTTTCAGCTGTCTGTGGACATCTGCTCCTTAAGCTTTGACTTTCACAAAGTTTTCAGTTGTCCTAGCTCTAGAGTGATTGCAATAACTTGAGAAGATATTCTCTGCATATTGTGGATACATATGGAATGGGGCAACTCCAGCCTTTTGCATGAAAAAGGTTTGAAAACCTGCCTTGTAAGGTTTTTTGTTTTTTTATTGCTGTCTGTGTCTTCTGTTCCCAGTGATTTCCATTTTTTTTCTCTGTCCCATTGTCACAGTAAAACTAAGTGGAAAACTCCATTGTGAGGCCACAGACCGAGATAAAAACCTGATGGAAGTGCTCACCCTTCCTCATTCTAGTTAAAACTAAAATAATATTTTGGTTACAGTTGAGTTTTAACGTGCAATATGATATTCCAGCCAACCAGTGTGCCTCAACTATGGAAAAGTATATAGGAATTCCAACAGGGAAGAAATCATGTATACTCTTTGATGAGAATAGAAACTTTCTAGAGAACTTGCAGTGCGTGTGTATGTATGTGTGTATATGTACATATGTGTGTGTGTAAATGTTTGTCTATATTAGAGTTTTTCTCTTCTGATTACCTAATTGGTACTCTGTGATTGCATCTACAGTACTTTCCTCAGTAGCAGCCAGCATTTTTAAAATATCGATTACCGAGTAATCCTGAGTTATTTTTAAAGTGGTTATAAAGCCTGAACATTTTTCACCTTAATGCACTCTTTGCATTAAGCAGGTAAAAAATTATTTGCAGATAAAAAATGTTTAAGCATCAGTATCGCCCCTTCACCCTACCCTTTTACTTACCTGAGCCCTCATTTAATCCATCGTTGCGCCTGTCTGCAGCTCTTCTCTCCCCATCAGTTCTGGTTTCACAGGCTTTGCTGAGGCAGTGGGAGCCATTTGCTCCAGTTGCTTTCAATCAAAGCCAGTGATAAGGGAGTGGTGGGCAGAGGCTGCTGTCTGTGTGTATAGATGCAGACAGAGACTTGGGAGCTAGCTCGCATGACTACCCCCATAGAAAGTGGCTTTCTATAAGGGTACTCACCAGAGAGGAGGAGCCAGGCATGCCAGTAGGGGACCAGAGAAGATGAGGTTCGGGCCTCTTTGTGCAATGTGATTGCACAGAGCAGGTAAGTATAAACCTGTTTGTTATTTTAAAATATGCATTTGCAATCACTTTAGGCTATCTAATTTCTTTAAGCATTCCTGTCATGCATAGCTAATACATGATACAGTATGTCTCCAGCGTACTTTGCTGTCTGTGCTATTCTCCGGTCTTTGGCTGCATTCTGTTTTAGACTTTTCTCTTATCCTCTCTATGTCACTGTCTGTCTTGTGTCTACTGTTCTTGTCTGCTCCTATCTCTGTGGCACAGCACTTGCTCTGATATGCTTCCTGTGTGTCAGTGACTTGGCAACTGTGATTGTATCAACATAATTTCCTGTATTCTCCTCTTGTCTATCCCTCACTTGCCTTTTCCTGTGTCGTTCTAATTTTTTTCTCAACCAAAGCTTCCCAACTTTTTGGTCGCCTAGTGACACACCTCTCTACAATCTGGAACCTTGTGATCCCCCACCTTTTGATGTGGCTCGTTTCCGTGGGCTGACTGCCTCCACCCTACTTGATCTTACATACCTAACAGGCATCCATGAAGACCCTGGAAAGGTCAGTGCCAAACGACACGAAAAGAAGCACCGCCATGAATCAGAAGAGAAAGGAGAACAGGAACAGAAGGGAGATCCTGAGAACACAGATCGGACATCAGAGGAGAAAATCAGCAGCAATTTAACGTCAAAATCAGAAAATGAGTCGATTGGTCTTTTGGGAGACAATGCAACCACTGATCAGCAGCATCACCTTATTGATGGGAAGCGGAAAAGTCATGACCACATACCAAGGAGCCATGATATTGCTCAATCTGAAATCAGGGCTGTTCAACTGTCCTACATAAACTTGGGAGCCATGAAATCTCTTGGAGTGCTGCTTAGCTGCAGTAAATATGCAGAACTTTTACTTATCCCCAAAGTGTTGGCTGAAAATGGTCACAATTCAGACTGTGCCAGTTCTCCTGTGGTACATGAGGATGTTGAAATGAGAGCCGCCCTGCAATTTCTGATGCGTCATATGGTGAAGAGGGCGGTTATGCGTTCACCTATAAAGAGAGCCCTGGGGCTGGCTGATCTTGAGAGAGCACAAGCCATGATTTACAAGTTGGTGGTTCATGGGCTTCTGGAAGAGCAGTTTGGTGGCAGGATAAGACCAGGTATTTATTGTATACAATGTACAGTATATAACTTATTATTTAGCTGCATTTCTAAACCTGTTTGTTTTAAGGCTGTTTTTTCTTACTCCACCAGTACACTTTGCAGTTGTACAAAACATCTGGGTTGACCTACAAGAATTTACAAAGATGTCAAGAGGTCATTTCTGTCCAGTGCCAGGCATTTTCTACTGCTCAGCACTGCTCTTACCTGGCCAGGGTGTCCGATAATTCTTCACCCTAGTAGAGGGATTTCTCTTTTTTATTTAGCAGCAGGGACAAATTTATTATAGCTTGATCTTATTTCAGGACCACGAGGGTGGGCAGGATCACTGTAAATCCGTATTACACAAAACAGAACGAAGCCTTTTGAGTAACTGTTTTCTTTAAGGCTAGTTTACATGTGCAATTAATATCTTGCAAATGAAATTTAACCACTTGCTGTTATTCTGCTCATTAAGCTGGGGCTATACATGGCACTTTTATTAGCTCATTTGTGCTTACTAGCAATTAATCTATAGGAGAAGAAATTGATTACTCAATAAAACAAATGTCTCCTGTTAAATAAGCTACATAAGTAGCACACAGTCACTAGCGCACGATTGCATAATGCATCGGTCATGTGCGATTGTATACTGCAAGAGGCTGCTTGTGTAGCCAACTTCATAGAGAACCATTTGTTCCGCATGCAATTGGTAATCCTAAGGATTAATTGCAACTGATATATTTTAGTACCATCGATAAGCTACTAAAAATCTCAAATGTAACTCGCCTATTCAGGTAACTGCTGCCAATCGATTACATTATTCCAAGAGAACAAGAGATGAACATACAGTGAAGGAAATAAGTATTTGATCCCCTGCTGATTTTGAATGTTTGCCCACTCACAAAGATGTGATCAGTTTAAAAATTGAATGGTAGGTGTATTATAACACTGAGAGAATAGCAACAAAAAATTCAAAAGAAATGCATGTCTAACAAATGATGCACTGATTTGCATGTTCATGAGGGAAATAAGTATTTGATCCCCTATCATTCAGCAGGATTTCTGGCTACCAGGTGTCTTTCATACAGGTAACAAGCTGAGATTAGAAGCAGTCTCTCAAAGGGAGTGCTGCTAATCTCATTTTGTTACCTGTATAAAAGACACCAGTCCACAGGCGCAATCAAACAATCAAATTCCAAACTCTCCACCATGGCAAAGACCAAAGAGTTGTCCAAGGATTTCAGGGACAAGATTGTAGACATACACAAGGCTGGAGTGGGCTACCAAACTATCGCCAAGCAGCTTGGTGAGAAGGTGACAACAGTTGGTGCAATTGTTCACAAATAGAAGAAACACAAAACAACTGTCAGTCTCCCTAGGTCTGGTGCACCATGCAAGATCTCAGCTCGTGGAGTGTCATTGATCATGAGCACAGTGAGGAATCATCCCAGAACTACACGTGAGGATCTTGTCAATGATCTCCAGGCAGCTGGGACCACAGTCACCAAGAAAACAACTGGCAACACACTACGTTGACAAGGATTGAAATCCTGCAGTGCCCACAAGGTCCCTCTGCTCAAGAAAGCTCATGTCCAGGCCCATCTGAAGTTTGCCACAGAACATCTGAATGATGCAGAGGAGGACTGGTTGAAAGTGTTGTGGTCAGATGAGACCAAAATCGAGCTCTTTGGCATCAACTCAACTCACCGTGTTTGGAGGAGGAGGAATGCTGCCTATGACCCCAAAAACATCATCCAACTGTCAAATGTGGTGGAAACATTCTGCTTTGGGGGCGTTTTTCTGCTAAGGGGACAGTACAACTGCACCGCATCAGAGGGACCAAGGATGGGGCAATGTACTCTCAAATCTTGTGTGAGAACCTTCTTCGCTCAGCCAGGGCATTGAAAATGGGTCGTGGATGGGTGTTCTAGCATAACAATGACCCAAAACACACAGCCAAGGCAACAAAGGAGTGGCTCAAGAAGAAGCACATTAAGGTCCTGGAGTGGCCTAGCCAGTCTCCAGACCTTAATCCGATTGAAAATCTGTGGAGGGAGCTGAAAGTTCGAGTTGCCAAATGTCAGCCACCAAACATCAATGACTTGGAGAGGAGTGGGCCAAAATCCCTCCTGAGATGTGTGCAAACCTGGTGGCCAACCACAGGAAATGTCTGACCTCTATGATTGCCAACAAGGGATTTGCCACCAAGTACTAAGTCATGTTTTGTGAAGGGGATCAAATACTTATTTCCCTCATGAACATGCAAATCCGTTCATAATTTGTTAGACGTGCATTTCTTTTGAATTTTTTGTTGCTATTCTGTCTCTCAGCGTTACAATACACCTACCATTTGATTTTTAGACTGATCATTTCTTTGTGAGTGGGCAAACATTCAAAATCAGCAGGGGATCAAATACTTATTTCCTTCACTGTAGCCCCTGTGTATTTTAGCCCTTAATGTGTATTTGAAGCTAACTTGTCTCATTTTATTTTTATATATGCAGTCATGGCTAGAAATTTTGGCACTCCTGCATTTCTGTCAGATAATGCTCCACTTTGCCCAGAAGATTGTTGCAATTACAAATGTTTAGGCATTCTCATGTTTATTTCTTTTGTTTGTGTTGGTATGACACAAAAAAGTGGAGAAACAAAAAGCTAAATCTTACACATTCCATGCAAAACTACAAAAATGGACTTGACAAAATGATTGGCACCCTCAATTTAATATCTGGTAGCTCATGCCTTGGAAAAATAACTGAAATCAATTGCTTCCTGTAAACACCAATGAGTTTCTTACACCTCTACTGGAATTTTGGACCACTCTTCTTTCGTGAACTCTCCAGATTTTGCATATTGGAAGGGTTCCTTTTCCCATTTGCTGTTTTGAGCTCTCTCCACAGGTGCTCTATGGGATTGAGATCTGGACTCATTGCTTGCCAGTTCAGTACTCTCCAGCGCTTTGTCTTAAACCATTTCTGGGTGCTTTTTGATGTGTGCTTTGGGTCATTGTCCTGCTATAAGACCCATAATCTCTGATGGAGACCCAACTGTCTGACGCTGAGTCCTACGTTGCACCTCATAATTCTTTGGAAATCTTCAGATTTCAAAATGCCATGCACACGGTCAAGATATCCAGTGCCTGAAGCAGCAAAGCAACCTCAAAATATTTATGAACCTGTCAGTATCCATCGCAGCGTGTGGCTCGGCGCAGTGTGCTGATTCGCACAAGCATGCGGGCACTAGGTCCTGGGCGGCTGCGACGACGGCTGCACTTGCGCATGCGCACTTGGGATCGCGGGCGCGCGCCTGGCACCAATGACAGTGCAGGGTGCGCTATTCAAATCCGCTCTGCACTGACACTGGTTGCCGTATGGTCTAATCTACCTGCTTCTGTGTACCTGTTATTTGATTGCTGCCGACCCTGCTTGATCCTGATCTTATACATGTAAAAATGATGTAGCGCTAGAACATATATACAATATATTCACACGGTCACCCGGTGGGATAACTTATGTCTCGATATTATCAACGTCCTACAATAGTGAGGAAATCAGCATGTGCACAGCCAAAATATGTGAAGTCCTTAGTGCACACAATAGAACACTGCAAACTAATCCACACATAAAAATCCAGTGATCCGTGTCACATTCCTCTTAGGCATGCAAAATAGGGGAATGTGTATGAACCCACAAACCCTCGAATGTGATCCTAGAATGGCTAGAGTGGCCTCTCACCTCCAGCCTGCAACCCTACAGGGCCACAGCGCTTAATGTAGACTCACACCCACAAGACTGGGGTAGGCTCCTCTTAATGCTGGATCATAAAGATGTCTCTGCAGCTTCCACCTCTCCTCTGATGTCCTTGCGGGCCAGTAAGCCGGATGTGTCCCAGCTCAGATCCCCATAAGATATAAAGACATATCCTCCATAGTGTAAAACTGTTTATTAAAAGTCATAAAAACGAAGAAAAACACACT
The DNA here is from genome assembly GCF_062004578.1 of Staurois parvus. NCBI lineage: Eukaryota > Metazoa > Chordata > Amphibia > Anura > Ranidae > Staurois > Staurois parvus. The sequence continues at coordinate 6,097,201 of NW_028317901.1, read as the reverse complement.
CACATGGGCCAAAAGACAAATCGCGTTTTCCCCATATGCTGGGTGTAAGCATAGACCTCAGAAGGTGTTCCAAAATGGCGCCACGCCGGAAGTGCGTCACCACGTCAAGCCGTCGACGCGTTGCGTCACGTGACCTCGTGACTTCATCAGGAGTCCTGATGAAGTCACGAGGTCACGTGACGCAACGCGTCGACGGCTTGACGTGGTGACGCACTTCCGGCGTGGCGCCATTTTGGAACACCTTCTGAGGTCTATGCTTACACCCAGCATATGGGGAAAACGCGATTTGTCTTTTGGCCCATGTGAGTGTGTTTTTCTTCGTTTTTATGACTTTTAATAAACCGTTTTACACTATGGAGGATATGTCTTTATATCTTATGGGGATCTGAGCTGGGACACATCCGGCTTACTGGCCCGCAAGGACATCAGAGGAGAGGTGGAAGCTGCAGAGACATCTTTATGATCCAGCATTAAGAGGAGCCTACCCCAGTCTTGTGGGTGTGAGTCTACATTAAGCGCTGTGGCCCTGTAGGGTCGCAGGCTGGAGGTGAGAGGCCACTCTAGCCATTCTAGGATCACATTCGAGGGTTTGTGGGTTCATACACATTCCCCTATTTTGCATGCCTAAGAGGAATGTGACACGGATCACTGGATTTTTATGTGTGGATTAGTTTGCAGTGTTCTATTGTGTGCACTAAGGACTTCACATATTTTGGCTGTGCACATGCTGATTTCCTCACTATTGTAGGACGTTGATAATATCGAGACATAAGTTATCCCACCGGGTGACCGTGTGAATATATTGTATATATGTTCTAGCGCTACATCATTTTTACATGTATATGATTATTGTCTGCCTGGTATAAGATTGGATGTTAGCAGCTGCAGAATACTTTGTGCATACCAGTTAGTATTTGCGTGTACCTGCATAAGAGCGCAAAAGGATTTCTCTTATTACAGTGATCCTGATCTTGCTGACTTCTCCTGCCCTGATCCCTGGCCTGTTTGACTTCTCTTTTGGATACCCTCATTGGATCTGACCTCCTGTTGTTACTGACCCGGCGAGTGACCCGACTATTCTGTGCCTGCTGCCTTGTACCGCGCTGTCCCCACCGTTACCGACCCGGCCTGTCTGACCACGCTTCTGCTCAGCCATCCATCTGTCCTGCACGGACCCATCTGCCTTTTCACGTCAGGCTCTTCTCCAGAATATACCTCTGGCAGTTCCCTCTACCACGGGTGGGTGTACTCAGGGGCCACGACCTGGTCTCTGTCTGCTGCAAGTCCATCCCCACCATCAGGGGCCCTGGTGAACAAGCAGACTGGGACTTAGAATCCGCGCTCTGGAGAATCCTATCCCGTGGGTTGCTAGAGGTACCGCCAGGTGGTGCATTACAGAACCTCCACCATGCTTGACTATATTCCTTTCTTTAAAGGCCTCATTGCTTGTCCATGATTTTCCACAATTTTTGTTCTCAAATCCTCAGATAATTCTTTGTTGCTCTTTCTCTTTTCCATTCTCCATGTGGCACACAGAGACACACAACAGAAAGTTTGAGTCAATTTTTCACCATTTTAACTGGTTGTCGTTGTGATTTCTATATTGTCAGCACCTGTTGACCGATACAGGTGAGTTTAATTACAAATTACAGGAGCATCACAAACTTGGAGTGCAATTATTTCTTACAATTTTGAGAAGGTGGCAACATTTTTTTCTAGTCCATTTTTAGGGTTTTGCATGGAATGTGTCAGATTTGGCTTTGTTTCTCTACTTTGTGTCAAACTAAGACAACAAAAGAAACATGAGAATGCCTAAACATTTGTAATTGCAATATTTTCTGGGCAAAGTGGTGCATTATCTGACAGATATTGCCAATAGTGCCAATATTTATACACACATTTATAACGATCTGTGTAACCACTATACTTTTGCAGTATCTTTCCACATTAGTAATTTCTGTTTCTTTGTGTATTATTCCTGTGATCCAGATTTAGATCAGCAGGCAGAGGAAAGTGACCAAGTCCAGCAAGCCCAGACTCCAGTCACCACTAGCCCATCTGCTTCCAGCACCACATCCTTTATGAGCAGTTCCTTGGAGGACACCACCACTGCCACCACACCTGTGACGGACACTGAGACTGTGCCAGCATCTGAATCCCCAGGAGTCATGCCGCTTAGTTTGCTAAGGTACAACAAGGGATATTCCTTTCAGAGTCGATTACTTTCATGTTAAGAGCATGTTATATATTCATCCATCACTTCTAACTCATTTGCTTTAAAATAGTTGTAAATCCTTACATATACCCACTAAAGTGACTATCCTTGGGTTATACACAGAGATGAAAAAACCCTACTAGATAGATGGTTCCATGTTTTTCTGCAGTCTTCTGAACAGGGGAAGAGACAGCAGAGAGAAATGACACTTTCTTTGGATTGAGGCTAGTATGCACTATAGAAGTATATGCTTTGGAAATTTTTCATGTTAGTAGTTTGCTCCGCCCACCCGGCTGCATCATTCATTCACAGAGTTCTGTAAATGAGAGAACTACAACTACCTTTGTGGCCAGCAGCTTGTAGTTCTCAATGGACTACCAGGGCTCTGGCGAACGCTCTATCTAGTTCATTGATTCTTCCTGTAATTTTGTAACTGCCTGCCCGTATTGGAGGTGCAGGCAGACAGCTATACAGACAATCTGCAGGAGCCTGAGATTGCAGCCGTGATCTGCTGATTGCGGGTGCAGTGCTTTACATGCTCCTGATAGAACAAAAAAAAATTAATAATAATAAATGCACATTTTTTTTTTACCTGCAAAAAAAATGCATTTAATATTTTTTTTTTTTTTTGGTGAACTTATCTGTTAAAACAGTAAACGTGCTATATTTATCTGCTCTGTGCAATGGTATTACCTCCTCTTTTGGGATCCCCTGCTGACGTTTTGCTCCTCTTCTTTAAGTGCCCCCATTGTAAGCAGTGTGCTAGGGGGGCACTTATGCAGGAATGTGCCTGAGCCGGCTGTGTGCATCCATAGATATGCAGCATGGCTCAGCCCCGCCCCCTGCTTCCTCTTCACAAGGTTTGATTGACAGCAGCAGGAGACTATGGCTTTCACTGCTGCCTCTGTTTCCTGTGAGCTGAGGGATAGTGAACATCACTACTGCAGATGGGCACATCATTGGATGAAAATTGTAAATCATTGCTTGTCTAGGCAAAGATTTGATATCTGCAGTGTAATGTCTGTGTCATCTTTAAAAGGCTAAAGAGTTATGGGATTGTTTTATATAATAGTTCTTTTTCTCCATAATCTCTAAACTGCATAGACTGAACCACACAAAGTCAGTGTTGGGGATTATTTCTACTGTTTTATTTCTACTGTATCTCCTTACTGAAAGGGGAATCATCAACTAATGATTTTAATTCTTTTTCCATTTATTTCTATAGGCAAATGTTTTCAAGCTACCCTACTACTACAGTTCTGCCCACCCGTCGTGCACAGACTCCACCAATCACATCGCTCCCCACATCACCCACAGATGAAGTAGGAAGAAGACAGAGTCTTACATCTCCAGACTCTCAGCCATCAAGGCACACCAACCGTACAGGTAATAGAACGATTCCCTATATTTATGATAGTGTAGCTGGTGGGTTTTTGGTCATGGCATGTTGATCTTCATATTTTCTTCATTGTAAGACTTCTTTCCCTTAGAAGAAACACAGATCTTTTTTTTTATCTTTGCACTTGTTTCTCCACAACACTTATATGCCCTCACAGCACTTAAAGTTCTTTTAAAGCCAAAACTTTATAAATGTACATTTTTTTGCAGGTAAAATGTGTATTTAGTATTTTTTTTTTTCTTGGGAGCCTGTAAATGATTGCACCTGCAATCAGCAGATCACAGGTGCAATATCGGGCTCTCACAGACTGTCTGTGTAGCTGTCTGCCGTACCTCCGATACCTGCAGGCAGTTTTTTCAGTCCAGGGTGCTCAATGGACTACAAGAGTGCTCACCAGTGCCCTCGCAGCTCATTGCGAACGACAAGCCGGCAGCTGCGAAGGATGATGGTGCTTGTAGGCATTCATTCACAGAACTCTGTGAAACCATGATGCAGCCATGTAGGCGAAGCTTCGCACAGCAGCACTCTTTTTTTAAAATTCTGACAATGGATGTGGGGAGAAGATCCCTGGCCCGCTGTCACTGGGAGGGGGATCGGGAAGAGGCTGCAGGAGCAGGAACATGTTACGTGTTCCACCCTAAAAATGGGTGGAATATGTAACATGTTCCCAAGGTGAACTTATTCTTTAAATACCTGACTGTTAGTTCCCTACTTTATCCATTTTAAAAAACTGTTTAGCTTTAGTTATATTTTAATTTTCTCTCAGTTATGTATGTCAGTCTTCTGTTAGAAACATTGCTGGGTATTTTTTGTATATAAACTTTTCTAGTTAAAGGTTTTAAGCATCTGGATAGCTTTTTAATCTGGTATCTGTTACTGTCACATGATAACATATTAGTGCATTTTTTTTGTAATGTAGTGGAAAGAGGAAACTTTTTGAATGATTTGTCTACCAAATGTTTTGGACATTGTCACGGGTACAGATCCCTGTGACAGCCAGGGTTTTCCCCCTCTGCTCCGTTTAGCTGCTGGGAATGAATAGAATTACCCAGGTACCCAGCACTGTTGTGTGGTGGTGGAAAGAGAGTACCTACCCCTATGTATGCTTCAAATCACAACTTGAAGATTACATAAGTCTCCTATCTTTGTTCCTTATAGCTGAACACAATGAAATGAGAGTGACAGGTAGATGAATTTCTGCAGCTTTAGAGCTTGGACGTTAATTCAACCTGCTGATTTGTCCTACATGGACAAACTACAGACTCACTGTAACTTGTAAATCACTACATTTTTATACTTTGTGTATCATATTATGGCTCATTTAACTGTCTTAAATGTAAAGGCCTGTACATTCGGGCTGAATATTGGCCAGTCGATAGAAACCAGCCGACACTCGACTCATGTGTACAGCAGCCTGTCCAACAGAAGCTGGGCGAACGGGCATGCTGGAAAACCAGCATCTGATCAGTGCTGGCAGCAAATGGCAGCAAGCACTAACTGGCGTATTCTGGTGGGGGGCAGTCCCCCTGTCAGAATACAGTAGCTCGGCAGGGAGATCGCTGTGCTAACTTCGGATAGTTAGTACAGCGAGCTCCTCCTCTTTAGTTTTTTTTTTTCGTTCAGCCCGCTGGGTTGAAAGAAAAAAAAAAAAACTGGTAGTGTGTACCCAGCATAACGGTATTTGGATAATGAGGGAGAATCCCCACAAGGGTTGCTGAACAAATACAGACATTGCTGAAATTCCTTATGTAAATATCAATAATGTGTATAAGCCATTTTGTGGCCTAAATCAACATTCTGCCTGTCAACTCATTTGCAGATCCAGAAGTTAAAGTAGAGTAGGAAAGTAATTTAAAGAGAAGTGAAGCAGCTGGAAATGAGCCACCTGTCAGATTTCATTGTTTTGTTGCGTAGTGAGTGAAACACAAAGCCCAACTAGTGACTGCCCTACAAAGTGCCTTATAGTAGCGTCATTAATTCCCTGTGAATATATTGTCTTCATCCGTTAAAAGATTAAGTACACTTTAAACCACTTTGATCAGGAATAGTTGTAACAAAATTGATCATTCCAACTACTCTTTCATAATTAATATTTTTCCCTAAAGATATAGTATGCTTTTTATTATTTAAAAAAAAAATGTTTGTAGTTTTACTTTTTTTTCCTATTTGTCACCACAGCTTCGTCGGACCCCAGCAGCCGCCTATCCACATCCCCTCCCCCTCCTGCTGTCGTTGTGCCTCTTCTAGAAATGGGATTCTCCATCAGACAGATCAAAAAAGCCATGGAAGCTACTGGTAATTGTTCTCTGTCTTGGATCTGTTACCCACCACAGAGCACGCTTTGTCTGCAAGATCTATTAGCACACACCACAAGGGAACATAGAGGTTACTTTTTAAATGTTTGCGGTAATGTATGCAATAAATGTTATTAGTATGTCAAAATTACTGTTAGAACAATAGGGGCTGTAAAATGTTCCAAAGTGTAGTCAGAGATTTTTCTAACACAGACATATATTTTCAGTACTGAACTTCATTCTTAGTTACACTGTTGCTGACTGATGCTTTTTAATGCAGGTTTCTGTTTATCACTTTCTATTGTGTTCTTTGCACATGGTTACCTTTTAGGTGCAAGAGAGGCTGACCCTCAGAACATCACTGTACTGGCTATGTGGATGATAGAACATCCAGATGATGAAGAGAGATATTCAGGGAGGCCCAATGAGCAGTGCCAGGGTGGTGATGTTTCAGGAGCTGGGGGTAAATCCAATGATGTGGTTTTCACAGGAGATATTTCCTCCACTGACACCCCAGAATTGGAAGAGTGCTTTTGTGAGAGGTAAGTACAGGCTATTTAATGAGTCAAGGGCATGGAAAGCCACTGGTACATAAAAAAAAATATTTTCTGCTTAATGTATTGTGAATAAATCTTTCACTCTTATAGTACAGTATGATGTACCTTGGCCTTAATACTTGCAGGCCCCAATGCATGGTTTGGATTTCCCATGCTTTGCACTTTACTGCCCCTCTGCAGTGTTAAAGTAGCTACAGTCCTTAAACCTACAGAACTCTGCACTTGGTTGTGTAAGATGTCTAATTCATTAGCTTCACTGTCAATGCATTTTGCAGAACTGGAAGAGAACATGTAAAGATAGAAATATTGAAGATGATGTTGCTAATGTGTTGCAAGGTACAAGCACATGACTTCAGACTTCATTAGCTGAATGCTTGTTTGTCTTTGACTCACCAGGTAGCAAAACAAGGTCACGATGACCGTCCTAGAAAGTACATCTGGAAAACAAGTCCGCAATGTCCCTTCTTATAATTCTGTGCTCAGAGATTCATTTTAACCACTATAGATAGTCTACTCCTACGAAACTATAAAGTGCTGTGTTGTCACAGCGGCGAGTGCAGTCCCTACACCTTATCAGCTTGGGTCAGCGCAGGGTCCTATTTGCTATAGATATTTAGCACAGATGGAAAGCACCCCCATTTTGTGGGGTAAAATAGAAATGGTTACACAGGTGCATGCCTACAACTACATCTTTTATTCTGGTTGCCTAACACATTGGAAAATATCTGTAGAGCGCATGTACATTGGCTGATTTACTAGTGAAGAATGTCTAAAATAATTTCCCTTCTTGTTAATAATCCGCATGTAGATTCAGACATTTTAGATATCATTTTAAGAATTCTAGCATTTATTGTATCATTAACTTCCATTTATAGCCCAGACAGCATGGAACAGGCAGAAAATGCAGGAGCTAGCAGTGGAAATCAAACTAGAGGGAGGTCTACAGTTACCAAAAGACAGAAGTTTGATCTGGCAGCAAGGACACTGTTGGCAAGGGCAGGTAAGTTTTTTTCATTGGGCCTATTGGCTATTATTTATTTGAGGTACTTCTATAGCACCAACAATTTATGCATCTATTTACGTGTATATTTTGTATATCAGACCCTGCCCTCAAGTAGCTTACAATCTAAGGTCCTTAACTCACAAACGTACACATACAATTTAGACCAGAGTCTATTAACCTACCAGCATGTCTTTTTGGAGTATGGGAGGAATTCCACCCAGGCACAAGGAGAACATTAAACTCCAGGCAGGTAGTGTCGTGTTTGGTATTCAAACCAACAACTCTAGTGCTTCCAGGCAGAGGTGCTAACCCCTAAGCCACTGTGCTATATGCCAGTGTTTTTCAACCTTTTTTGTGCAAAGGCACACCTTTTTCATGAAAAAAATCACGAGGCACACCACCATTAGAAAATGTTAAAAAAATTTACCTCTGTGCCTATATTGACTATATATAAAGTAATTCTCTTGAATAGGAATCAAACACAAAGAAATTATTTTATAATTACTTTATTATGAAATAATAAAGTATTTTATAATTGGACCCGGGGGCCGGACCAAGAGTAGATGAATGATGTGTATGTGTCATCCATAGTAAGTATAGTAATATTCCCCCATAGTAAGCATAGTAATTAATCCCCCATATAGTAATTCATCCCCCATAGTAATTAATCCCCCATATAGTAATTCATCCCCCATAGTAATTCATCCTCCATATAGTAATTCATCCCCCATAGTAATTCATCCCCCATAGTAATTAATCCCCCATATAGTAATTCATCCCCCATAGTAATTCATCCCCCATAGTAATTAATCCCCCATATAGTAATTCATCCCCCATAGTAATTAATCCCCCATATAGTAATTCATCCCCCATATAGTAATTCATCCCCCATAGTAATTCATCCCCCATATAGTAATTCATCCCCCATAGTGTAATTCATCCCCCATAGTGTAATTCATCCCCCATAGTAATTCATCCCCCATAGTAATTCATCCCCCATATAGTAATTCATCCCCCATATAGTAATTCATCCTCCATATAGTAATTCATCCCCCATAGTAATTCATCCCCCATATAGTAATTCATCCCCCATAGCAATTCATCCCCCGTATAGTATTTCATCCCTCGTATAGTATTTCATCCCCCGTATAGTATTTCATCCCCCGTATAGTATTTCATCCCCCATATAGTATTTCATCCCCCATATAGTATTTCATCCCTCATATAGTATTTCATCCCCCATATAGTAATTCATCCCTCATATAGTATTTCATCCCTCATATAGTATTTCATCCCCCCATATAGTATTTCATCCCTCATATAGTATTTCATCCCCCCATATAGTATTTCATCCCTCATATAGTATTTCATCCCTCATATAGTAATTCATCCCTCATATAGTATTTCATCCCCCCATATAGTAATTCATCCCTCATATAGTATTTCATCCCCCCATATAGTATTTCATCCCCCCATATAGTATTTCATCCCTCATATAGTAATTCATCCCTCATATAGTATTTCATCCCCCCATATAGTATTTCATCCCCCCATATAGTATTTCATCCCCCCATATAGTATTTCATCCCTCATATAGTAATTCATCCCTCATATAGTATTTCATCCCTCATATAGTATTTCATCCCTCATATAGTATTTCATCCCCCATATAGTATTTCATCCCCCCATATAGTATTTCATCCCCTCATATAGTATTTCATCCCTCATATAGTATTTCATCCCCCCATATAGTATTTCATCCCTCATACAGTAATTCATCCCTCATATAGTAATTCATCCCCCATATAGTATTTCATCCCTCATATAGTATTTCATCCCCCCATATAGTATTTCATCCCTCATATAGTAATTCATCCCCCCATATAGTATTTCATCCCCCCATATAGTATTTCATCCCCCCATATAGTATTTCATCCCTCATATAGTAATTCATCCCTGATATAGTAATTCATCCCCCATATAGTATTTCATCCCCCCATATAGTATTTCATCCCTCATAAAGTAATTCATCCCTCATATAGTATTTCATCCCCCACAGTACTATTCCCCCCCCCCCCTTCTAGTAAGCCAAGTCCCCCGTGTCAATTCACTTACCTTTTGCGTTCCTCTCGCTGTCTTCCCGCGCCGTTCGGGTCTTCAGGGCGGACTGTGAGAGGAGCCTAGCTCCCCTCCCCTCACGTTCGGCACGCTGCCCCGCCTACACACATCCTGACAGCCACATCCGCAAGCCGGATTAAAAGGTCCGCGCGGACTTTTGGGGCTGCCAACCGAGAGGAGGCAGGGGAGCGGCCGACCGAGAGGAGGGAGGGGAGCAGGCGCCCGGCACACAGAAGAGCCGCATTAGACTGGGTAAAGAGCCGCATGTGGCTCGCGAGCCGCGGCTTGCCGACCACTGAATCATTAGATTCTAATGATTGGTCTATTTGTGAGCCGAAGCCACATGTTACAGATGAAATTGGAATTTTTCCCACGGCACACCAGACAATATCTCACGGCACACTAGTGTGCCGCGGCACAGTGGTTGAAAAACGCTGCTATATGCCATACCAATAGGAGGGTGGAGAGAATACCTCTCCTCTAAGTTCACTGCATAAGAGAACTAATGCTTTCCCCTGGTTATTTAAACAGCAGCAGCAGTAATGTGGATGTGCAAAGAACTATATTTTACATAAATAATTCAGTGATGGGATGGGATCAGTAAGCTGCAGCAGGTATAATATGAAACACTAGGGAATTACCTCTTTTCAGCTCACCAAAGTGCAACACTGATGGTATTTTCCTTAGTGTGCATTATTTACTTATTTCAGATGTACTCTATTTACTGCAAGCAAATTATTTTGTCAATGTAAAAAGTCAATTCACAAAGTTAAAATATTGCTAACTTGAGGTTGCTGATTACTTCAATAAGGTGTCTGAGGAGGAAAGGAACAGAGGCCCCATGAGATAAAAAATAACACTTGATGATAAAGCAAGGCTTTTATATTTATGTGATTTGAAAGTCTTTTAGAAGAAAATTAATGGGACAGCCATTGCCCTATGATGTGGTTGGAGATCACTGATGTTTAATAAACTTTAATTTATCCACCCACCTCCCTTAATTGGAATCGGTTAAATTTTGTGTCCTGCATATGATCTTTTTCTGAAAATAATTCTAAACTCTAATTTTGTCCTTCTTTCTGCACCTCTTTTTGGTCAGCTGGTTTGTACCGCACTGTCCAAGCTCATCGCAACCAAGGTCGGAGAGATGGTGTGTCCCTGCAGCAGGAGCCCGGAGCCTTGTATGATCTAAATCTGGATGAGGAGCTAGAGATCGACCTTGATGATGAAGCCATGGAGGCAATGTTCGGACAGGAGCTAGCTAGCGATAATGATATTCTGGGAATGTGGATCCCAGAGGTACTGGACTGGCCAACATGGGTGTGTGACAGCAGCTGGAGCTGCTTCCATCTCTGCTCTAATCCCTCACCCCTTGCTTTATTCCCCAGCATGAGATGAAGAGCATCGATGCATGCAGCTTCCAGCTAGAGAATTTGAATGCTATTTATCTAAGTACAAATAAGAATACTAATATTTATGGTCTTTAGCAATAATCAACGTCATTGGTTCCATGAACTGTAATGAAGATAAAATACTAACTACTGTATGAGCATAGTAAACTGCATTTCTCTTACTCTTAGTATGCCAGCTGACGTAACCCTTGTATGTAGTCTTTGTATTGTGTGTCAAGCAAAATGCTGCTTGGTCTCAGACCATAGTAATATGCATGTTCTGCTGAGCTATTCCCTGCCTTATATTTTGAGCTGTTGTTTTCATGCTCACAATTGAAATTGTTTTTTGTTTCCTTTACAGCATGTTTGTGAAACAGATGAACGAGAAGAGATAGTTATCTGTGAACTATGTGAAGCAAGTGTGCTCAGTTTCAATCAACACATGAAGAGGTACCACCCAGGCTGTGGACATAGCGCCAACCGCCAGGGGTACCGTAGCAATGGCTCATATGTTGATGGCTGGTTTGGTGGGGAGTGTGGCAGCGGGAATCCATATTACCTGTTGTGTGGCAGCTGCCGGGAGAAGTACCTAAGTCTGAAGAGCAAGCGCAAGGCAACTACTTCAGAAAAGTAAGTGTCTAAGCTGACAGATTTCTCTTCCATATTGTGCACTATACTTTCCTTTGATCAATAGTTACACCTGACACAAATCAATAGGTAACATGTCACTATAACTAAATCTTATTATAATTTTGAGTGAAAGTTCCTCAAAAATTGGTCATAAATGAAAAATACTCTAGTTCCCAGCCCAGGAAGCTTAGCTCATATGATTTCTAGCGATCAATCAATACTGCAATGATTACTCGAACAAGATTTACATTAAATGGATATCTTTCACTTGTAATTAAAAAAAAAAAAGTTAATAGACCTTTGTTCCTCTTTAAAACCAAAAGAACATTGTATTAGGACATTAAGAAGTAATGGTGGACCCCTCCAGCGCAAACTGTTTTTAGTAGTAGTAATAGAAATAACTGCTGTCTTTTAGGGTCATGTCATATACTAGCGATACTGTGCCTGGCAAATTCTGCAATGTTTCATCCAGCAAGGAGAGAGAACATATGAACAGCTGAGTGTTTGCTTTAACAATTCTGTTACTGAAAGGTTGTTGCCAGTAATGGGATCGCTAATGTGACATGGCCCTACATCCTGAGTTTGGTGGTATTTACTGTTGCTGCGCGTTTTAGTTCCAAATGTAATGTTGCCCCATTTGTCTGAAGATTGATGAACCTTAAAGGCTAAGTTCACCTTCAGGAACATGTTACAGCTGTATTTAGGGTGTAACATGTTCCTAAGCACCCTTTTCCCACTCCCAGATATTCCCCCCTCCCTAATGACAGCATGCAGGGGTTCCTCTCCTCCTCTCCCATGAGTGCAGTAATTGGTGCGTTTAGAGTCCATTGACACTTCTCCAGCTCAGTAACTGAATGTCTGTACAGTGCAGAGCAGAGAGCTGCAGAAGCCATTGATTGCAGGTGCAATGCTTTGCAGGCTCCTGTGGGGAAAAAAATACACATTTGTTTTCCTGCATAACATATACATTTATTATTTTCTTTCTTACAAGTGAACTTCGCTTTTAAAGTAGAATTCCATGTTTATGGTGGCCCAAACGAACAACTCTATGGGCTGTAATATTCTGTAGTAGCATTAGCTACATACAGTAAGCGGCACTGTGCTCCAACAGCAGTATATGCTTTAATACTTACCTGTAGTAGAGTATAATACCACAGAGTGCAGACTCTGTTGAATCCAATCCTCACTCTCAGATATATCCATGGCTGGAATCTTCAGCTGTCATATGCTTGTTTCCCACAGATGCAAGTCTGTCAAGTGCAGACTTTTACCAGCCCCACTCTTATCTCCAGGAACCATAGGCTACCAGCCACAGAGAAAAACCACCATGTATCATACACTTGTACAAGAAAGATGTGTGCCAAGGATATTGGTGTTTGTGGTACCCCATAGACTTCCCAGTCATTCAGAGTTCTATATTGCGCAAGCATTTTTTTTACCTGCTAGCTGTCTGTTGTGACAACATGCCAGAAACAGGAATGCTAAAAGTCAATTTGCCTTCACCTATGGCATTCATTCTTACTGCACAAACTAGCTTCACTGTTGCTACCTCTCGAACGATCATGATTCTGCGACAGTTTAGCTCTTGAGGAAGCAATGTTTATTAGGAAATGTAGCTGTTTCATTTCAGTGATTCAGGTGGCAGTGTTACATGACCCAATTATCACAAGATTGGAAGGCATTTATCTGATGTCTATAGGAAACAACCTAACAATATCATATTGGATACATTTCCTACTAGCTATTTGAAAGTTGACTTTTTAGCACCTTCTTATGCACCATTCTTTGCGCTTTTACACAATATATGTTTAGATGTACACTGGATTTCCACATCCTATGTCTTCTATCAGATCTGAGTACATTTGAGTAATGCCCTCACTATGAAATATAATTCCAGTAGTGTATTAGGATAAGATTTTTGAAATACTTTGTCCTTCAGGTACAAAGGACATGCTCCCGATTTGATTGGCAAGCAAGACAGCGTGTATGAAGGTAAATAAAAATTGTGTTTTTATAAAGAGCGCAGGCATCAGTAACATGTCTTAAGATATATGCTGAATATTATGAAGTGATCATATGTTTTATTATTGATTGTAATCTGTCATTAATCCACATATAGAAGACTGGGACATGTTGGATGTAGACGAGGATGAGAAACTCACTGGAGAAGAAGAATTTGAACTACTAGCTGGACCCCTTGGCCTCAATGACCGTAGGATTGTACCTGAACCAGTGCAGTTTCCAGACAGTGATCCACTGGGGGCTTCTGTAGCCATGGTAACAGCCACCAACAGCATGGAGGAAACACTAATGCAAATAGGTACCTTGGGATATGGGTTGAAATCATCTTCTATTTTTCCAGTGGGAAGGAGGCATAATTCTTGATGGGTGCTGTCTGTGCTTTGGTGAAAATTTTAGTGTCCAAAAACATTTAGGTGTTTGTGTCTTCAGCTGTTACTGTTGCCACTTATTCATTTCTCATTTCCTTTCCAGGCTGCCAAGGAGCTTTGGAGAAGAGCTCATCAGGCCGGATAACACTAGGAGAGCAGGCAGCAGCTCTTGTAAACCCACATGATCGTGTGATGGCATTACGAAGGGTAATAGCTGCTGCCCAAGTCCTCCTGGCACGTACCATGGTGATGCGTGCCCTTTCACTGCTGTCTGTTAGGTGTGTTTTTCCTTTCCTGTCATTGGTATGTTGCTTGCGTTGATAAATTAGTGGGGGTGCATATAAATGAGAATTATTTTTAGCAGTGAGGGAGGAGGAGATTTCCAATGATAGGCCTCCAAAGAAACTGTGGTTTTCCATTGTGCATGCCTACATTACCATTGGATCAAAATGACATGAATAGTTTGAGTTAATTTTTCTGTAACAGCATTTCAGTATTGCACTTCCAACAAAATGGTGTCAGTCTGTGTTAATACATCATGTTTCCATTTCTCCTCCAGTGGGTCCAGTTGCAGTCTTGCCGCAGGCCTGGAGTCTCTTGGCCTGACTGACATTCGCACTTTGGTACGCCTCATGTGCCTAGCTGCTGCAGGTAGAGCTGGCCTTTCCACCAGTCCATCAAACACTTTGGCTAGTTCTGCTGATCGCTCTCGTGGTCTCCACACCAAAACCAGCAAACCCATCTCTTGCCTAGCATACCTGAGTACCGCTGTTGGCTGCTTGGCATCCAGCACTCCTAGTGCAGCTCGACTCCTTGTTCAACTTTGTACGCAGGTTAGATATTTTCTATTTTCTGTTGACCTTTGTCTTTGTGCAAATACAAAATGTTTAGACCAGTGCTGGACAAAGAAATGCTCAATTCAAAAGCCAATACGTTAGGAGACTTGAGAACCTGTGAGGATATGAATATAGGAGCTGTCATTGCTGATGTTTTTGAAGGAGCAGTTTCTCATCCTAAACCTGGCTCTGTACCCTTGTTCTGCATTCTTGTTTCATGTCAGGGACTTTATCACATAGTGAAGGAAGAATCATGATTACAGTATGCTGTTGAAAACCTTCATGATTCTTCGACTTGAAGACCCTTTTAGGGCAAAGTGAACATGTTTTCTGGTAGCTCACCAACCTAGAATAGTATTCTTGCCATACTGTGCTCCCCACAACAGGAGTCCACCTTGGGTACGCTTCCTTCTTGGATAGTGTGGAAACATACTCAGGTAGTCAATGTCACTACCCCCCCATGTGATAATGTTCAGACCTGACTGGTCAGGCCCAAGCAGTGACACATATGGGAGGTCCCATGCTCCCCTTCATACCGAGAAGCCCCATACTGTTAAAGCAATAGAGTGAGAGCTACATTGTCTCTTTAAGGACCCTAGCCCAAAGTTGACAACATAAGCGGTTTACCCAGATTAGGAAATTGTATTTATTTTTGGCCTATGTGTTATTTTACACAAACTACTCTTAAAAGCACTTTGCAATAAGATTTTTAGACAATAAGACATTTATGAATAAAGCAATGCGTGTCCTTTGTTAAAGGAAAAGTTTGCTTTTGGGAACATGTTACATGTTCCACCCATTTTTAAAAAGAGCTCTGCCCACACAGCCGATTCATTCATTCACAGAGTTCTATGAATGAATGAACTACAAGTACTGATATCCTTTGCTGCTGATGGCTTGTAGTTATCAACAAACTACCAAGGTGCTTGTGAGCGCTCTGTGTAGTTCTTTGAATCTTCCTGTCATTGTGTAACTGCTTGCCCGTATGAGGTACAAGACAGTTGCACATGCACTGACAGTCTGCAGAAGCCCTGCATTGCACCTGCAGTCTGCTGATCACAGGTGCAATACTTTACAGGCTCATAAAAATAAATACTTGCCAAAAATATGTACATTTATTTTTTTATTTTTTTTGAAAGGTGAACTTATCCTTTAACTTTATGGTAAAACTTGTGTGTCCTAGTTAAACAGTCTTTTTTTTGCTGTGTTCTGCAGAATTTGATATCCGCAGCAACTGGTGTGAATTTAACAACAGTGGATGACCCAGTGCAAAGGAAATTCTTACCTAGTTTTTTGCGTGGAATTGCGGAAGAAAATAAACTTGTTACGTCACCCAATTTTGTGGTGACACAAGCACTGGTTGCACTGCTTGCAGACAAAGGAGCTAAACTGCGACCCAATTACGACAAAGCAGAAATGGAGAAAAGAGGTAGGAGGACGTTTGTTAAAATTACGATTTTTTTTTTTTCTTTTTTTTTTTCCCTGTCTAGATGCCTTTCAGATGTATCAAATGTTGTCTTTACATGTTATATTTATTTCACCTGTTCTACTTTAGGTCCTTTGGAGCTGGCCAATGCTCTGGCCGCTTGCTGCCTTTCTTCCCGGCTGTCCTCCCAACATCGCCAATGGGCTGCTCAGCAGTTAGTACGTACGCTAGCTGCTCATGATAGGGACAATCAGACTGCACCACAGACTCTTGCAGATATGGCTGGAGACTTGCGGAAATGTTCTTTCACCAAACTGGAGGCTCATCAGAACAGGGTGAATTTTCATTTTTTTTAACAAAATCACATATTGGATGCTGTTTCTCTGGGATGTTGATTGTGAGGTATCTTGTTGATATTTTGGGGGGATTGTAAGTTGAGATTGCCATGAGAGAAGTGTGGGGGCTGCCATTGTTGGTCTCCTTTTCTAAAATGCTAGTTGATTGCCTATGTCTGGTTTTAGGTACTTCCAATTTGCAGACCCAGAACAAGGTTACTGTAAATGAGTGTCAGAAAGCATTAGCACTGCAGCCAGGAAACTAGCAATTTCAAAGGAGAGTTCAGTAATGGAGGTCTCCATTATTCTCTCATGAGTCTCTTTAAAGTTATTATAATGAAGTGTTTTATTCTGTCTAGTGTGTAGACTTCTTTTTTTTTTTTTTGCATGATTTTAACCATTTCAATGCCGTGCAATTTTACACCTTCCTGCCCAGACCATTTTTCAGGTTTCAGCGCTCTCACACTTTGAATGACAATTGCGCGGTCATACAACACTGTACCCAAACTAAAATTTTATCATTTTCTTCACACAACTAGAGCTTTCTTTTGGTGGTATTTAATCACCGCTGGGGTTTTTATTTTTTGCTAAATTAACAAAAAAAGACCAAAAAGTTTGGAAAAAAAAAACACATTTTTCTTTGTTTCTGCTATAAAAGTTTACAAATAAATAATTGTTCTTCATAAATTTAGGCCGAGATGTATTCTGCTACATGTCTTTGGTGAAAATAACCCAAATTAGGATGTATTATTTAGTTTGTAGGAAAGTTATAGAGTTCACAAACTATGGGATATATCTGAAAATTGATCAATCCTGAAGTACTGACGGCCAATCTAATTTCTTGAGGTCCAAGAATGTCAGAATAGTACAGATATCCCCAAATGACCCCTTTTTGCAGAGTAGACAGTCCGACGTACTTCATAAGAGGCATGGCGAGTTTTTTGAAGTTGTATTTTTTTGTCATAATTTTTCGGAAAATTAAAAAATTAAAAAAATTATTTTCACTTTTTTTTTTTTTACATATTGTCACCAGTGCAGTACAGCGTCATCATATAACTGGCATGACGGTGAACAGGGACACTGACTGGTGACAGTATGAAAAATATATATATATATATATATATATATATATATATATATTTATTTATTTTCATATTTTACTATGACCAAAGTAGTACAATGTTACCATAGTAACATTGTACTACTTTGGGGAAGTGATCAGTATTTTTTTTTTTTTTTACACAATTTGCTTATAGCAAAGAATTACTTTGCTATAAGCAAGCATTTACCTGAATGAAATCGATTCATTCAGCTTTTTTTTTCTTTCTTTTTTTTTTTTTTTTTTTTTTTTTTTTTTTTTTGTGCTTAGCTGTGATTTGGTCACAGCTAATCACATGACATGTGCATGTGATTAGCTGTGACCATTCACAGCTAGGCACTAGTATACAATGGATGGCATGAATGAAACCATCCATTGTATACAACTGTCATGTGACCTGCTGTGATTGGTCACAGCAGGTCACATGGTACCAGCAACGGGAGCAGGTACTCGGATCTGTCATCGGCCGTGTCGGAGGTGCACGGCCGGTGACAGATCGCACTGCTGCGCCGCTCTGCATTAGCGCAAACTGCGCATGTGCGGGAGCACGCCAAATGGCGTGCACCCGGAATGCAGGAACACTTTTGAAGCCGCCAAACGGCCATTGGCCGGGCGGCTAATGGTTAAGTGTAGTCAGTCACCATGGTACTCCACTTTCAATATAGTCTACAGCTGTCCATTTCCTAACATTACAAGGAATGCCTCCTGAATCAAGATACCTGTGTGGAAAGGTTCAGATGAAAGTTGCTGTTTGCTGCAATAAGACAGTAATGCCGCTCACAACGCAGCTGATTGGCTTCTGTTTCAATGCTACACAGCAAGTATACAACCTGGGATTCTGAGAATGGCAGCTTCTGTCTGAGCCTACTAAGAGATATTTTTTGGTGTTATTACACAATTGCCTTCAATTTATACAATATATAGGATCTACAGGAAATGATAAACAGTCAATTACAGTTAAATTATAAATATGTTGGCTTGAAAATGTTATGGAAATTGGATTTTGAACGATTTTTTTCCCGTTTTCAGGTGATCACCTCTGTGTGGAGCACTAAGAAACTGTTATTGGCCACTAGTGGAAGTGATGGGACCGTCAGAGTGTGGAATGTGTCTAGAAACCAGTATTCCCTCCAGCAGACATGCGTGTTCCAGAAACCGTGAGTAGCTTATGCTTCTGCAAAGGGTTTTTTATGCTCTGTCAAACATTTGACTGAGAAAGTTCAGTTTTTCCATTATAAATATTATCTGTAATTGTAATTGGAACAATTCTGAGAAAAGGAAACTTGGATTTATTTTATTGATTTTTTTTTTTTTTTTTTTTTTACTTTTTAACTCACAGAATGCAATACTCAACACCTGTTCCCGCAGTCACCAGATTATTCAGTATTGCCATTTGCTGGATAACCACATAGCATTGGTTCTGAATAAAGTGTTATCCTCACTTAGCACTTCCATGCTATAAAGTGGTCGTTAAGCTCAGGGTCTCCAAGACACATCCCTGGCCAAAAGTTTTGAGAATGACACAAATATTGATTTTCACAAAGTCTGCTGCTTCAGTGTTTTGAGATCTTTTTGTCAGATGTTACTATGGTATACTGAAGTATAATTACAAGCATTTATTAAGTGTCAAAGGCTTTTATTGCCAATTAGTTAAGAGTCAGTATTTGCAGTGTTGGCCCTTCTTTTTCAAGACCTTTGTGATTCGCCCTGGCATGCTGTCCACCAACTTCTGGGCCACATCCTGACTGATGGCAGCCCATTGTTGCATAATCAATGTTTGGAGTTTGTCAAAACTTGTGGGGTATTTTTTTGTTCACCCGCCTCTTGAGTCTTGACCACAAGTTCTCAGTAGGATTATGGTCTGGGGAGTTTCCTGGCCATGGATCCAAAATTTGGATGTTTTGTTCCCCATGCCACATTATCACTTTTGCCTTATGGCAAGGTGCTCCGTCATGCTGGAAAAGGCATTGTTTGTCACCAAACCTTTCTTGGATGGTGTGGAGAAGTTGCTCTCGGAGGATGTTTTTGTACCATTCTTTATTCGTGGCTGTGTTCTTAGACAAAATTGTGAGTGAGCCCACTGCCTTGTCTGAGAACCCCACACATAAATGGTCTCAAAATGCTTTACTGTTGGCATGACATATGATTGATGGTAGCGCTCACTTTTTTCTTCTCTGGACAAGGTTTTTTCCAGATGCCCCAAACAATTGGAAAGGGGATTCATCGGAGGAAGTTACTTTACTGCAGTCCAATCCCTGTACCTTTTGCAGAATATCAGTCTGTCCCTGATGTTTTTCCTGGAGAGAAGTGGCTTCTTTGCTGCCCTTCTTGACACCAGGCTATCCTCCAAAAGTATTTGCCTCATTGTGCTTGTAGATGCACTCACACCTGCCTACTGCCATTTCTGAGCAAGCTTTGCACTGATGGTGCCCTGATCCCACAGCTGAATCATATTTCGGAGATGGTCCTGACGGTTGCTGGACTTTCCTGGGTGCCCTGAAGCCTTCACAACAATTGAACCTCTCTCCTTGAAGTTCTTGATGATCCAATAAATTTAGGTGCAATCTTAGTAGCAGCAATATCCTTGCCTGTGAATCCATTTTTTTGTGTAAAGCAATGATGACCGCACATGTTACTTTGCAGGTAACCATGGTTAACAGGAGAAGAACAATGATTTCAAGCACCACCCTCCCTTTAAATCTTTCAGTCTGTTCTAACTCAATCAGCTTTTTCTTTGTCAACACTGACACCTATGTTAACGAGGCAATCACTGACATGATGTTAACTGGTCCTTTTCTGGTAGGGCTGAAATGCAGTGGAAAGGTTTTTTTTTGGGGGGGGGGATTAAGTTCATTTTCACGACAAAGAGGGACTTTGCAATTAATTGCAATTCATCTGATCACTCTTCATAACATTCTGAAGTATATGCAAATTGCCATCATAAAAACTGAGGCAGCAGACTTTGTGAAAATTAATATTTGTGTCATTCTCAATTTTTGGCCAGGGCTGTAGACATGAGTGATGATACAAAACCGCTAAAACGGTATTAAACCTTCAGCGTTCTTTAGCTTTACAGATTGAACACATTAAAATAAACATTTCTGAGTAAACTAGTTGTTATAAATCCTACCCAAGCATTTGCAGTTTACAGTTTTCACTGCTGTTGGCCCTGCTCTCTGTGCTGCTTACCTGAACTTCCAGTTTCTACAGGAAAGAGTTCACAGTAAACAGTGCAGTCTGTTAGCATGGAGAAGGAAGGGGGATGAAGGAGGTAGGAGCAGGGGCATGGCCTGCCATATAATACTACAGTGTATATGTGTGTTTCTGTTGATACACACAGTGTAGAGAGAGACAGCTCTAGTCCTTGCATGCAAGGGTGGCTCCATAGGATGCTGAAAGAAAAAGGAACCAACAGGAAACCTGGGTCAGCGGTCATTGCACCAGCTTAACCTTTTCACGCCGAGCATATGCAAATATGCGGCCTCTGAGCGGCTGGGCCTTGATGCCAAGTGGCTGCATATTTGCGTACCATTTGTAAACAAATGTGCTGAGAGCGCGCACCCTGCATACTCCCAGCACACGTGTCAGTGTCCCATGGAAAGGTCCCGATCTTTTCTTGCGATCGGGACCTTTCTGATCATATGACAGCCAATCGTGGTCACATAACTCTAAACCCCGCCTCACCTCCCAGCATCAGAAACCTCTTAAAGGCCCAGGAGGTACCGGCGCGTAGGGGTTAAACAAGAAAATGGGCAAGGATTAAAAGATAAAGAAACTGCATACCCAGTAAATGAATAAAGTTCAACTTTGCCAAAAAGCACACTGTGCTGTCCAATATTATAAGAATTAAGCAGCTGTTGGGGCCAGCGCCCTCTACTGTCAGTGCAACAGGAGGGAGCATTGTCCTGTTCTGGGACAAGTGCAGTATGTACTCCTGTCGCAGCTGCTAAGCTCATCCTAGGCGACGAGATCGTACACACTGCTGGTGCCAAAAGCTCACAAATAACTCAGGATGGAGTTCACAAGCTCTAGAGGATTTTAAGCTTCTTTTAGTAGTTTCGTACTACTTTCTTTAAACTGAAAGAAAGCTCTGGCTGGAAGATAGTGTGACGGAACGCGGCCTCAGACCGCAGCTCTTCTCACAAACTCGTGACCGAAGGACCAGCCGATCTCGCACCGCGCTGTCACTTGCGTAACAGTGCCAGTCCCAGCTGCACCCTGCACAAAGATTTTCCAGCTTGCAGGAGTAAAATCTATGTGCCAGCAGCCTGAAAGCGATTGTTACTGGGTCAGGTTAATTATGAGAAATAAAAGAAAGGAGTTCAGAAGGCAGAATACTTGCAAAAATCCTTGGTTTGAGTCCAATTGTCCGGACAAAAGGTTGCCTTGGCTCTCACATCTCTTAGATGGTTCCTGATCGATGTTCAAGGAGAGCTCATTTTTTCTCCAGGCTGTCAGTCTTTTTCGATCATCTCAAAGGGGTGTCTCCTGAGAACAAATGACCAATCATCCAGTTTGGGGATGGGTGTTAGGCGCTAACCAAGGTTATAACCAAATCCCTTACAATTTCGTACTACGGTCAATAACCTTCAATAGGTACATGTAGCATCCTAGCAACCGGCAGATTAATATTTAGAATTATATTCCAAACGCAAAGATACCAAACATAGCATATCCTTGTCACTCCGGATAAAAGAATGCTTTCTTCTCTCTTGTTGGTACTAATATAGTCATGTAAGTCTTGTATATTAATATGACCTATCCATATATATACTTCATATTAATGTGCCCAGTTCCTGCTGATGTTTATGAATTTGTATGAAAAATGACTCGTGGATTGTACGTTTTATGGCATCCTCTAGCTCTAATGGCCTTAACAGCTCATGACTGACTGAGCTATTGTTTTACAATCGGGCAGAGGAAAGTGGTTTTTCAAAGAAGACCCCTTGAACCAGACTAATTAGTGGTTTACAGCCATGGAGCTCATCTAGCTGTGTTTTACTTAGGATAAGAGGTCTTGTTGACCTCCGTTCACTTACAACCTCACATTCCACTCAAAAGGGAGGAGGGAGGAGGGAGGACAGGAGGGAACATGGTTGAGACCTAACAAGATGGCTGTCATGTACAGCATCCATGTCTCTAGTGCACACAATCGTCACAGGTAGGTTTAGCATACTATGCTGCTATACCCATATGCAACAGCATAGTGTGCTGACACTTAACATGAGCTGCTGAAATTGAATAAAAAAGCTACATATTTAATCGCTTAAATATAGACTTGAGCGATAATATACAAACACTAGTGTATACTTCAGTTAGCAATAAGGCTTAAAGTAGTTCTAAAGGCTGAAAGTATTTTACCTTCATGCATTTTGTGCATGAAGGTAAAAAACTTTCACTGTGCAGCTCCCCTCTAATACTTACCTGATCTCAATGCAACAAGGTGCACAAGAGCAGCAGCTTTCCTGGGGCTCTCCACCCTCATTGGCTAAGACACAGCAGCAGGAGCCTCATTGCTGCTGTCAATCACAACCAGTTAGGAGGGAGCAGGGGGGCGGGGCCGAGCCATCTCTTTGTGTCTTCTAGACACACAGAGGTGGCTTGGGAGTGAGCATGCACAAGTGCCCCCAGAGAAAGCAGCTTGCTCTGGTGGCATTCAGCAGTGGGGAGGAGCCAGGATTTCCGGAGAGACCCAAGAAGCGGAGGATCACGGCTGCTCTGTACAAAAACCATTGCATGGAGCATGTAAGTATGACATGTTTGTTGTTTTTAAAACAAAACATCTGAACCTCTATTATCACTTAAGTATTGATAGCACAAACTTCACTTGTATACTTCAATTGGAAATGAATGTTTTGCCCCTATAACCTAGTCATTTTTGCATTTAAAGTGTTACTAAACCCAGGACCCCGTATTCACTATATCTGGACAGTTCTGATTGGCCCTGTGCTGATTACGTGCACTCTCCCAAAAAAAAAAAAAACCTCTGCCTCCACACGGTATGTCTTATCAGGAGATAAGAGGGGGACACTGGAAGAAGGGGAGGATCAGAGGGGGGACACTAGAAGGTGAGGATCAGAGAAGTCAGGATCAAACTGCGTTTTACACAATGCAGATGATTAACCCCACATTGAGTTTAACAAGCATGCTTTACTGCATATACGGACTGTTTTTACTGTTGTGGGTTTAGTAACACTTTAAGTTAAAACCTTTACTGCAAACATGACAAATAGTATCATCTTTGTTACTATCGGTATAGGTAACACCTCCATTTCCACAAAGCTTGTGAAGTTAGAGGGAGTATAAATTTAAGAGCAGTGATGTGGCAGGTGATAAGTAAAAGTATCCAGGGTTGGCAGATGAATGCACAATGCAGGAGCAACATGCTGTCTAAAACTGTTTTTTATTTTAGGGTCTGGTTTGTATCCAGCTTTCCCAGCAATATAAGGGAATACCATAAACATGATTTTTTTCTCTTTTTTAGAGAGGGAACCCCAGATGAACCTGACCCATCCTTGTCTCCTGTGTGTTGGAGTGTTAGTGGGCGTTATCTGGCCGGAGCCCTGGAAAAGACGATCAACATCTGGCAAGTCAATGGTATCAGTTTGGCCATCCATCTTCTATTTATCCATCTTATATTTTGTGTCTGTTTATTAAACTGTAGGTTGATTCTGAAGGATGTTCTCTTGTATTTTAGACTAGACACTTCCTTTTTATGCTGTTATTATAATATAGTGTATAACCTTTTTCATCAGGTGGAAAAGGACTTGTGGACATTCAGCCTCACTGGGTCTCCTGCATTGTGTGGCCTGAGCAGAGTCCTGCAGAGGGATGGGCTAGTGACCAGCCAGAGTCTTTGTTGGTGGGTCGTGTGGATGGATCTTTGGGCCTAATTGAAGTGACAGATGCCATCAGCATGCGCCGTGTGGAACTGGAGCACTGTTACAGAAAAGAAGGTATGTAAAAGTTGGTGATTCCGGTCACAGTATGTACATGAAAACTGCACAAAATAGAATATTAACAGAACTTGGAACTCTTGGTCGAGTATTGGGCCTCATGCACACAGGGCGTTTTTGCAGCCACTTTTAGGGGCGTCAAGCTTTTTTTTTTTTTTTTTTTTTTTTCTTCTTGTTTTTACTTCTTCCAAATGATCCTTTAAGCTCTCCTATGTGTCCATGCACACATAGACTTTTATAAGCTTTTAGTTGCAGTAGTCTTTAGCAGCAGGAAAAAAATCCAGGGCCAGTGCATCCAGGCGCAGCAGCGTTTTGGCAGAAGAAATGCTTGACACGTCTAAATGCTAGGTGCATTTAGCGCTTGAGCGTTAATTCATTTCAATGGTGAGAATAAATGATCATTCTGGCCAATGAATTGAATTAACGCCGAAGTGCTTGACACTTGTAAATGCACCTAAACGCTTGTTAAATCGTTAGATAACTTTTACAAGCGTCAGGCATTTTTTTCTGCAAAAAACGCTGCTGCCAGGAGGACCGCTTTTAGGAGAGTTTTTTTTTTTTTAACGTCTTGTGTGCATACGGCCTTAGGAGAGACGCACAGCTTTTAAAATCCACCAAACTATATTTAAGATCTTTTTACAACACATCTTTTACACTTTTCACTATTTTGTGGTCCTTTTTAAGTTACTCCTTTTATTTAGTGTTTGGTATGTCATCATAAGGGCTTATGCTGGCAGGTGTGATATTCTTGCACTTGAAACGCGCTTTAAATGCAGATCAGAAAAACATCCCATTGACTGTAACTGAGCATTACACATGGGAGCTTGGAGGCTGTGTTTGACCTGCTTTTTTTGCACTGCATTTCTTTGGGCACAGCAAGCCAGCATGTCCTATTAAGGTGTGTTTGAACTACAGGCAAAGCAGGACAAATACTGTGTTTTTAATTCTAATGCTGCTGCATGCATTCAAGTGGAAAACACAGCATTTGACTAGAATGTCTGTTGATATGGATCCTAAAAGGCTTGAATGTTGTGAACAAACCCTATACATCAGTTACGGATTTTGTGCATAATTTCTGCTGTGTAGTGTGAACATTGCAGGGAATATTTCTAAAAGAGTAAATTGGACACTTACCAAATGTTCACTGCAGATTAATCCTTTTTTTTTTTTTCTCAATAGTTTTTATTGAAAAAATAGCGGTATTTATACAATCTCGTAAATACCGTATTTTTCGCTCCATAAGACGCACTTTTTTCCCCCCAAAAAAGGGGGGGAAATGTCAGTGTGTCTTATGGAGTGAATATGGAGCGGCCGGTCTGGTATTTCCACTGCCGCCGTATCAGAATACCAGACCGGCCGCTCAGCTCTTCTCTGCAGCAGAACCTTACCTGTTCCTCGGTCCAGTGCTGCGCAGTCTTCCCACACCGGCTTCTTTAGTGTGGGCTCTCGGCTGTGACAGCCGGGTGCCCAGTGCTCATGCGCGAAAAGCGCTGCACTTTGTGAATGGTACGGCGTCTTCTGGGACACATGACAGGTCCCAGAAGACGCCGGACCAATCACAAAGCGTAGCGCTTCTCTCGCATGCGCACTGGGCACCCGGCTGTTAGTCGGGTTCCCACACTAAAGGGAGGACAACTCCGCGGAAGTGGGAGCGGGTACCTGTCAAATTCAGGTACCCACTCCCCCCTCCCTCCCCAAAGGTCAGCAGTCTCTTAGTCATCCCCTGTACTGTCTGCAGTCTCTGGTCATCCCCTGTACTGTCTGCAGTCTCTGATCATCCCCTGCACTGTTCACAGTCTCTGGTCATCTCCTGCACTGTCCGCAGTCTCTGGTCATTTCCTGCACCATGTCCGCAGTCTCTGGTCATCCCCTGCACTGTCCACAGTCTCTGGTCATTTCCTGCACCATGTCCGCAGTCTCTGTTCATCTCCTGTACCGTGTCCGCAGTCTCCGGTCACCTCCTGTACTGTGTCCGTAGTCTCTGGTCATCTCCTGTACTATGTCTGCAGTCTCTGGTCATCTCCTGTACTGTGTCCGCAGTCTCCGGTCATCTCCTGTACTGTGTCCGCAGTCTCCGGTCATCTCCTGTACTGTGTCTGCAGTCTCTGGTCATCTCCTGTACTATGTCTGCAGTCTCTGGTCATCTCTTGTACTGTGTCTGCAGTCTCTTGTCATCTCCTGTACTGTGTCTGCAGTCTCTGGTCATCTCCTGTACTATGTCTGCAGTCCATTGGTTCAGAATATTTTTTTTCTTGTTTCCGCCTCTAAAACCTAGGTGTGTCTTATGGTCAGGTGTGTCTTATGGAGCAAAAAATACGGTATAGTGCAGCAGCAGCTATATATAAATTTCCAAAAAAAAAGTGCAGATGAATCCTAATGGTAAATGAGTTTTAATAAACAGTGAATGATTCATCACTAGTGAATCTTTCATGAATCTCAAATTCACTGCTTTATAAATATGCCTCTAAGACATTATCTTTATGATTCAATTCTCTTATCAACATAGCTATGATGATCAGTACTAATAGAATATTGTGTGTGTGTTTTTATTATTTTTTATTTATTTTTGACAGTGGCTGTTACCTGCATTACTTGGTTTAGTGAAGACCGTCCCTTTGCTGTTGGTTTTGCTGATGGAAAGTTACTAATTGGACACAAAGAGCCAGAAGAGAAAGGAGGGATGGTTCTCATTGACGCACACAAGGTAAGATGTGCACTGTTGTCACTTGGTAGTATTAAACCCAAAAGCAAACATTGATTACATTGCAGCTTAGCAATTCTTGGATGTGATGGCTGCATTAGTTTTCATTTTTAGGCTTTCTTTCCCTTATTTTCACCTGGTGATCTTGCCAGTAAGTCTGTTGTATTTCAAAAGAACAAGCTCTCTTGCAGATGTAGCAGTTGGAGGGATAAGACAAACCATTTACCACTGACTGGTGTGCTTTTACAATGATCATCTTTTATTTATTTATGTAAATCCTTTATCCCAAAAGGAAAAAAAAAAGTTTCTGTAACCACTTATAAAGTGTGAGCTGGAGTTCTGCTTCAATTTGTTAGTGTGTCTAAATCTGCTAGTATGTCTACCCCCTCCCAGATTAGGAATTCTGCTGTCCAAAGGTGTGCCCTGTTCTCTTTTATCCAGAGTGGGGGCACTCTAATAATGTGTTACTGGCCAAATCACCAGGTGAATACAGGGGAAAAAGCCTAAAAATATATTATTGGTTTTTGGTGTAATACCCCTTTAAGGTGGCCTTACACTGTACGAATTTCTGAAATGTGCTCAGTGGTTGGCCCTGTCAGCCACTTTCTGTTCGACATCCCTCAACTGAAAAATTAAAGGAGCCAGGTGGAAAATTGTCGGCCAAAAGGTGACTTCATCCAATGAGATACAATTGCTGTTCAGGCATTGTAACAGCTGGCTACAGCAGGAGATTTCTCCATACAGCAATAGAGAAGCCTGCTAAAGTTTTTTGGGATTAACAAAAAAAGAACTATTTGAATATGGCCAGCCTAAGATTTATTTTTCTAATTAATCTGTCCTTTTTAGTTTACATGTAGAGGCTTTAATAATTACAAAGGTTTATATGTGCCATGACACCACCTATGCAATGAATTGAATTCTTGTTTTATAGGAGATGTTTGTAAGTGTAAAGTGGGATCCAGCAGGTGAACTGCTACTTACCTGTGCCAAAGAGGACGCTGTTAAGATATGGGGAAACACAGGTGGCAGCTGGAAAACCCTCTACAGCCTCCCACACCCATCATATGTCAACACAGTAGCCTGGTGTGCTTTGCCTGGGAAAGCTGACAGCCCACAGCTCATGCTTGGAACGTGAGTGTCTTTTGCAATGCTTATTCACTTTTACATGCATAACTAGTATTGATCCCATGAGCCTTTCGCTGACTCCATATTTAAATGGCTGACTCTTGCATTTGTCAGTGGTCTTTTTTTTTTTTTTTTTTTTTTTTTTTTAAGTGTATTCAAATTATGTTTGCATGGTCTTACTGCTGGCCTTATGTAAGCTAAATATTACATAGAGCTGTCAGGGCTACTATAGGGTTTCCATAGAAACGAATGGAGCTAGTGATGTGCTTGTGTCAGTGCAGCTGGGAAGATTCTGGTGACAGCATCTTATAGGTATAGTATAAGCTATGCTCTGAGTTAAAGAGGGAGCGTAGAAATGGATAGGTGCACTTATTCTTCACTGGTGGAATCAATTTGCTTGTAAATTAAAAATGATATTTTTTTTCTTTTAATTTTAGCTGGATGTTTTTAGGCCTTACACAGTGATGTCTGCCCTTCTGACTATATACTACCTTGCAGACACTAGCTATTTGATTTAAAGACCGCAGAAATCAATCTCTCTCTCTCTCTCTCTCTCTCTCTCTCTCTCTCCCTCTCTCCCTCTCTCCCTCTCTCCCTCTCTCCCTCACCCTCTCTCCCTCACCCTCTCCCTCTCTCTCTCTCTCTCTCTCTCTCTCTCTCCCTCTCTCCCTCTCTCCCTCTCTCCCTCTCTCCCTCTCTCCCTCTCTCCCTCTCTCCCTCTCTCTCTCTCTCTCCCTCCCTCCCTCCCAGATTGTAAGCTCGTAAGAGTAGGGCCCTCTTACCCCTCGTATGTTGTTTGTTGTTGTTGTACTGTGCCATGTATTGTCCCCCCTATTGTACAGCGCTGAGCAAACCCTTTGGCGCTATATAAACTCGTAGTAATAATATATATATATATATACACCGTATTTTCCGGCGTATAAGACGACTTTTTGACCCTTGACAATCTTCTCAAAAGTCGGGGGTCGTCTTATACGCCGGTATACTTCAGGGTGGCACTTTTTAGGGGGGCGGCGCAGTGCCGCCGCCATCCCCCCTTCCAACGGAAGGGACACTAAGTACAGGAGTGGGCAGAGGGTTGCTGTCTCTTACCTGGCTCCCACGACGATCCAGTCCAGGAAGCGCTGCTCCTTCAGTCACTCCAGCCACTCCCTCACTCCTGCCACTCGGCTCCGCCTCCTCACCGGTGATTGGCCGCCAGAACTCAGGAAAAGGCACACAGGTGGCCAATCACGGGCGAGGAGGCGGAGCCGAGCGGATCCGCGAAAATCGAGTGAGGGAGAAGCCAATATGTGTGTGTGCAGAGGTGCTGCTGCAACCACATATGCTGGCTGCAGCAGTACCATACTGGAACAGTAGTCAGCAAGTGTCATTGGTGTCAGTGGAAGGAATAGTGCCCCATCATTGGTGTCACTGATACTAATGATGGGGCATTATTCCACCCACTGACACCAATGATGGGACACTATTCCTCCCACTGACACCAATGATGGGGCACTATTCCTCCCACTGACACCAATGGTGGGGCACTATTCCTCCTACTGACACCAATGATGGGGCACTATTCCTCCTACTGACACCAATGATGGGGCACTATTCCTCCTACTAACACCAATGATGGGGCACTATTCTTCCCCTCACTGACACCAACAATGGGGCACTATTCCTCTCCCCACTGACGGGGTACTATTCCTCCCATTGACACCAATGATGGGGCACAATTCCTCCCACTGACACCAATGATGGGGCACTATTCCTCCCACTGACACCAATGATGGGGCACTATTCCTCCCACTGACACCAATGATGGGGCGCTATTCCTCCCACTGACACCAATGATGGGGCGCTATTCCTCCCACTGACACCAATGATGGGACACGATTCCTCCCACTGACACCAATGATGGGACATGATTCCTCCCACTGACACCAATGATGGGGCGCTATTCCTCCCACTGACATCAATGATGGGGCACAATTCTTCGCTCTGACACCAATGATGGGGCACTATTCCTCCCACTGACACCAATGATGGGGCACTATTCCTCCCACTGACACCAATGATGGGACACTATTCCTCCCACTGATGTCCCATCATTGGTGTCAATGGGAAGAAAAGTGCCTCATCATTGGTGTCAGTGGGAGGAATAGTGTCCCATCATTGGTGTCAGAGTGAGGAAGCGTGCCCCATCAATGGAATACCATACCATATTGAAATCAAATCTGATGTTTTTTAATTTTTATTTGGTGTGCGTTGGAAGAGGGGTAGTCTTATACGGCGAGTATAGCCCAAATCCTATATTTTAACAGGAAAAGTAGGGGGTCGTCTTATACGCCGGAAAATACGGTGTATATATAGTAATTACTAATAATAATTACAAAGGTTTATATGTGCCATGACACCACCTATGCAATAAATTGAATTCTTGTTTTATAGGAGATGTTTGAAAAAAAAAAAAAAAATATATATATATATATATATATGGGTTTCTTTTGAATTGACACCTTGAATGCACTTTGAACAAAAAAACAAACAAAAAAAAAAACAGAGTACAAATGCTGATTAGGGGACAACCTGAACAAATGGTGAAGTTTGGCAATAATAGAAACTTAAAGAAGAGTTCCTATATATTTTCATGTATAGACCTAATTAATAATCAGAATAAAGTGGTAATGCACAAAATGTAATACCTTCTATAATTTTATATTTATATATATATATATATATATATATATATATATATATATATATATATATACATATACATATACATTTTTAGTTATGTTTTTTATATATTGTTTTCGATT
The DNA here is from genome assembly GCF_062004578.1 of Staurois parvus. Lineage (NCBI taxonomy): Eukaryota > Metazoa > Chordata > Amphibia > Anura > Ranidae > Staurois > Staurois parvus. The sequence goes on along the minus strand of NW_028317901.1, from coordinate 6,065,919 downwards.
CCAGGGGTTGTCAGAATGGTTTGGTGTGTGTATGGACAGTTCCACAAGCCTCTCTAGAAACAGTTCAGTCCAAATCAACATCACAAGAAGGATGGAGGGAACACTCATCTTGCAAGGTAAGTGATCACACTTCTAGATAGCCCTTATGTAGAATAGTCCATTTTCTAAGTCCATTTTCTAAGCAATAGACATTCACACCAGTGACTTAGTGTGAATTGTAGCAGCAGGAATCCTCTGACTCCTGTGTCAGCTGTAAGCAAATTATTTTTTTTTTATGCCTTCTGATTGCCATTATTGCTAAGAAGCCATGCTCTAAAGTCATTTAATTCTGTATATATCATATGGCTGAGGTTAAAGCCCAACTCCAGGCAGCTAAAAAAAAAAAAAATATATCCCTTGCAGTGGGGCTATGCCTGCACTGCATGGGTTAAATGCTCATTTTGGTCTAGAAGAGCAAACAAAAAAAAAAGAGATTTACTTATTATTCAATCCTTCCCTTCTCCCTGCAGCTAGACCAGTCCCTGCAGCTTCTTCCCCATGCTCCAGTGGTCTGAGGGCATGATCAGTGTTAATTTTGACATCAAATTTCGATTTAGTTTTAGTTCCAGTCCACACTATAGAAACGCAGTCCAGGTATGTTCCAGATGCGTTTTTGCATGCACATTTTTGGCGCTTTCCAGTGCAGTTTTTTTTTTATGCATTCCAGTACATTTTTTCCTCTTTTTCTTCAATTGAAATAGGGACATGTGTGTTTCGGTGCATTCCAGTGCGTTTTTTGATGCATTTTACCGCATTCCAGTACAGTTCTGTGCAGAAAAAATGCAGCAACTGAAACACATGTAGTGTGAACTGGCCCATAGTCATAGTCTTTTGACTAAAATGCTGGTTTAGTTTTAATCGCATTTTAGTCATTTGAATTGTTATAGTTTTAGTCGTATTTTAGTCGAATGAAATCCCTAGTACATTTTAGTTGACTGAAATCTTCTACCTTTCAGTCGACTAGAATCTCCAGTATATTTTGGTCGACTAAAATCGAATGGTTTAGTTAAACTGTAATGCATTATTTAAGCATTTCCCTAGAAATGCCAAACTCATTATATACTACTGGAGTAAAAATCTAATAACTTATTTATGGTATTACGTTTTGAACAAGCACTACAGACACAGATTTGGCCATTTTCATATATATAACGTCTTTGTTTATGAAACGTGGTTTTATTTATAAACAAAAATATTGCTTTTTGACAAACAGAATACAAATTTAAAATATAAAAAAAAACAAAAAAAAACCTGTAAACTCTTTGTTGGCTGTAATGCCATTGTACGTATTACCTGAATATATTACCTCCCCCTACTCCTCGACCTCTCCGTGGCTTTCGACACAGTCGACCACCCCCTCCTCCTCAAAAAACTACACTCTCTTGGCCTCAGAGACTCCGCTCTCTCCTGGCTGTCTTCCTATCTATCAAAGCGCTCCTTCAGTGTTACCTATAACGCTGACACCTCCCCCTCACTCACCCTCTGTTGGGTTCCCTCAAGGCTCTGTCCTGGGGCCCCTTCTCTTCTCCATCTACACCTCCTCCCTTGGCCAACTGATACACTCTCACAGCTTCAACTACCATCTCTATGCCGAAGACACTCAAATCTATCTCTCTACCCCTCACCTCACCCCTTCAGTCTCCGCCCGAATCACTAGCCTACTGAACGACGTATCGGATTGGATGTCACTCCACTTCCTCAAACTGAACCTTTCCAAAACCGAGCTCCTAGTTTTCCCCCCAGCCCGCGCCCCCCCTCCTGACTTCTTCATCACGACCAACAATGCCACCATCAGTCCCACCCCACAAGCCAGAGTACTTGGTGTCATCCAAGACTCCAATCTGTCCTTCCAGCCCCAGGTTCAATCGCTGACAAACTCATGTAGACTCCATCTCCGCAACATCTCCAAAATTTGTCCGTTCCTAACCCCGGAAACCACTAAGCCACTCATTCACTCCCTTATCATATCACGACTTGACTACTGTAACTCCCTCTTCACCGGCCTACCTCACCACAGGCTATCCCCGCTTCAGTCTATCCTGAATACTGCGGCCAGACTCATCCACCTTACTAACCGCTCCGTGTCCGCCACCCCCCTCTGCCAATCCCTCCACTGGCTTCCGATTGCCCAACGGATAAAATTCAAAATGCTAACACTGACATACAAAGCTGTCCATAACACTGCCCCAAACTACATCACCAACCTGATATCCAAATACCACCCTAAACGTACTCTCCGCTCCTCACAAGACCTCCTTCTCTCTAGTTCCCTGGTCTTCTCCTCCCAACCCCGTCTCCAGGACTTCTCTAGGGCTTCCTCCATCCTCTGGAACTCCCTACCCCAATCCATCAGACTATAACCTACTCTCCTCTCCTTTAGGCGCACCCTGAAAACCCACCTCTTCAGGGAAGCCTACCCCGCCCTCAGCTAATTGCCGATCACCTCCTACCACTCCATCCCCCACAGCTATTCCTCCCGTACCACTATCCCCTCCCTCCTAGATTGTAAGCTCCAAGGAGCAGGGCCCTCAAACCCCTCGTGTATCGCGTTGTATTGTTATTGTACCGTCTCGTGTATTGTCTCCCATTGTAATGTACAGCGCTGAGCGAACTGTTGGCGCTATACAAATACTGTATAATAATAATTACCAACATTAAATATTAAGGAAATAAAGTAAGAAGAGCCTTTTTCCTATTTTTCTTTTTTTTCCTTTTAGCAGCTTAGTAGATGCCGCCTACTTATTCTTATGTTGTAGTGCAGTGTTAATTTTAACCTCAAATTCGATTTAGTTTTAGTCATAGTCTTTTTACTAAAATGCCATTTTAGTTTTAGTCGCATTTTATTCATATGAATTGTTTAGTTTTAAGTCGTTTTTTTAGTCAACTAAAATAGTGTTAATTTAGTTGATGAAAATATTTTCGTTGACAAAATTAACACTGGTCCTGATGTCACAAGGTCAAAGCAGGATCCGTAGCCCTGCATTAGGCGTGATAATGCTGAGGGTCAGTACACCACCTGAGCGTAGGGGTGCGCCGTCTGCTGGGGGAATAGGGAGGATCGAATCAGGTAACTAAAACTGTTTCTCCTCTCCTGAGCTATTAACCATTTCACTATGAGTGCAGCCCCCCCTGCAAGGGATCAATTTGAATTTTCTTTAATGTCTATATGGGATTTTCCAGACCATGTTGGCTGGCCACTCTCTGCAAAAACATGCAAAATGCTGTTGTGGTGTCAGCAACTTCGCCATCACTGCTTATCTCCTTCCCCCTCCGCTCTCTATTCACACGAACCAAAAAATTTGACTGAGCTGATTGTCACTGTTCATAGAACACATGGGCTTCACAGCCTCAACTGAAGGGGATCTGATAATGTCTGCCTGGCCAAATTCTCTCCTGTGTATGTGGGCACTCTTACCATTTTAGTGTCTTTTTTTTTTTTTTTGTACATTGCTTTGCAGCTTGATTAGTGTATGTCTCCTAAAATCTGCATTTTTTTAGCAGAGGAGCCAACAGAATGTTATCTGTGTTGTAGAGTTTTCTGCAAATCTGTGATTTCAGCCTTATTCTTTTCTATTATATTCCAGGAGTTTAAGAAACCAGAGGATGCCCGATGTGTGTATAAGTTACGGGGGCACATAACACCTGTACGAACAGTAGCTTTCAGCCCTGATGGCCTAGCTCTTGTGTCTGGTGGACTTGGTGGTTTAATGAATATTTGGTCTTTAAGGGTGAGAACATATGTTTTAATATCTGAAACCAATGGCTCGCTCATTCACATTGTATACTGTGCATTTGGAACATGCCATTTCTGAAATCTTTGCAGCTCACTTTTACTATGTGCACTACTTGATGTGTTAATAATGTCCTTTTTACTTCCTCTTTGGTTTAGGATGGCTGTGTCTTGCAGTCTGTCGTTACTGGTTCTGGAGCTGTTACTACCACCGTTTGGATTCCTGATGTTGGAGTTGCTGCTTGTTCAAACCGCTCAAAGGTAACCTGTTTCTCTGTTTTCATATGGGTAACAATCAACTGCACAGTTTCCTAATGTGTCATATGTGGATTATTGTTGTTTTTTGTTACTTTTGACTAAATTCACACCAACGATTTAGGCCGGTTGGCCGGCTGACCAATTGAACTTGGTATTGAGTTATTTGCTTTCAGGTCATTAGAGGACAAGGGGGCACACTTTGTGTCTGCAGGAAAAAAGATTTCACTTCCACATATATGGAAAGGCTTAGGAATAGACCCACTCAGAAACTAGTTTTGGCCAACTCAGTAGATTGTTGTAAAAAAAAAAAAAAAAAGAGCTGGATGCATTTCTAAATGCACAAAATATAACTGGATGCTAACATTTATAGGTAATAACGCCAGGGCTATAAAATTGCCTCCTGGAGGATTAGGAAGGAATTTGGATCATGTTTTCTTGGGTTTTTTGCCTTCCTCTGGATCAACTGTAGATATAGGATTGTGTATATGGAGGTTTTCTGGTTTTTGTGTTTTTTCTATTGGCTGACCTGGATGGATTTTTGTCTTTTTTTTTTTTTTTTTTTTTTTTTTTTTTTTTTTTTTTTTCAAACTAACTGACTTTGTAACTATTTGTTCTGTAAGTAAATGGTTGTAGTCTTATTTGACAATTCACACATACTGGTTTATTTATCATATTTATACAGGATGTTCTAGTGGTGAACTGCACCCCCGAGTGGATATCCTCCAATCACGTCTTGGCAACTTGCAGGACTGCACTAAAGCAACAAGGCATAGTGGGCCTTAACATGGCACCTTGCATGCAGACATTCCTAGAGCGCCTTCCTGTCATGCTCCAGGAGCAATATGCATATGAAAAGGTATTTACAATAATTACATAATTGTACTGTTTAGGGTAATCTTCTGAGATCTATTTTGTCATATATAAATATATATATAGAATAGTTAGTTTTTTTCTTTTTGTTTTTTTTTTTTTATAGCTTGGCATTCCCTGTGAAGATGTGTAGTTGGTGACTAAAAAGTTATCAATCTCTCACCCTATTAGTTGTGTGACCATGTACTCATGCAACAGAGTGCCTAGCCAATTCTATTCTGTATAATTAAGTTTTCTTGTTTTATCTATTACAAGGCACATTAAACTAGTCCAAGTCATCCTTTTTTTTTCTGCCAAACTCCTATTGTAATGCATCTTATTCAATTTATACACATACTTTAAATATTGCTGTAGTTTAAACTAGTAATGGTCAGAGAGTGACATTTTAGCCCTGAACATCTAACTTGCCTACAGTATTCAGTCCATTTAAGGGCGAAGGCAACTTCCAGTTAAGGAAAACGACAAATATACTTCTTAAAATCCACAGCAGTATATTTTATATTGTGAGTGTGTTTTCGTATTCCTTTGTTGACAATCATCTGTTTTATTTCAGCCCTATGTTGTGTGTGGAGATCAGTTAGTACACAGCCCATATATGCAGTGCCTTGCATCACTGGCTGTGGGACTAAACCTTGAGCAGCTTCTGTGCAATCCACCCATCCCTCCTCACCATCGCTTAGCTCCACCAGAACCTTCTTCCTGGAACCATGCTGAGTGGGCCTGGCTAGAGTGTTTCTCTACTACCATCAAAGCTGCAGAGGCCTTGGGTAGAGGTGCCCTTTTCCCAGCATCCTTCAGTGTTCCTGACCTGGAGCCAGTCCCTGAGGAAGAGCTAAGACTTTTAATGGTAGGAGCCAAACTTGTTTTCTGCATGACCAGTAAAGTTCGGTTTCTATTCCAGTAAGAAATGTATTTTATCCTTATTTTGAATCGTGATTTTATTAAAGGTGAACATAATACCAGTTTACTAATTTGAATTTAGTATTACACACACACAGTAATATATAAAGTTGTTTAGACCACCTAAAGGTGGAACTGCGGATTTCTACTTCAATTTTGCAAAAGCGTTTGACACAGTTCCCCACACATGGCTTATGTGTAGGTTGAAGTCTACAAGCCTAGAAAATTCAGTTTGTAAATGGATAGGAAACTGGTTAAAGACTGTATTTGGGGAGTAGTGATTAATGATTCATACTCTGAATGGTCTCAGGTTATTAGTTGTGTACTTCAGGGTTCAGTTTTTACTTTTTAACCAATTTCTTAATGATATGGAGTTTGGGATTAAAAGTATCATTTCAGTGTTAGCAGATGACACCAAGCTATGCAGTGAAATAACTTCCTTACAGGATACCTCCAATTTACAAGCCCACCTCAATGCACTGTTTCATTGGGCAACTGTGTGGCAAATGAGGTTTAATGTAAATAAATATAAAGGTATGCACTTCGTGGTTAAACACATGCACAAATCTTACATACTAGCAGGAGAACAGCTGGGGGAGTCATTGGCGGAGAAGGATCTGGGTGTTCTGGTAGACCATAGACTTAATCACATACAATGGCAAGCTGCAGTTTCCAAAGCTGGCAAGATACTTTCTTATATTACCTGTTCACAAAAAATACTGGAGAACTGGAGGACGTGCAGAGAAGGGCAGCCAAACTGATAAGTGGCATGGAGGAACTTGGCTTTGAGGAAAGATTAGCTGAACTGAAATGTCTCTTGAGAAGAGGTGATAAGGGGGGGATACGATCAATATTTATAAATATATAGGTGGTCCATATAGTGAACTTGGTGTAGACTTATTCATTTTCAGGTCATTACAGAGGACAGGGGGCACTGTTTACATCTAGAGGAAAAGAGATTTCACCTTCACATATGGAAAGGCTTCTTCATAATGAAAGCTGTGAAAATTTTAATAGACTCGAACTAGTAATGATCAGTTCAGTAGATTATTTGTTTAAAATAAAAAACGTTGGAAGCATTTCTAAATCCACACAATATAACCAAATTAACATTTATTGGTAGCAGGGGTAGTGGATTCAGGGAATATCCGATTGCCTTCTTGGAGATCAGGAAGGATTTTTTTTTCTCCCATTGGAGCAAATTGGCTCATGTTTTATTGGAGTTTAATTTGCCTCCCTGTGGACCAACTGTTGGTTATAGGATGGTGTACATGTAGATTTATTTTCTATCTTGTTGAAGTCGATTCTTTTTTTTAACCTGACTTTGTAATTCTTTGTTCCCCTTTCTATTAGCAGACAATAAGAAAAAATAATCATATCTGTATATTCTTTTACAAACAGGATAACAGCAAATGGATGAATGGGACAGATGAACAAATTATGGCCTGGGCCACCTCCAGACCAGAGGTGTGTTTTTTATATGTGGTTTTTTTTTAAAAATTTTTTAATTCTATATTTGTCAATGACAATAATATGGAGTACTCCGGTATTAAGCATATCAAGTAGCATTGTTTCTGCAAATCTTTTTTCTGTCAAAGTGTGTTCCGGAGCTGTGCTCACAGTGTTAGACCTAACTGGTAAATGGTGAGAGATGTGTTGCCAGTGGGGAAGAAAAATAAGTCCCCACTAAATTTTTCAGTTTAAATTGTGCACAGTAAAGGGGAAATAAAGGAATGAAAAGGAAGAACAGAGAGGGAACAGGGAGGGTTGGGAGGAGGGAAAGTAAAAGAGAGGTAGGGAGGAAGGGTAAGTAAAGAGCAAATATAATCCCTGGTGACACTGCCTAGGAAGCATTAGCTCCAAGTGGTTCTTTATATTTAAATTGGTTCCAATAGAACCATGTTTTATGAAAACAGGCCTCCTGTTGTCTAACCAAGGGGTCGGGGGATTTCTAGTTGGTTGGAATACAGGATCTAGTCACATTGAGATGGTGTTCCACGAGGAAAGGGGGCAAGATGTAAAAGACATGCTTTGGGATCATCTGCAAGGGAGAGACCCATCAGCTCAGAAAACAAATCGCATATTGTCTGCCAGAAAGGACCGATCTGTGATCAAAACCAGAATATGTGGAGCAGTATGTCCCTAGAGTTTTCAAATCTTTCAGCAAGTGAAATTGAGATCTGGAAACATTTTATGCAGTCTCATAGGGACTATACCATCTGGTGAGTAATTTATACCCCAGATTCCTGAAGCTTAGAAGAGACTGAAGATTTGTGAGCAAAGTGTAGAATGTAGTCCTGTTGCTCCATGTTTATATGTTTTAACAAATAGTTTCTTCAAGGAGTTACCCTCAAACCGAAGTCTAATGTGTCCTACCTGTGTTCATGTAGCTTATTCATAAGTATCATCAATGGGAAACTGGATATCAAGCCATGATTCACAAAACCCATATCCTCCCAATCAGCTGTTTTATTTCATTGGTTATCCAGTGCTAGAATAAAGTTCACAACTGGCACTAGTTCAGCCTTCATTGCTCCAGTTTTTTTGTACATCATTACTTGTTGTTTTTCCTAAATGCTCAACTTCTGTAAATGTAGACATAGACATTAACGTAGTTTGCACAGACATCCGTGTGCCTGACCTGTGTTTTTTTTAATCTATTGCCGCCTCTGTATAATGAATAATTTTTAATTGTTACTCTGCAGGACTGGCATCTGGGAGGCAAATGTGATGTGTACCTGTGGGGAGCTGGGCGCCATGGACAACTGGCAGAAGCTGGCAGGAATGTGATGATTCCATCAGCAGCCACATCCTTCTCCCAGGCACAGCAGGTATTGCAGTAGCAGAAAAAAAATACACACTATTCATATAGAGATGCATATTGTGGAACGTTTAAATGATTTTTTTTTTTGCTCCTTCTGCAGTTAACTTGCAGTTCTTTTACAAACGTGTGTGCTTTTAACTGTACGTGTATTCACACAGGTTCCCCTCCCTCTGCTTTTGTATGTGTTTTATAAAGAAATTGCATTGTGTACCCTTCTTAAAGCATTTTAGGTAAATGTTATTACCTTCAATAACAATCACTGTGCTGTAACTTAAATAGCATGTCATTTTGATCTTCTCTTGGAATGTTTTCTACTATTTTTAGGTAATCTGCGGCCAAAATTGTACCTTCGTTATTCAAGCTAATGGTACTGTTCTTGCCTGTGGAGAGGGGAGCTACGGTCGCCTTGGGCAAGGCAATTCAGATGACCTTCATGTACTGACTGTCATCTCCGCATTGCAGGGTATGATAGTAGTTCCAATTTGCAGTGAAGCCTAATCTCTGATGGATTACCTAGTGTGCCCATAGTTTTTTTTTTTTTTTTTGTTTTTTTACATGCAGACATAGACTTCATCATACTGGCATTGATCATAAAATTTAGGTTTTGATTAAACTTAATTTGTTTCTTTTGTTTCTGTGTAAACATTGTTTAGCCTTGAACGATTAATTTTAAGGGAAACTACAGACTTTTACTTGTTTTGGATAGAGTGGGGATGTGTTAAATCCTTTGTCATGTTTTGGATGACATCTGTCATCTGGGATGTCCCTTCACTCCTGTGTCTTTGGGACAAGTACTGATGAAAATATCCCTGACGGGGACAGCATTAAAAGCCAGACCAATGTTCTAACCATTTCAATATTTGTCCTAAGAATATCAAGGGTTTTTCTTTCTTTCTAAATAAAATGCATCCTAAGGCAAAATTAGAACAGAACACCCAAAGCAGAAAATGATATGCAGCCAAATTACAAAGAAATCCAAACAAAACACCTGATTCATGTTTACATTTTATTGTGCAACAATTAAAATTATTCTCAAACCAGGCTTCTTCTTAATAACAGGATTTGTGGTGACACAGCTTGTGACGTCTTGTGGCTCAGATGGACACTCCATGGCACTGACGGAGAGTGGAGAGGTGTTCAGCTGGGGAGATGGAGATTATGGCAAATTGGGACATGGAAATAGTGACCGTCAGCGGCGACCCAGACAGATTGAGGCATTACAAGGAGAAGAAGTGGTGCAGGTACACACAGTTTATTTTGTACTAATGATGTATACAGAACTTTTTACTTCCCCTTTCTCTGATTCTTCTTAGTTGAATTAAACTTCTCTTCCTGATAATGTATTGGATATTAATGACTTATTTCTAGCAGTTTCTTTAATAATATTAGTGTGACTACTCAGGTCCTTGTCTTTCCCAGGTTCATGCTAAAATGTGTGGAGACCTGGGCATTATGGCTGTTGCCAACCTCAATAACTTTTTATCTTAATTGTACAGTACAGGCAGAATATTCATATATCATGGGTTATAAGCATGTACCTTCAGGTTATTGGACACTGGAAAAGCTTTAGAGGACACGTCTTATTGGCGCCTCCTCTATAACCCTACCCCTCTCCATGATTCCTCAGTTTTGTGCTAGTGTCTGAAGGTAATGGACTTTTTCTCCATCATGGAGAAAATCACCTTTAGCTTAACTAGTTTTTTCTTTTTCTTCGGATACTTCAATCAACCCCTCACTATCTTCTAATGCCAACATAGACCCCATACTGTGGGAAGGCCTGTAATGGTGCTTCGGGGACTGGATCCTGCATGGGTCCTCACCTTGGCACTTGTTGCAACCTTTTGAGTCAGCCACAGGGTGCTGTGCAGGGCCAGGGTCCATCACTATGGAACCTAGTCCCTGAAGACCCCTTTGGGGGTTTGCTCACCATGACAGGCGAAGCCTGGACTTTATTTACAGTCCAGCGTTATGAACAGGTAAGACAGGGTCACCCTGTGTCTGACTGAGGAATTTTGCCTTACCTGTAAATTCAATATCTTGGAGTACAGGACACAGATCACCCTCCCTTCCATTCCTTGGTTTACTCTTCATTGCTTGCTACAAAACTGAGGACTCATGGAGTGGGGTAGGGTTATATGGGAAGTGCCCAGGGGGTGTGCCCTGTAAAGTTTTGCCAGTGCCCAAATGCCTGAAACACGCCTGTAACCCATGATGTACGACTACTCAGCTTGTATCCTGTACTGTACTCCAGGATATAGAATTTTCAGGTCAAAATTCCTCTTTTCTTCAGTGGCTCCTCTTTGCGGGTTCATTGGTTCCTTTACAACATACAGGCAATGGAACTGGTGAAATTGTGTGACGTTAGACAGCAGCAAAGGACACTTGTCATAGACATTTCCTCTCATAATAGTGACAATGCTTGTGATCCTGCTACTGTGACTCTAAACAAGTTGATTGGGCCTCTTGAGCATAACAGTAGCAAGGCATTAACTGTGGGTGTAGACATGAGCTATTGTGTGACCACTCTTGAAGCCCTAGGCACTCCTCACACCTTAACACAAGTCATTGTCTCTTTACTCATGTTATGGGCATGCATTAGCTGTTCTAGATCAAAGTACAGACATATAAAACCTAAAATATACATTAACAGATGTTACAATGCTACCAAAACACATTTCTTTCTGAATCAAATTCCAGATGTCTTGTGGCTTCAAACACTCTGCAGTAGTGACAGCTGATGGAAAGCTTTTTACTTTTGGCAATGGAGATTACGGTCGGCTGGGATTGGGAAACACATCCAACAAGAAATTGCCAGAACGTGTGACAGCGCTCGAAGGATTTCATATTGGTCAGGTAATATGAATACATTACCTGTCTATGAATCTGTAACACTCTATACCAACAGTAGATGCTGCTATTATATTTTCTACCTCCTGTTCGCATGCTTGCAATTTGTATAAAGAGAAATGTTTGCTCTGTTCACAGCTTAAATATTTTGCTTTGTGCCAAGACATTAAACTAATTACATATTCTTACCAAGTAGTAAACATTTTAAACAAGCCACCACTCTCCTCTCTAGCTGCTTTCAATGTGAAGACATTCTTTCTCAAAGATCACAACAAAGAATCTAGCTCAGTGGATGGACCTGTTAGACCAGCTCTGTTTAAAGAAAGTTGAAGCCACCCACTGGAAATTTTTGGCTGAACAGCAGCTGTATCCATCAGGTGCAGCCATTATTCAGCAGTGGTACCTCGGCTTACGAATGCCTCGGTTAACGTAATTTTTGGTTTACTAATGAAAATCCATTGAAAATAATGCCTCGGTTTACGAATTTTTTACTAATTTTTTTCGCAATACGAAATGTGTCGGTGCTGATTTTTAAATGCAATTGCCGGATTTTTTTTTTTATTCATTATAGCTCACAAGATTAGCTGTCACTTTCCACAGAGTTACAGGAAACTGTTTGTTTCTTTTAAGACACTAAAAGGAAACATTGTTTTTTTTAACTTGGGGAAATAAACTAAAATAAAACTTTCTCTCTTTTAGCTGGGGGAAAGTGACAGCTAAGTTTCTGAGTTATAGTGAAGAAAAAAAACAAATCGGTAATTGCATTTAAAAACAAGCACCATAATGAATTAAAAAAACGGCCTGGGGTCCCCCCTCCCATCCATACCAAGTCTTTTGGGTCTGGTATGGATTTTGAGGGGAATTCCCACGCCAAAATGTAAAAAAAAAAAAAAATGGGGACATCATCTGAGTGACCCCGCCCCATGTGACATCATTGATATGCCCCTCACATATTTAAGAACTGTCAAACCACTGAATCAAGCAGACGGTGGGAGTGGAACCCTATTTTTTTTTTATTTTTTTTTTTAGGGTCGGTGGCAGCGGTGGGCATCGTGATCGTCACTGGATCTACTGCGGGGGACAGTCTTTTAGATTTTTCTTTTAATAAAGGACTTGTCAAAGACCATGTCCTGTCTCTTTTCACACTACACTTTGTGTTTTTGTGAATGAGTATCCTATACTCATTCACATGGTGGGGGGGCGGGATCTGGGGGCCTCCTTGTTAAAGGAGGCTTCCAGATTCCAATAAGCCCCCTGCCCGCAGACCCTCACAACCACAGCTCAGGGTTGTGGGGAAGAGGCCCTTGTCCTCATCAACATGGGGACAAGGTGCTTTAGGAGGGGGGAGCCCCCGCCCCAAAGCACCCCCCATGTCCCAAAGCACAAGCACCAAAGCATGTATGGTTCGGGGGGGGGGGGGTGACGCTCGCTTGTATACCCCCCCCTTTCCTGATCTGGTGTGGGAGTTCCCCTCAAAATCCATACCAGACCTGAAGGGCTTGGTATAGATGGGAGGGGGAACCCCACGTCTTTTTTTTAATTGCCTGGAATTCTTTTACATTCAGCTGTCAGTGGGGAAAATAATGCATAACTTAATAAAATAACTAATGCGGTATTTTAATAGCGTTTACTGCTTTTCTGAGCTACGGAACAGATTAATTGGTTTTCAGTGCATTCCTATGGGAAACGGTGTTTCAGTTTACAAATTTTTCGCAATACGAAAAGTCCTGCAGAACGAATTAAATTTGTAAACCAAGGTATTAATGTATTTTTATATAGCCAGTGAGGAAATTGTCCATCTGTGCTGTCTATTAGATGTTACTTGTTCAGCCCTCATACTGAGTGTATGGCTATCCTTAGGAACACCTACTGTTTGTTTACATTAGAGGGCTATCAGACTGCCAAGATCTGCTCTCATAGAATAACATGTATTTTAATGTATGTGTTCTACTTTACATTTCAATGACAGTAGCAGGTCCTCTATGTGCACTGAAGACTACTACCTTTTGTTGTTAGACTGCTGACTTGGTAACAGACATGGTTGATTTCTCTACTTGTTGATTAATGCATTTTAGTTTACTTGTAAGCAATCCTATATAAACATAAATTACCTTCCCAGTATTGAGAAATGTCTTTCTGTCTGTAGGTGGCCTGTGGATTAAATCACACACTAGCTGTGTCTGCTGATGGTTTATTAGTTTGGGCTTTTGGAGATGGAGATTATGGAAAACTTGGTTTAGGAAACTCTACTGCCAAATCTTCTCCACAGGTGACTGCAAAATTCTGTACACTGTTCTGTAGGTTTGGTTTTTTTTTTCTGTTTTTTTTTTTTGGTCTCCCTGTGTAGACTGCCATGATCAATGGTGTTCTAAACCAATGAAAGTCAAAATGAAATCCATTAGGATCAAATGTTTGCTTTATTTATTACACCATTGTTTGGCTATACTAAACGGTAATTTAAGAACAGTCAAACCCTAAACAAGTGGACTGGCTTTGAAATCCTGGTGTGCTTAGTGCAATTGCATAACTTTTCAAAGCCCATTGGATGAAAGGTGTACACATTAGTAGCATCAAATCTGTTTGTGTTGGGTAATTTCTGTGTTTTTTTTTTTTTTTTTAATTTGTAGAAAGTGGATATTCTGTGTGGCGTTGGCATCAAGAAGGTGGCTTGTGGAACACAGTTCTCAGTTGCATTGACTAAAGACGGTCATGTTTATACCTTTGGACAAGGTAGGTTGTGAAGCTTGCTATTTTTCTAAATAGTGGGGTTGATTTACTAAAAATGGAGAGTGCAAAATCTGGTGCAGCTGTTTATGGTAGCCAATCAGGTTCTAACTTCAGCTTGTTCATTTAAGCTTTGACAAACAAAATCTGGAAGCTACTTTCTATGCAGAGCTGCTCCAGATTTTGTACTCTCAAGTTTTAGTAAATCAACCCCAGTGTGTTGTAAATAGCAATCACCTTTCCTCTCATGCTTTTCTGTGATCTGTTAGTCTTATAATCACCTCACCCTGCCTTCCTTCTTCATGTTTCTGTTTACTGTGATGTGCACAATTTCATATCCCCTATTTAATACAATCCTTTCCTGTACTTATGTTGCCCTCCAGACCGCTTGATTGGCTTGCCTGAAGGTCGAGCTCGAAATCACAATCGTCCTCAGTTGGTTCCTGGCCTTTTGGGCATTTTCATTGAGGACATTGCAGTGGGAGCGGAACACACACTGGCTCTCTCCTCCTCTGGGGAAGTGTATGCATGGGGGAGTAACTCAGAGGGGCAGGTTGGTGTTCACATCTACACGCACTTGGTGAATTGGGTTTCTTTTGAATTGGCACCACCTTGAATGCACTTTGAACAAAAAAAAAAGACCAAAGTACAAACACTGATTAGGCGACAACCTGAATGAATGGTAAAGTTGGGCAATAATGGAAACTTAAAGAAGAGTTCCTATATATATCCATGTATAGACCTAACTAATAATCAGAATAAAGTGGTAATGCACAAAATGTCATACCTTCTATATATAAAAATATATATATACTGTATATATATATATATATATATATATATATATATATATATATATATATATATAAAATAACAGATGTCAATTATAGTCATACATTTGGTTATGTCTAATTGCAGTTTACACATTTCGTTTTTTCCATATTTACGGAAAAGTGTGATGTATTTCCAGTAAACACATATTTTGAGTCATTATTGCAATTTTTATTGCTCTTCCATATTTTACGTTGTATCAAAATACAGGATCAAAACAATACTGTATCAAATACAGTGATTTGCAGATTGGTCACTAGAGGGAACTCTGTTTAAATGCCATCCCTCTGCTTCCCTGTTTGCTGCCTTTTATGATAAGATATTCTCCATACAGGTAGTGGATTGTTTTCATTCAATTGCCTGATTGGTAGATTTGCATTGTGGGAAAAAGCAGTAAAGCAAAGTATTGTGCAACACTGAAAAGCAGGACGTATAACCTGCATATGTAATGAGCAAGTATGGCGGTCCACACATTTATAATTACAAACTATTCATATAAACAAAATTTATAAAAATGTGCATTGATTAGCTTTTTACCATCAAGCTGATCTTTTATACATGCATTCCGGTGTATTATGTATGACGTAATCTTATGCATGGCTCAGTATAGTTGAAAAGAAAAGCTGCACAACGATGGTCTCTTCACAGGCAAACTTTAATCAACTGTCATGCGCATGGTCCCACCTCTAAGGCCACCCTCTGACATGTTGCACCCACTGGGCTCAATCTTAGACAGTCCTCTTTGAGTGGGCCCATCTGGTGAAACGTGTCAGAGGAGTGGTCCTGGGGGTAGGTCCATGTGCTGAAGCTTGTCAGCAGATACATTTTCTTGTGAAGACCTCATCGGCTCTTCTTTTTTTACTATACAGAGCCATGTGTGGGGAAGTAACTGACTTCAATCCAGCCCCTGATCCCAACATATGAGGGAAGTGCTTGAAGGGTGAGAGGTGTGCACTTTTCCTGCACAACTCTACAAACTGTAATCTTATGCAGTTTTGATTTAGCCGTGCCTTTTCTTTTAAAGCATAAATCCAGGCAAAAGTATAAAGTCAGATTTTCATTAATGTCCACCATATACATGTCCTTCCTTAGTGTTATAAATGCAAGCATTATCCATGTGAACAGTCAGCAACCTTCCCCTTGAAATCCTTGTAATGGCATTAATCCATCTGGTGCATGACTTCAGGGAAATCTGCTGAAGTTTTGTTTCCGTATACTCCTGTGGCCTATGATGAGCATAAGAATAAAGGATGACTAAACCCAATGGGAAAAATTGAATTCCTATCTTGTCCTTTGAGGGACACTCGGGTTATACGGCTGCCTAGAGGAGGATTGGACACTGGCAAACAAAATAAATCATAGACCAGTTCAGAAGTACTTTTTTGTACTCAATGTAAATTCCATTTCTTGGAGTCCATTGAGGGACCCTGGTCCCACCCCTCTGAGTTTATATTTATGGTTTTGATAATGCTTGTTACATTCTGAGGCATGCTGGGAAATATTGAGGCATACTCAGCAGAGGAGGGTTTATCCTGGGCTTGCCTAAGTTTTTTGTTTGCCAGTGTACAATCCTCCTGTAGGCAGCAGTAATACCTGGGTGTATCTGAGTTCCTCAGTGGAGGCTTCATTGGTTTTCTTATTCAAGGCTAGAACATTTTCAGCAAGTACAGAAAATACCTTTTGATCTGGAAAGAAATGCAGTGTCCCTGTCACTTCCTGTGAAATGAACTGAAAGCAGAAACAGTGTTGACCTTCTGTAAACCACTAATCCCCATTCCCCGTGTAAAGGAAATGAAGGCAAGAAGACATCTTTGACGTCTAATCTGGGTGAAACCTTAGTTGTCCCATAGATAGAGAAAAGGAGAGAGTGAAGCCACCCAGGGACAGGGAGTGTTATTCACAGGTTTACAGGTGCAAAATAAAGTGAAAACAGAAAACTACTGCAGCCACCATTACAAAATGAAAATCTGCATTGTATAAAATTTTTGTTTAGAAGAAGTCACTCTGTAAGCATGTGCATGTTCTCAGAATAATGTGTACAAAGTGGTAGAACCCTAATTGGCATACACTATTGACCCTTCCTCCCCCAGTCTGAAGGAATACAGGAGGCTGATATCAAGACAGACCTAGTTCTTCTAGTTGTTTTTAAGAATACACTAGGTTTTTTTTTTTTTTGTTTTTAAATGTATACATAACCGGATTAATTTTCTGCATAAATTTTTTTTTTCCAGCTTGGCCTCGGTCACACTAATCATGTACGTGAGCCTACATTGGTTACAGCCCTACAAGGGAAGAACATTCGTCAGATCTCAGCAGGACGGTGCCATAGTGCAGCATGGACAGCAACTCCTGTCCCTCCAAGGGCCCCAGGTATTCACCTGTGTTTACCCATCCTAATTCCTATATAAGTATTATCTTCTAGTCTAAAGAGGAACTTCAGTTTTTTTGTGTGTTTTGTCCCCATTGTGCATGTGCGAGCGCACACTGCACTCTGTGAATGGTCCTGCAACCTGTGGGAGGAGGCGGGCCAAGGGACATCCTCCTTGTCTAGGCGAGGATTGTGGAAGTGGGAGCAGGTCCCAATAAAGTCAGTTCTTGCTCCCACTCTCTCCCACCAAAAAGCTAACTTGGTTTTTATCGGTTCAGAAAAAAAAAAAAACAACAACAACAAAAGAACTCAGTTACAAGCTGGGGGAGGGCGCAGACCAATGGGACTTTTTGAGTGAAGTTCTTTAACCACTTGCCCTCCTGAGGATTTACCCCCTTTATGACCAGGCCATTTTTTACGTTATGGCGCTGCATTACTTTAACTGACAATTGCGCGGTCATGCAACGCTGCACCCAAATGAGCTTTACGGCCTTTTTTTCCCCACTAATTGTGCTGTCTTTCGGTGGGATCTGATCGCTTGTGCATTTTTTATTTTTTGTGCTATAAGCAAAAAAAGACCGACAATTTTGAGAAAAAAAGCAATATTTTGGACTTTTTGCTATTAACCACTTGGCTACCAGGCACTTATACCCCCTTATTTACCAGGCCAATTTTCAGCTTTCAGCGCTGCCGCACTTTGATTGACAATTGCGCGGTCATGCAACATTGTACCCATATGACATTTTGATCATTTTTTTCTCACAAATAGAGCTTTCTTTTGGTGGTATTTAATCGCCACTGGGCGCTTTACTTTTTGCGCTATAAATAAAAAAAAGTGCAAAAAATTTGAAAAAAAAAAAAAAAGTTTCTTTGTTTCTATTATACAATTTTTCAAACAGGTATTTTTTCTCCTTCACTGATGTGCGTTGATGAGGCAGCACTGATGGGCACTGATAGGCGGCACTGATAGGCAGCACTGATGGGCACTGATAGGCAGCACTAAAGGGCACTGATAGGCAGTACTAATGAGGTGGCACGGATAGGCGGCACTGATAGACAGCACTAATGAGGTGTCACGGATAGGCGGCACTAATATGCAGCACTGATAGGCGGCACTGATAGGTGACACTGATGATGGGTACTGATAGACTGCACTGACTGTCATCACTGCTGGGCTCTGACTGGCAGCACTGACTGGCACAACCCCTGGGCACTGACTGGTGGCACTGACTGGCAGCACTGCTGGGCTGCACTGGTGGGTGGGCACAGGTGGGTGGCACTGGTGGGCACAGGTGGGTGGCACTGGTGGGCACAGGTGGGTGGCACTGGTGGGCACAGGTGGGTAGCACTGCTGGGCACAGGTAGGTGGCACTTCTGGGCACAGGTGGGTGGCACTGCAGAGTGGCACAGGTGGGTGCACTGCTGGGCACAGGTGGGTGCACTGCTGGGCACAGGTGGGCGGAGCTAGTGGGCGCACTGCTGGGCGGAACTTGCGGGTGGCACTGCTGGGCACCGATCATCAGGGCACTGATCATCAGTGCCCTGATGATCGGTGCCGATCCCCGCTCTGACAACTGCCGGTCCTCGGCAGTACTTTCCTCACGATCTGACAGCGTGAGGAAAGTGCAGCCGAGAACCGGCACTTGCATTTCCCTCTGATCAGCGTGTCATTGGACACCGCTGATCACGTGGTAAAAGGCCGCTGTGAGTGGCCTTTTACCACATCACGTGATCAGCTGTGTCCGTAGGACACAGCGATCACGGAGATCGCCGGGTGCGCGCCCCCTGGGGCGCGCAGGAGAGCGCGTTCTGGGAGGACGGCATATGACGTCCACTCAGAACTGGCTGGCCGCAGTGTAGCCGTCATTCGGCTATCTGCTGTCGGCAGCTAGTTAAACATGTCCAGTAAAAAAGATTTAATAAAATTTTGCCATAAATTTAGGCCAATATTTGCTAAAAAAAACAACCCAATACATGTAAATTAACTGATTTACGTGAAAGCTATAGCATTTACAAATGGCAGTATAGATAATGGGATTTTAAATTTTTTTCTACTAGTAATGGCGACGATCAGCGAATTTTAGCAGGACTGCAGCGGACATTCTGACACTGGGGGGAACTAACTTGGTGTCACTGACATTTCCAGTGACACCAATACAGTGATCAGTGCTAAAAAAAAAGCACTGACACTGTACTAATGGCACTGGGGAGGAAGGGGTTAATGTGAGGGCGATCAAAGGGTTAACTGTGGGCTGTGTGTGTTTTGCTAGGGGGCCTGTCGGAGATGTTCGGTGATTACCGGCCGGGACCCGGTGATTGACATCCGCTGGCGTGGATAGGGCGCGCGCCCCCTACCCGGGAAAGCAAAATCACAAGTAATATATATATGATTTTGCGCACAGGTGCCGCCCTGTAGCAGTATATCTGTCCTTAAGCGGTTAAGGGCCAAGTTCACCTTTTAACAAAAAATTTTTTGCACATATTTTTGTGGGTAATAAAAATGTGCATTTTATTATTTTATTTTATTCTACAAGAGCCAGCAGTTTTGCACCCGCGAATGTTAGACTCCTGCAGCTATTTCATCCAGCTCTCTTGCCTTTACCTCTGTACGTGTTTTCTGTTTGAAAGCTGAAGGAAGTGTCAATGAACCACAAGAGCACTCATCAGCACCCTTTCAGCCCATTGAGAACAACAAGATGAACTTGTAGTTTGCATATTCACAGATTCTTGTGAATGAATGACCCGGCTGTGTGGGTGGAGCCTGGTACACATGCACTGATTTTAAAAATGTGGAAGTGGCTGCGAGGGAGAGGAAACCCCGCCCACTGTCACAGGGAAGGGGGGCTTGTTGAACATGTTACACCCTAAATATGGTGAACTTATCTTTTTAAGTATCTGAAATCTACAAAATATTGTGTACATACACTATTGGATTTCTACTTAAGGCAGCTATCTAACACAACTGCATTTAGTCCAAGCAATACAACAATGTTCAAAGTTAGTCAATAAACTGAGGCAGTGATCCCTATTTATAACAAACTTTGGAGCTTCCCATCTTCTTATATTACATAGATCTAGTGGGGTACCAATAGGGATAACAGAGGTTGCCCCTGGCCTTGCACATTCAGTCACTGGCCTCTGGCCTGGCACTGGGGAGGAAGGGGTTAATGTGAGGGCGATCAAAGGGTTAACTGTGTGCTGTGTGTGTTTTGCTAGGGGGCCTGTCGGAGATGTTCGGTAATTACCGGCCGGGACCCAGTGATTGACATCCGCTGGCGTGGATAGGACGCGCGCCCCCTACCCGGGTTTTATAATCACAATGTAATGGAGTGGGAAGTATTGGCTACAGAGCAATTTATAGATGTTGGGGATGTTAAATCTGAAGCTGTGGCTACAGGACTCAATCACACATATCGCACCAAGACCTAGTTGAACCAAGTTAGGCCATTGCATTACTATCTAAAATACCACAAAATAAAAGTAAGAATTACTAGAGCTACCTATACCTTTAACAAGCAGACAGATCTAAGTGTCACTAGAATGAATTGGGTAATTTAGGTATAAAAATGAACTCATTCATTTGAAGGGTAGATTACAGAAATCCTTCACACATGCTAAAAAAAACCTCAGCATAGGTGTTGGCTAGTTTTTCTTCCCCCGAAAGAAAGGGAAGGAACAAACAGTATACATACTCTCTTGTACAGAGCTAGAACCTGAATTGTGCATAAACAATTAATGATTTTGTTGTGTTTGTAGGTGTTTCAGTACCATTACAGTTGGGTCTCCCTGATGTCATCCCTCCACAATATAGCTCTCTCAAAGATATCTGCACCCACACAGTTCGTGCCAGGTTGCGTCTGCTCTACCATTTTTCTGATCTCATGTATTCATCCTGGAGACTACTGAACCTCAGCCCCAATAACCAGGTATTAAAACCATCTCTGCCATCTTCCCCTCTCCTTCATTTTCATGTTTCTCAGAATTATTTATTTGTATTGAACATACACCCAAATGAGTATGGCATATGTTATGAATTTCTCTGGATTCCTTGTACGAATGTTTTTTCATTTGAATAACAGTTCTATCTAAAAAGAAACATGCTCTGATGAGGTTCATTTTTCATCATTTCTTGGGTGACAATATTTGAACACCGGGATCAATGTATTTTGTGATGGCCTTTCTGCCTAACAGATGTTGAGATATTGGACACACAGGGAGAAAATTGATTGACTTATAGATGTGTACTCTGAGAAAAACACAATCATTGTGTACCCCTGCAAAGCAGGATGCAGAACCTACACATGTAAATATGGCTATATACACAACTACACATTTTTGATAGGTTTTCCTTAAAAAAACAAACAAAAAAATAAAACACGTTTTGTTAAGACTATTTACATGAAGTTATTCTTTTTAAAGTTGAAACATTGAAAAGATTCTAATTCTACCTTTAAAGTCTAAGTCAGGGGTGGGCAAACTGCAGCTCTCCAGCTGTTGTGGAACTACATTTCCCATGAGGCATTGCAAAGATTACAAAACTGACAGTTACAGCTATGACTTGCAGAGGCATGATGGAACTTGTAGTCCTGCAACAGCTGGAGAGCCGCAGTTTGCCCACCCCTGGTCTAAGTGAACTTTTAGTTTAAATTGGCTAAAAATATTCCAGGTCCATAAAAACAAAATGTGGTCAAAGTCAAAGTTCATTTTCTTTAGAAAACAGTCTTTACCAGACACAGAATTTGGCCAGGACTTGCATTCCAGCACTGTGAAAAAGTACTTCACCTTTAGATAGCCAAAGTTAATGAGATCATGCTCATGGGGGATCTTGAGGTAACTGTCCATTGAACTTGAGTCTAGTCTCCACAGCACTAAACTTTAGGGAAACCTGGATGGTCTGGTTGGCTGGAGCCAAAGTGAACACTTTAGATAGGTCCTCACTTCACAAGCCCCTAACCAAGTAGAATCACATGGAGAATAGTTACCACCTGAGACCCTGTTAGATGGAAACCATAACGAACTACCCCGTCACCCAATTTTTTTGGCTCTTTTTCACATCCCTTCCCCTCTTTTTTCAAAAGCATCCTGCTATGCACTTCCCCTTAACCTCCTAATCCCCATAACCCCCATCATGCTCAATTATCCCCACATCGCCTTCTTTCTCTACACACCATATATGAATGCTTCCTTTACTCCTAAACCCTCATCAAGTATGAAATGTATTGGGACTGCATTACGATTCCATAAATTATTCATTATGCATACCTGCAGTATGCCTTCTGTCTAAATGGCGTACTGCTTGGCTTTAACACATGTGCCCATTTGCCTCTTCGTTCATGCCCTTTGATATTGTACTTGTGCAATCTTGAACAATGTCTAATACATTTGCGTCGTATGTTTTTGCATAACTTATTGATGTGCTCACGGTATGCTTAAACAATAAAAAAAAAAGCAGATACAGCGTGATTAGGAAAGCCTGTCACATGCCAGCATGCAGCAAAGAAGGTCCCTTTCTCGCTGTGTGAAAGTAGCAGGTCCAAATTACAGAACCCTGCTGAGTTGGAACTATTGCTCTGTAATCAGCAATGTTTGTTTCTCCCCACTGATTTGAGAGCTCTGGCTGTGACTTAGTGGGGGGCATAGGTAGATGACAGGCTTTTCTACTTAGGCTGTGGTTGCTTTCCAAAGAAAACAAACAAGACTTTTCAAACCCTTTTTGTTTCGATGCACTTGGAATATATTTAGCTGATTTAAACTTCAAACCACACAAACTAGGCAAGATAATTCACTTGGTTTTAATCTCTAGTCAATATTTATAAATATTCGATTCTAGATTTAATCCTTTCTGTGTCCCTTTTGTTTATGGACCTTGCAAGCAGACCGCTAAGCCCATGTGATGTAGTTGCTGGTGAAAGCAGTAGTGCTGTTGTATGAGTACAGTATATGAGCATATGCGGTTTTTTTTTCTATACATCCAGTGCTGTACTTATGCCTATGATAGCACCACTCTATATACATGTAGAGCAGCACACAGCCATTAATGTCATTGGGAGGTTGTACGTTGCACCTGCTGCTGCCTAGGAGGAGGAAATATGCTGGCAGTTATGCTAACTGGGCTCAGCCCCGAGTTCAGGAGCCCTTATATTATAACCATCTTTGTGAGTCTCCAATAGTCCTGCAGCAGGTAAACCTTATGCTGCATCCTTGCTGTATCTGATTTTTATTTTTGTTTACCTTTGCAGAGTAGTACATCCCACTACAATGCAGGAACTTGGGGTATTGTGCAGGGTCAGCTAAGACCATTGCTGGCTCCAAGAGTCTATACCCTCCCCATGGTACGATCTATTGGTAAGACGATGGTTCAAGGAAAGAACTACGGACCTCAGATTACTGTAAAGAGAATCTCCACCAGGTTAGTCGTGTTACTGTGGGCTATCCCTCCCCGCAATTATTTCTTCAGACTTTGAATATCATTTTATATCTAACCAATGTTTTCTTTTTATTGTCCCCTCTGACAGGGGTAGGAAGTGTAAACCCATATTTGTGCAGATTGCCCGCCAGGTAGTGAAGCTGAATGCATCTGATTTGCGTCTCCCCTCCCGGGCTTGGAAAGTGAAGCTTGTAGGCGAGGGAGCAGATGATGCAGGAGGGGTGTTTGATGATACAATAACTGAGATGTGCCAGGTGAGATTTCTTTGTACAGATCTTCATTATGCTTACATCGGTTTGTTTGTTTGGTTTCCCACATGTTAAATATATTCTGTGCAATAAATATGGAGTTCAATAAAACCAATTATTGTAAAGGACCATTAGCTATCATTTAGATCTCACAAGCTCTGTACTTAAATACTTCTATCTATTAGATCTGGACAGTTTAAAGTGACTCTAAACTCAAACTTTTGTTCAATTTTTTTTTTCAAAACATTTAGAGGCAGGTATGTAAGATCTGCAAGTCGCTCTCTGCAGGCCATGTGACCTGGAGCTGCACCGGCAAAACTAACAAATTTCTGGAGAATGCAAAAAAAAATTTGGACTAATTCCATATTTTCTTACAGTAATAAGAAACTGGTAATTGCTGAGGTCAGCTAAAACATCACATCATATAATAAACTGATGTGATTGTACTCTACATCATTTTTGTATTACCATGCTGTATTCATTATACAGCTGTCAGCAGTGAGTCATGTTTAGTGTAGTTTTTTTTCTGTCCTTTTTTGTTTTTTTTTAGTGTAACCAATTGTTACTGAAAAAGAGGTGAGCTGTTTTATGGATACCAAAAGGAGGGGAGTTATAATAAACACATAAATGGGCTTCTTTATCTCAGCTAATATGCTATCAAGAACTGGTGATAGGTGATAGTAGCCACAGCCTAACTCCATGCAGTCCACACACCCCCAACATGTTTCGTGCTGCCCACGGGGTATGAATAAGCCCCATGGGTGGACAAAACCTGTTGGAGGGCATGGACTGGATGGAGTTTAGCCTGAGGCTGCTTTTGTCTTTTACACAGTGGGCTTGCATGGTGTATGATGACTGACATTTCTCTCCTTATTCTACGGATTATATGTCAGGGCAGACTCCTAGCCTGGCCTGCTCCCTCAGTGGAAATTACCAAATGGGGGCCATAGATGCCTGAGTTTAGACCCTAAAGTTGGTTTAGGTTCTGTTGTCTGCCATCTTGATTAACAGTCTCTGGGTTGGCCCACGGCATGTGCGCCACCTATCAGTAATAGGACACCCTTGCCACTTAATACTGCGTGTAGTACCACCATGCTAGGATTATCAGTCCTGGTTTAGCTTGAATGCCCCTCGTACGTTATAAGTGAGAATAAAATATATATTATCCATCCATGTGCATAAATAAAGTGCACTGATGAATACTGGAGTCTGTCATTGTTGGTCATGAATGTTTAGCATGGCTGATAGAAGGGAAGAACAGAAAAATAGCTCGAAAACGTATTGCTTTGTTTATGTTTCTCGGTGTACCTTTATTTTTTTTATTTTCTGCTGTCCTTCACTAGGAGCTGGAAACAGGAGTGGTTGATCTCCTCATTCCTTCACCAAATGCAACTGCTGAAGTGGGTTATAACAGAGACAGGTAAGCAGAACCTTTTTAGTGTTATCGGTTGTATTTTATTTAAAGTGATTCTAAAGGCTGTAATAAAAAAAAAAAATAACAAACGTTCTACTTTCCTGCTCTGTGCAATGGCTTTGCACATAGCAGCCCTGATCCTCTTTTTATTGCGTCCTCTGCCGGTGGTCCTGGCTCCTCCACCCTGTCGAGTGCTCCTTAATAGCAAGCTTCTTGCTATGAAGGCACTCGAGCAGGCTGGCTCCAGAGCTGCACTCCTGTGAATGGACGTTGTCCATTCACACACACTGCGTGGCTCGGTCCCACCCCCTGCTCTCTCCTCGTTGGTTCCCTGGCTGTGATTGACAGCAACAGGAGCCAATGAGGAGAGAGAGC
This sequence comes from Staurois parvus, assembly GCF_062004578.1. Taxonomy (NCBI): domain Eukaryota; kingdom Metazoa; phylum Chordata; class Amphibia; order Anura; family Ranidae; genus Staurois; species Staurois parvus. The sequence goes on along the minus strand of NW_028317901.1, from coordinate 6,040,064 downwards.
CTCAGCTCTCATGCACATTGCTGGATCGAGATGGGGCTCAGGTAAGTATAAGGGGGGCTGAGGGAGGACCTGCACCCAGAAGGTTTTTTTACCTTTAATGCATAGAATGCTTTAAGGTAAAACACCTTCTGCCTTTAGAACCACTTTAATGTTTTTTTTTCTAGAGAGTGTCAAACAGGGAACCAATGATTTTCCTGTACTCTACAGCTTTGCTGATCACAGTCGATTAGTAAATGTATGTAATTATTTGTTCATCTCACTGTGCTATATTTGTTTACATGTTGGCAAACTGACACTAACACACTGAAAACTAAAAACATACTATGTGGAAAATTGGGGTATAATACTACTGGTGTTTCTCTCCTCAGGTTCTTGTTTAACCCCTCTGCTGGATTAGATGAGCACCTTATGCAGTTCAAGTTTCTGGGTATCTTAATGGGTGTAGCTATCCGCACCAAGAAGCCGCTTGATTTGCACTTGGCCCCCCTGGTCTGGAAGCAGCTGTGCTGTATCCCTCTAACACTGGAGGACCTGGAGGAGGTTGATCTGCTCTATGTGCAGACTCTCAATAGCATTCTTCACATTGAAGACAGTGGCATCACAGAAGAGACCTTCCATGAGGTACCTGCCATCATGACGCCCTTTATTAGAACTCACAAAACTGACACATAAGATCTTTATTCTTGTTATTGAGATCTACAATATTCTAATGGATAGAAAAATAAACCGAATAATAGCCTCAGGGACAGAAACTAAATGTCCCACTATGCAGTAAGTTGCTGGAAAAGTGGAGTAACCCATTGAATCCAATCCCTATCCATCTTGTACCAATCTGACGTCATCGGAGTGAAATTGGGCGATTGCGGCACATATGAATAAGATTATTTTATGTAATAAGGCCAATAGTGTATAGATGTCGCAAGGAATTAATTTATAAAGAAGTGATTATTGGAGGAAATCTTACATTATAGAAATCTTATATGCAGAGCCATTCTGGCCCAGACTTGTATTCTCTCCTTCTTTCTAATATGAACAGAAATAGCAGAACTTCCTAAATGAATGTAACAGCAGGCAGTGACCAGAGTTCCCTGGAGCTGGTTGTGGGAATAAAGTAAGGACATTGAATTTCAATACTACCATTGTTTATGTTCTTCTTCAGATGATCCCTCTCGATTCCTTTGTGGGTCAAAGTGCTGATGGAAAAATGGTGCCCATTATCCCTGGGGGGAACAGCATCCCTCTGACCTTCTCCAACCGCAAGGAGTATGTGGAGAGGGCAATAGATTACAGACTGCATGAGATGGACCGACAGGTGAGGAGCCAGTAAACCTTTTAAAGAATACATGGTTTTAGCTTTGTGTGGTTCTTAGAATGGTATATTCTGTACACCAGAGCTTTCACCCAAAAGCCCATCATTGCACACATTTGCTGCGCATAATTTCCTTGTAGTGTATTTTATCACAAGCAGAGCCATTGTTCCTGGGTCCGTAAAGAATTGTGCAGTGTAATGGCAATGTTCATTCATTCCAAGCAGAACATAAGGCTGTACACTGTAGCTTAAGGTAAAATCATAACCTAGACTTTAATTATTACAGTTTCATCCCCAACACTTTACACACAACTATGACGTATAGGGCCAGTTCACACCATATGCAGTCCAGTGCATTTTTGTTTCTGCATCAATAAATGCATGGATAGTAGGTTATATGGTTTTCAATGGCATAGTTCACACCAGTACAGTCAGTTCCAGTGCATTCCAGTTCCAGAAAAAAAAAGAACATGCTTAATTTTTTCTACACTGAACTGTATTGGAACGCATAGAAATGTACCAAAACGCACCAGTTGGCACATGTTCTTTAAGGTGAAGGAGAAAAATGCACTGGAACACATTAAAATGCATCAAAATTGTGCATGCAGAAACTCATTCAGAAAGCATCCGGGCTGCGTTTCTATGGTGTAAACCAGCCCTTAAACAAGGCGGCCTGTCTAAGCTGATGATGTTCTAACATAACTGTGCCAGCTATTTTCCAGTATGCACCTCTGCAATGGCACAAAAGACTTTCATGTTACACAGTACTTGGTCTATAGATGAAACCAGAAAACGCTCAAGAACTAGTGCCTTCACATAATTAGATCCTCATTGTCAAACAAGAATTTCACTTTTGCAAGTCAGAGTATACAGCTTTTTAGCCATCATGTATTGGTATGATAACACCGTAATTAACCACTTGCCCTCCAGAGGATTTACCCTCTTTCCTGACCAGGCCATTTTTTGCGACACGGTGTTGCATTACTTTAACTGACAATTGCGCGGTCATGCAACTCTGTACATAAATTAAATTTATGTCCATTTTTCCCCACAAATATAGCTTTCTTTTGGTGGTATTTTATCACCTCTGTGTTTTTTTATTTTTTTCGCTATGAACAAAAAAAGACAAAATTTAAAAAAAAAACTATTTTTGACTTTTTGCTCTAAAACCTATCTAATAAACATTTTTTTAAAAATCTAATTTTCGTCATAAATTTAGGCCAAAATGCTACATGTCCTTGCTAAAAACAAATCCTAATAAGTGTATATTAATTGGTTTACGTGAAAGTTATAGTGTCAATAAATGGCGGTATATATACTGGAATTTGTGTGTATATATATATATATATATATATATATATATATATATATATATATTCTAGTAATGGTTGCATTCAGCGACTTATTGTGGGACTGCGGCGGGCATTCTGGCACTAGGGGGAACTAACGACCACTGACATCTCCAGTGACACTAGAGTGATCAGTGCTAATAAAAAGAACTGTTATAAAAGAAGTTTCAGCGAGTGCTACAAACACAACAGCTGCTGGGACACCAAAGGCAACCATAAACCTCCTAATATAAATGTCAATGTAAATAGGTGCAGCGCTGATATAAAATATATTATGAAATAGCTATATACTTCAATCAATCATAATATTGGTATGTCTCCAAATAACGGCAGAAATATTATAAATGAACGCATTTAAATACAATAAATATAAAGTGCAAGATAATTATATCCACATGAAAGCGGTTGTAGTGATAAAACAGTCCAAGAAATTGAACGTGAGGATCTCGTCAGATCACAACCAAAGTGCTCGAATATTCTTATCCAGGTGTGCCAGATGATGTAACTGAGTAATAAGTGAAGGGCACAATCACCAGAAGCGCGCTATAAACACGCATTTGAGGTTAATACTGCCTCATCAGGTATGTTCAGTTCACCTGCTCCAAAATCAGGCCAGGTTCCTGTTCCCTTCAGGGTCCCTTGACAGGTATCACTGCGTCGAGTCACCTCTATAATAGGCTCTGTGAATGATGGCACTCAGAGAGAGAGCCCAACAAAGGATGCCACATAGCGTGATACTGTTTTTCAATGGAATTTTATTTCCAATAAAACAAGGTAGTAATAAAAGGAAAACACTCACCATATAGTTTCAGGATGGCCACCAGCGGTGGCGTGAAGTCTAGATGCTGTAGCCCCTTCCTGACGCGGTTCGTGCAAAGCACTTTATCATAGGGTACAGGCTTACAGCATCAGACTTCTATACAGGTGTATTTATATTGAAAAATGGCTATCGCGCCCGCCATTTTGCCAGATACTCGGCGCATGCGCAGTGCGTCGGCGCCATTTTGTTATGGACCAAAAGATTACATTGCATATCTCTATGTCCATGGAAGGTGCATGCGCACTACGGCACCATTTTGTTGGCAGTTTTAAACTGCAGCAGATTGCTCTGTTTACCAGATAAGAGGAGAAAGCTTCAAACGTCAGGATAGATATCCTTATCAAACTGCTCACATTGAGGGGTAGAGAAAAATGCTTTGAGAACTGCTTTATAGATAATAGTTAGATTGCGTTATATATTTTTACTACCATATGTCCTTTTAACATTTTAGTGATTACATTTATAGTGACTCCATTTTATACACTGACTCCTTATACGGTTTTTTATGATATTCTTATATTTTTATCATTTTTGATAGTTTTGATTCCAACAATTATCGGTATTTAATTGGAACATATAAATAATTTTTGTCATCGCTTTTATTATACTTTTTAATATTTTTTAAACTCCAAACTTCCTCAGTACCGGGTCCATTACTGTTAGGCAAGTTCATTTAATCCTTACAGTTGTGACCAAAACAAAAGAAACTTGCTCCCCTCATAACCAGGGGAGCAACTGCTTCCCCAAATCCTCAGGAAAATCTGGCACAGGCATCCATATGCTGAGCCAGGAAGTAAGCTTCGTGTGTGTGAAAGGATTTCCGCTGTCCCATTCAGCCCGTGCAGCTTGAAAATTTGGAGCACCCTTGGCCTACATGCCTTCTCCAAACCAGGCCCCTTGGCAAGTTTCACCCCACCCACTGGAGTTTAGTTTTAGGGTTAGCCCTATGATTATGGGACGAAACTCATCAGAGGGTGTAGTTTGGCAGAGACGTGTAGGATGAGGCTACTCCAAACTTTCAAGCTACGTGGGCTGGATGGGAGAGCGGGGATCCTTTCACACACTACTCCTTCCAGTTGTTATCTGAAATGCTGCTATGCAGGCAGATCTCCATCTCTGGGATGGTGCTACCTGCTTATAGAAATAATTGTGTACAACTCTGGGGAAGAATTGATTTTTTTTTTTTAGAATTGTATTTATTTTTTTGTGTTCAGGGTGATTTCAGAAATCTAATAATTTGTGTTTTTCTCAGGTTGCAGCAGTGAGAGAGGGCATGTCATGGATTGTACCAGTTCCCCTGCTCTCTCTCCTCACTGCCAGACAGCTAGAGCAAATGGTATGCGGGATGCCAGAGATCTCTGTGGATGTCCTGAAGAAGGTAGTGCGGTACCGAGAAGTGGATGAACAACATCAATTAGTGCAGTGGTTCTGGCAAACTCTGGATGAGTTCTCCAATGAGGAGCGGGTCCTATTCATGAGATTTGTTTCTGGAAGATCCAGGCTTCCAGCCAACACCGCAGACATCTCACAGCGCTTCCAGATCATGAAGGTTGATCGGGTGAGTAAGCCCTGTGTCATTTTTATTAGACCTCTAACGATCCTGTCCCTCACCGGTATCTTCTTTTATGTTCCAGTTTTCGGCCATCTTTATTGGCCAGCACGGGATGACATCATGCATGCGCAGGAACTAGTCATCCTGGCACACAGAGATCAGGCTGACTGATGTAAGCGGAGCTGAGCATGTGTAGCTCAGTTTACAGTATGGGAATTGCTGCAAGCAGGCAGGTAGGTGTAGTTTATTGTAGAAGAGAAATTGCATGTCTCTTCTGCAATAAAAAGCTGTCTGCTCACAGTAAACGCTAGCAGAACATTAATTCCGCTTTAATAGTTGGGCAAAATGTACAGCTTCTGCTAAACGGATGCTCTTAACAATAATCAGAAGAATTGTAACACTGTATATAGTATGATAAAAAGTCTTTAATCTTAGTTCCCTGCCTGTACTCCAGTACATTGTGTTTTGTGGACAATTTTTATCAATCAGCAGCTACAGCTAGCACAGAGCAGGTAAGTATAACATATTTGTTATTTAAAAAAAAAACAAAAAAAACCCCCAAGCATTTAATATCGCTTTAAAGCGGCAGGTGCAGCTGTTCGAATACAGTGTACCAATGGGGAGGATTCCTCCATCCACCTTGTTTTGTGGGAATGGTTGAACCTGTTAATCTTTTTTGTTTTAGTGTATGGACAGGCCCCTTTCACTTAACCTGTCCAATCGGGTCCGTCTGTCAGTTTTTCTGGCGGACCCGATCAGACCGTCCATTCACCTCTATGAAGTGGTGGGTGTAAATGGACCTTTGTCCGTTTACACCCACCTACCTCCAATTTGATCCGATTCAATAAAAAGAAACTGAAGGGAATTTGTTTCCCTTCCGTCTAGTGGATCGCATTGGAGGACAGTTGGGTGTAAACGGACAGCCGATCCCTTTTACACCCGGCTGCCCATAGAGCAGAGCGGGTTGTGTCCGCTCTGGATAAAAGGAGAGGACATGGACCTGTCATCCGCCCACTGTGCTCTGCTCAGCAGGGGAATCAACAGGCAGATCCCCCGCTGAGCAAGGTGGAGTCCACCTCTTGTGAAGGGGGCCTTAAGGTGGGAATACACAATTAGAAAATCATAGCCCGCATTAACCAATCTAAAAAAAATCGTTCATCGGGCAATACGTAGTGTTGACGTCTTCCGCACAAATGGAAGTGATGCAGTGTGTGTGTGACCTTGTAGCCACGCCCTTCCGGCCAGAACGTGTGAAATACATAACAATTATCAGCAATGAGTATAATATAGTTTCATTACCTATATACATAAATAGTGATACATAAAAGATAATATGCAGAATTCTGGTTTCATTATCTCATTAGGCCAATCTACTTTTAACATTTGGATTTTTCGTTGGATGTTTATGTCCAAGGAATCTTCATAAACACAGAGTCATCTTCTGTTTCCACTCATGCGTGATAGCGCTTGATAGATTTTTTTCATACGACCGTCATACCACCTCATAGAAAATCGGTTGTATGCAAAACGGCAACATTTTTCACTGTTGTTCAACCAGATTTTTTCGTTGACCATATTGTTATCAGTTAAAACATCCTGTTAATCAACGAAGAGAAAATCATTCGATCAGTGGTTCCGCAAAATTTTTCGTACGATTTTCTTATCGTGTGTACAGGACATTAGTCTTCAGTTTTGTTTGTCGTTAACTTGTAGAGGTCGCTACATTCTACTTTCTTTACAACTGTGTTTTATTTGTTAAAGTGAAATTCCTGCTTTTTAAAAAAAAAAAAGAATTGCAAAGAAGGTTTAATAACATATGAAAGGGAATGTTTAGAACCTGTGACCGTTTTTTGTGAGTGTCTGCTACTTATTGGAGAGTTTTATTCTCCCTTACCATCCCATTGATAGTGGTCACTAGCAATCAGAAGGTTGTGGTAACCATACAAATACTAGTCCGTTCCATAGATTTGGCTTTGCTTCCACTTTATTGGCTGTGTGAGTTTTAATTAAGGTTTGAGTGGAGTGACAGAGAGGAAGATGCCCTGTAACACATCATGGCCATAATAAATAAAATACATGTGGCCCCAGCAGAGTGAAAGCCCTTTCAGTGCTGAAGTTGGTTTCCCAGAATAAAAAAACAATCCAGCAGCACAAAACCTTTCTATTTTAACTACCACCCCCAAAAGAAAAGTAAAAAACTTTCACCCTTGAAAGGAAACGTAAATGATAACACAACTTTTCTCAACTCATAAATAACTAAAATAATAAATCATAATTAGTGTCCAAACCATGTGAATGTCCTCAATAAGTAAATAAATTGAAGTCTTCTATAATAAGTCTCTTTATCCTTCAAAAAATAAACGTCTCTTTACTTTATCCCACGTAGGTGTTTCTGGATTTTCGTGTACCTCAAAAAAATAAAACTCAAAATAGTGCATTACCTTTCATATAAATAACAAATTGTGAATCGTGCCAACTGCATAACAAGTGCAATATACACGTGAAGAAAAAAAAAATATATATATATATATATTAATATAAACTCTCCAACTAATATATAATAGTGTATCAAAATACACTAAATGGTGAAAGCAAACACTAGCAATCAACAGTGATTCACTTCAAAATTGTGTAAAAATACACTCAACATAAAAAGTGATCAACCTTCCAAGCCAATTCTAATAAAAGGATATAATCCTTATTTCTTAATATATCGTGCAAGAATAAGTCCCAGAAGTGTTCCACTCCAACTGGTGTAAAAGTGAATTACCAAATGCCAGTAGCAAACAGGCACTTCTCAAATGGATGGAAAAGACTCTCCAGGCTCCTAATTCCCTAGAAAAAGTCCAGGAAGTGACAAAACGCGTCGGGTCACGTGACGGCTGACGCACTCACACCTACCGGAAGTGCGATCGTGGCCATTTTGGAAGTGGGAACATGCGGTGGTTCCCATACTGAATTGCTGTCTCTGTTTGTGGAAGCTGATTTCTGCTTTTTAAAATGTAAGTTACTCAATAAATGTTGTTTACTTTTTACACCATCATCTCTAAAACCCTGATTTATTTCATGAGGATAATGGAGGAGATATATCAAGACTAATTAGGAGCCTGGAGAGTCTTTTTCAACTGTTATGCAGTTTGCACAATTAACAATTTGTGGCACGTTATTTATATGAAAGGTAATACACTATTTTGAGTTTTATTTTTTTGAGGTACACGAAAATCCAGAAACACCTACGTGGGATAAAGTAAAGAGATACGTTTATTTTTTTGAAGGATAAAGAGACTTATTATAGAAGACTTTAATTTATTTACTTATTGAGGACATTCACATGGTTTGGACACTAATTATGATTTATTATTTTAGTTATTTATGGTTTCCCAGAATGTTATGACTGCCTACATCAGTATCTGATTGGCCTTTTCCAGGTGTTGAGGGTAATTGTTATTTTGGTTACTCTTCTTGTAATTTAAGAGATATATGTAATGTTTTTCTTGCCTTTTGCAGCCTCACGACAGTCTGCCTACCTCACAGACTTGCTTTTTCCAACTACGACTCCCTCCATACTCGAGTCAGCCAGTGATGGCCGAACGTCTGCGCTATGCAATCAACAACTGCCGATCCATAGATATGGACAATTACATGCTGTCACGCAACGTGGACAACGCTGAAGGATCAGACACTGACTACTAAGCTCTGCTCGCTCTCCAGCAGTGAAGGGGTTGTTCTTACACCAAGCATTTTACAACACCTGCAATATTTTCTTTTAATAACAAAAAAAGTTTGTATTTAATTTATCCCTACATTGTAAATGAAAATAAAGTGAACTCGTCCCTTCCTCACTCAACTGAATCTAAGAATAAGTTGCATGGAGAGCGGATTTTCTTTTGAGGGACGGGGAAGAGGCTGGGGCCTTGATGACCTTCTCCACATGAACCTGGTCAGTGCTGTACTTGAATATTGTACATCGGTGCACTTAATGTTCACCCCAAAAAGTTTTACATGAATATTCCTATTTATTTTGTTTTAATTTGAAAAATGCCTGTGCAGGACTAGTAATGCAGGAAAATAAAACAGACTGAAGAAGATTGTTGCTGGTTTTGATTGCCTTTACTGTGGATGCTCACATAGGTCATGCGTCTGTTAGGGTGAGTTCAACACAACCTATAATGGGGAAGGGGGTCACTGCCATGAGAAATGCTGCTGTCAGCTTGGGGTATACTCAGGAGATAAAGCTCTTAGGTCAATATTTGGAGCTTATTTCACATCTTTATTTCGACACCAAATGCATAACTTTCCTAAATAGTCAATATCTTACCAGTCTGGAAAAAAACATATTGTCATTATAGTTACATTAGCATGCATGTTCAAAGCCATGAGGTTTCATTGCCCTTAAGTGACTCGGCATTTGGCCATAGCAGATGTGAATGAATGCTGCTGCTTTGGGTGGGGACCTCCTAGGTGCCTACGCTTTTTTATTAATGTTACAGAGTCACTTTAACAGTAATGTATAGTGTTTTTGTATATAGTTTTATTTATGTTCCAGACAAAAAAAATAAAAAATAAAAAAGTACACTTTGAAAACATTTCGTAATTTTTTTTTTTACCAGTTAAAAATGAATTATTACTTATGAATATTTCCTCCTTTGAGACTTTCAGACCGTAAACAGAACTGAAGGCACCTTTCTTGTCTGTTGGGGAACAAAGTAAGCCATATGCTCTTGGGTTATACTGTCACCTACAGGAGGAACACCATCAGGCAAAAAATCTGTAGACTAATTAGTATAACCACACTTCTACCCAGCATGACTCAGTTTTCTGCTGGGAAAAGTCTAACCATTTTACTAGCTTTTTCTTCAAATGTTTGAGCTCTTTATTGATCAAGAATCCTTGCTGCTTGAGTTGGATGCCAAATGTCAGTTATCCAGATCGCCCTTCCTAAGCCTAGCTTTGAAATTCAGTAACCAGACCCCACAGAATTGTACTTTCAGCCTGGACATTGAACCTCCAACCTTTCTCCATTGGGGTCCACATGAGGCGTTTTCCAGACCCCATCCTGGTAACAAGTTATGCGTGGGTCACTTACAGAGCCATACAATTGTTGCAGCCCTTGCCCCATCTCTGACGACTCAGTCTGTGAGTAGGTCGATTAAGCTGGGAGCTCCCTTGGCCTAGCCTTTTGAAATGCCTGCTATTGTCTCCCACCATTAGTGTTGAAGCTTTGTTCCGCTTCTGCTTTGCAAGAGAGACATGTTGAACTCAAGTCCTTTCCTGCTTGCCCATCTGTAGTGACCTTGTTCACCTTCTACTTTCAGGCCCTCATTGGCCATCAGTTGCCTGGATTTATAGAATCTAAGGTCACCACACAGATTAACTTACCTTTCCTTGTTCCCTTGGGGTCTCTAGAGCCTCTAGGCTGAAGTTTGTCTCTGGAGCGGTGTCCCTTCCTGTCCACCACCCTCTCCCTCTGAGCAATTCTCTTCCCTTGGGGCATGCAAGGCCATCAGTGGTATCTGTGGTGGATAAATCCACAGCATTGTTGCCTTCACAACCTCTCATTACCAGGCAGTTACCCATCTCTAGTCTTTTGCAGGGGCATCCGGTGTTGAGAGGAAAAAAAAAAGTACCTCTTATCTCCTTTTAGTCTACCTAAGCCCCTACTTGATTTTTTTCTAGTCTAGTTTCTGAGCAGACCTATGTGTCTGCCTCTGAATGATCAGGTAGTATCTTTGCCTGATTACTCAGCTTCCCCATCAGATGCCTGACAAAAGTTTTTTTCTCCCCATCTTTGGGGGATTTCATCATCTCTGAGACTGCCTTCTGGATTCCTTGAACACATAGTTCCTGCTTCATTATGGGATCCCTTTCTAGGTAGTCTGGTTGTAGTTATGCATAGTACAGTGGGTCTCCATTTTACCCACGCTGACCCCCCTAAGGGTAATCTGGAAACCAGTTCTTACCAACTGGTAGTTTATGGACATGGATGAGAGGTTCATGCAACAAGGTGCATCTCAGACACTACATTGCAGGTGAAGGATGTTGGAAGAAGGGCCCATGTGTCCCTGGGCTGTCGACAGGAAAAACAAGAAAGTCTGCTGCTGCAGGTATCCTCTGCCAGGAACAGGGACTGCCTTGGGACCAAACCATTGGGGCGGGCCCTCTTCATTGGCTGATCTGCAGATTCATTAATTTCTTTATGGCACTGTTCCCTGATCTGGGTTTAGGTGAATATTCTTTACGATCCTTGCTACAACTTGAGAAATGCTGTGTAGGAGGGTTTATCCTGGGTTGGCATACAGATTGTTTGTTTTTGTTTGCCAGTGTTCAATCCTTTTGTAGGCAGCAATATAACCCAACAGTATATGACTTCCTGTGTTTCTCAATGGACACCCAAGTATGTACACTCACACTTTCCCCTGTGTAGGGCTCTGTACAATTTTTAAATTAGAAAAAAACAATATGAGAGGAAACTGTTTCTTCAGTGATTCCAAAGAAAACCTATCTGGTTTATAATAAAGCAATCTAAACAAGTACTTTAAAGCCATGTTAAACCCAAAAGCCAACCTATATTATATTACAGCTTACCAATTCACTACATTAGCTTTCTTTTTTAGGCTTTCTTTCATTTTCATCTGGTGATCCTGCCAGTAAGTATGTTTTCCACCAGAAAAAGCTTTCCTGCAGATGTAACAGTTAAGGTCCATTCACGGAAGGCCCCGTGCAGTTCCATGTTTTCCCGGGATGGGGATGCACAGGTGTTGCATGCGTCTCTGTGCTGGAATCTCATTCATTCCTATTGGGGACACTTGTCATATTAGGACACAGCAGCTGTGTCTGTGCAGCCATGTGGTTGAGTCCCCTGTTTTCGTTCAGGGACCAGCACCACTTGCACTCGCCCGAATACATAGATCAGCACTTTGATGATCGAATGCTGGTTTTTCAGTATGACTGAAGCTGGTTGTTAGACTGGCTTCTGTTGAACAGACCACAGTACACACAAGGACTGAAAGTCAACCAGTTCCTAGCCTAACACTCCCCCAGACTGATATTAATGCTGTCCAAAGGTGTCTACACTGCTCCTTCCGCCAGAGTGTAAGCTCTCTAATAGAGGAGGTGCATTACTGGGCAAATCAGGTGAAACCAGAAGGGGAAAAATGTAAAACGAAAAAAAAAAAGCTGATACAGCCGCCACAACAATGGTAAGCTGCAATGTATTACATTTTTGGGTTTAATACTTCTTTAAACAGTTTAAATTACCATATTTTTTGCTCCATAAGATGCACTTTTTTCCCCCAAAAAAATGGGGGGGAAATGTCTGTGCGTTTTATGGAGTGAATATTGACCAGTACTCCCCCCTCCACCGCCACTGTGTTAGAATACCTGGCCGGTCGCTCGGACTCCCTCTCTTCTGTCACAGAAGAGCCGAGTCAGCAGTGCAGCAGGGCCCAAAGCAGCTGCCCCTTAAAGCGGAGTTCTAGCTGATGGAAAGAAAAAGTCAGCAGCTACAAAAACTGTAGCTGCTGACTTTTAAAATACAGACACTTACCTGTCCCTCAGTCCTGGGGTGTCCTCACCACCGCTGGTTTCACGTGTCCCAGAAGACTACAGGGAGGGAGGACAATGTCCGCTTCGAATTGCCTAGGCGAAGTGGGAGCGGGTACCTGTCAAATTCAGGCACTCACTCCCCAAAGTTCTGCAGTCTCTGGTCCTCTCCTGTACTATGTCTGCAGTCTCTGGTCCTCTCCTGTACTGTGTCTGCAGTCTGGTCATTTCCTCTACTATTCGCAGTCTCTGGTCATCTCCTGTACTGTGTCCGCAGTCTCTGGTCATCTCCTGTACTGTGTCCGCAGTCTCTGGTCATCTCCTGTACTGTGTCCGCAGTCTCTGGTCATCTCCTGTACTGTGTCCGCAGTCTCTGGTCATCCCCTGTACTGTGTCCGCAGTCTCTGGTCATCTCCTGTACTGTATCCGCAGTCTCTGGTCATCTCCTGTACTATGTCCGCAGTCTCTGGTCATCTCCTGTACTATGTCTGCAGTCTGGTCATCTCCTGTACTATGTCCGAAGTCTGGTCATTTCCTGTACTATGTCCGCAGTCTCTGGTCATTTCCTGTACTGTGTCTGCAGTCTCTGGTCATCTCCTGTACTATGTCTGCAGTCTCTGGTCATCCCCTGCACTGTGTCCGCAGTATCTGGTCATCTCCTGTACTGTGTCCGCAGTATCTGGTCATCTCCTGTACTGTGTCCGCAGTATCTGGTCATCTCCTGTACCGTGTCCGCAGTCTCTGGTCATCTCCTGTGCTGTGTCCGCAGTCTCTGGTCATCCCCTGTACTGTGTCCGCAGTCTCTGGTCATCCCCTGTACTGTGTCCGCAGTCTCTGGTCATCTCCTGTACTGTGTCCGCAGTCTCTGGTCATCTCCTGTACTGTGTCCGCAGTCTCTGGTCATCTCCTGTACTGTGTCCGCAGTCTCTGGTCATCTCCTGTACTGTGTCAGCAGTCTCTGGTCATCTCCTGTACTATGTCTGCAGTCTCTGGTCATCTCCTGTACTATGTCTGCAGTCCATTGGTTCAGAATACTTTTTTTTTTCTTGTTTTCCTCCTCTAAAACCTAGGTGCGTCTTATGTAGCGAAAAATACAGTACTTAAAAGCTTAGTTTTTCTTTGTGTACCTCCCATGACCGTACTCCATATTTACTGAAGGGATTTATCACAAGTGGAGCAGCTGTGCATGGCAACCAATCTTTCATATTTAAAGCTTAACGGAACAAGTTGAAGATGGACCCTGATTGGTTGCCAGGCACAACTACTACAGATTTGTCTGCTCCAGTTTTGATTAATTCCCCCTCCCCCCCCCCCCCCCGTATGTAAAATATGAGCTGCTCCATTCTCTTGCTAAGTTCATTTTTTACTATTTGCAGCATACTGATATTGGCCATCAATGGCAATGTACTTGCAGAATCCAGTTAGGAAATTGATCCAAAAACAGTTGCATTCATATTACAGCTGTCTGATTGATACAGTTTCCTTTACATTTACCAAAGCCGTGTTATATAAGGACCTACCTAAACAGTCCATTTAATTTTTACTGAATCAAGCAGGACTTTACAATCTGATTGTACAAACGTTAGATCTATGTAGTGTAATGTGTGTTGTGACTTTTTCATACGGTGCTTTTGTGTGTTGTGAATTTAAGGGATTTTTTTTAGCACATCCCTGTCAGTGCAGATGAGGATGAAGGGCACAGTTTCCTGCTGGTGGGCAGCAGGACAGAAATGGTATAAACCTGAATCCTTAACTTGCTCCTCAGTATTTTAGGCCTTTCCCTGACAGAAGATAAAATACAGGTTTGTTCAAATGCATTTTTATTAAATAAAATAAATACCAAGTCAAAAAGCTTTTTTACTATAAATATAAAACTGTTAAGCCACTCAAAATAAATCCAATAAATCTTTGTAAATCATCAGTAAAACAGGCTAATACGAGGATCATTGAACCTTGGAAGTGAATGAGAAACTTCCATTGACATTCTGCTTACATTAACATGCATTAATACAGCTCATTGCTTTTGAAAGGACTGCTAGAGCTCAATGCACACAAACAGACCGGACCTTTTCTTCATTTTTTTTTTTTTTTTTTTCTTTCTTTCTATGTTTTTTAATTCATTACACAGCATGTGCGATATGTTTCCTACTTCTATAATAGTGGGATGCCACTGAACATTAGTGACTCACATATTACCGCGAGTTGTGATCATGTGTGTTTTTACTACATGTTACCACAACACAAAGATGTGAATGGGCCCTGAGTGGCGGATATGAACACAAAATCAGATGACATTCTTAGAGAGTTCACATTAGAACAAAACGCTCATCTGTTTTTATTTTGACCCTTCAAGACGGGGTATCAAAACCTCGTTGGCCAATGACACTGGTTGTTTAATCCTCAGTGTAATACATGAATGGAGGCCATGGTACCCCACTAATTGCAACAGTATGGCCTCAAATCTCAGCAATAACCAAGTCCACTTTTCAGTGGCATGTTTCAACCAAAAATCAGTAATTTTACAAAAAGATCATGCGGCGACTGCTTTGTAATATTGAAAAAAATGATTGGGCTCTATGAGATTTAGCTGAGAATAAAATAAAGCCATTTAAGGTTTGTTTGTGATAGGATAAAAGAATGAATACCTGCCCAGTCGTTAAGTACATTTATTAAATGTTTTGAAAAAAATGTTCCTGGATAACAAAAACCTAATATGCTATAAATAAAATTAATTAGTAATTTTGATGTATTTTGGTTGCAGCCAATGAGGTGTACAGATGTCATTTTCCAACTCGAAATTGATTTGCTGCCAAAAACTGCCAAAAATCTTCTATAGTGGACTGCAGATGAAGGTTTCAGGTTATGACCATGAAGACCTCCTGTGCATGCCTCCTTGGCTATCCCAGGACTGCTTCGTAGGATGCACATAAATATTGGAAAGGGTGCATTGGACGACTTCCTTTACAACACTAGGAAAACTATAGCCTTTGTCATCTTCTATTTTCTTTTGTACATGCTTCCCAGCACATCACCATTCACACTTTTCTCTTTTGATATAACAAAACTTTTGCATGAAAATTAACATCAAGTAGAAATCCGATTCTTTTCTTATGTGGCTGGATTACATCTGTGAGCTGCAGTTTAGTGTGAAAGGCAAACCCCCCCCCCCCAAAAACCTCCATAGGCCCATGCATATGAACACCATGCAGATAGAACAGTTTAAATCTAACCTTAGGCTGCATTCTTACCACTCACAATTTAGCATTTGCTGAATTTTGTGAAATGCTGACATTCGTTTTTTAACTCATTGCATTGATGTAAATTGTTTAAATGTGTTCCATTGGTGTGCATATTTTCTTTTTCACAGCAGGAGCCAAAATAAGTTGTAGATCGTTTTCCTTTCCTTAATGTGCATGGCAGTGTACTGCTACATATTCTAATACTGGGTGTAAAAGCAACATGTTCCATTTCTCCTAGCACACACCAACACTGTGCATTGGTATCATCTAGGACTATTGGAAACAATAGGCCCTAAATCTTAAGGCTGTGCTGGAGAAAAAAAAAATACTAAAAGAAGGCTTAAAATGTAAATGCAGCTCAAGAAAAAATGAAGGTTGGCATTGCTGACCTATCTGAAAATGCTAGTTGCCTGGCTTTCATGCAGTACTTTGAGTCTCTGAGGCTAGGTTTAGATGTGCATCTCAATTGCTGTGCCTCTGAAATGTGGTCCACATTTTGGATCACTTTTCAAAGGCAATGCCTGTTTTAACCTTGTAAATGCCGCTGCACCAATGCACTGCAACCACATGCAACATGGGGTGTTTATGGTGTGTCGCTATTCTCTTGAATGGATCACGTAGGCAGTGATATTCTCCACAAAACACAACCATTTTGTTGCTGCAAATGTGAAGCAAAGCATTGTGACCGCAGAATATGAGCACCCCTGGGGGGGGGGGGTTAGGAACCACTTATTTTTAATGCCCCCAAGCCCCCCAGCCCCAAGTCTAAATCCGTGTTTACAAAAGACGGTCATTGTGTTTACCCAGAACAAGTGCTTATTACTTTATCATGATTCTCCTGAACTACATACTTTTAGGTATGTCATATTTGTAAACCAAGTTTCACCTTGGATTTCTTTTCTTTAAACGTTTGTAAAAAATAAAATCCTTTTTAGTATAAAGATCCACCTAGATCCATCCAGGGTTACTGTACTGAGGTCTGCTAACCACTGTAGGGTGTGTTAGAGCTGTCACTGCACCCCTCGTCCATAGCAAAGAGGGATAATCTGTAAATGTGGAATGTGCCCTTCAGTTCTCTGGAAATATTGGACAAAAAAAATGTATGTTATACACCACTACTTGATGCAGTGGAAAAATGGATGTACGTACACTGGCTATGTTCATAGTTCTTAAAGTGTTACTTAACCCACAACAGTAAAATCAGTCTGTATATGCAGTAAAGCGTTATATTGTTATATTTACCTTGGAAACTAAGGGGTTAATCCTCCAGTGTGTAAAAAAGCTGTTTGATCCTATCTTCTGATCCTCCCATTCTTCTACTGTCCCCAATCCATCTCCTGATAGTACAGAGCTCTAGGAGACACTCTAGCAATACACACTAAACTGAGCATGTACAGAGAGGTTTTTTTTCCTTTGGGAGAGTGCATGTGATCAGCACTGTCCAGAGGGTCAGGGTTCATGCAGCTTCATAGGACAGTCAGAGCAGAATGAAACTCCACCTACAAGCTTTAACCAGTGCTCTGCTGGGCAGTGATAGAAGTCACAAGACTGCTATATACTGCTAATGAGAAAAAGTATATAGCAGTTTATATTTGCTAAAATATTTGTATTTCCATGTTCTATATACTGTGGGAGACCTGATATAGTGAATGCAGGGTCCTGGGTTTAGTAACACTTTACATTCTTATCCACCACAGAAAATTTGTCATTTCTGTATTGTTTGTTTCCACAATTTCATGATCAAAGAGTAGCATAGAGCAAAATAACAGAACTGAAGGTTCCTGGTGTCCAATCTGCAACTCTTTGGCACTCTTTATGTAGCCCTTGGTGCATTGGAAGACCTTCGTCTGTTTTCTCCACCTTACCTAGGTGCTTACTCAAGCCAGTGATGGAAAACTATTCTTTAGACTAACTTCTAGGAGTTAAAGGGTAAGGTAACTTTTTAGAATGTTACATGTTCCATCCATATTTAGCATGTAACATGTTCCAGCTCCTGCTGCCAGTCCCCCCCCCTCCCTGTGACAGCGGGCGGAGGATCTTCTCCCTGCACCCGCTGTCACTTTTTGAAAAGAGCTCTGCCCACACAGCTGCATCATTCACAGTTTCCTATAAATGTATGAACTACAACTACCATAAGCCACCATGGCTGACAGCTTGTAGTTGAAGAGTGCTCATCAGCGACCCCACAGTTCATTCACAAAGTTCATTCACAAGCCCTGCAGTCTCTAAACAGTCAGCCTGTATGGGCTAAAAGCTGCAGGCTTTGTCTGCAGGAGGCTGATATTGCACCCCTGATCACAGCTGTAATGCTTTCCAGGCACCTGAAGAAAATAATAATAAATGCACTTTTTTTTTTGTGCAACAATGTGTGCATTTATTGTTTTTTCTATAAATGTAAACTTATCCCCTTAATGGTTTCATTTATTATTTTCATACTTTTTCCTATGCTGTCCATTTTTTCTCTGAATATTTATAATGGATCTTGCTGTGACAAACCCCAAATGTGTGGCACTAGTCATTTTATAAATGGGTTGTAGGGAGGGACAGTCTTGTGCAATGTGTCTGCAGTCTACGAATCCCTCCTGAAGAATTCCCCCAGTCTCCAACAACTCCTATAGCATGTTTGCAGTCTCTGACCCTCTCTTGTAGCAGGCCCTAAGTCTTTCACCATCATCTATTACATATCTGCAATCTCTGACTGTTTTCTCTGATTACATTCAGTAAATATTATGCTTGGCTGTTTGGGAATGTCAGGAGCCGCACTTGAGGCCCTTATTCTAAGAGGACTGATGACCACTGCTTTAATGACTGGACTTTGAACACTTTCCATGATTTTCACTAAGTATATCCTCTCACTCCTGATGAAGGAGCCTTGTACCAAAAACTGGTACAAGTGGTGGCAAGTGTGTCCAGGGATGTGCAACTCATATCGCCCGACATGAACATGCAATTCTGGGTCCCGGATAGGTGTTTTTTTAGGGCGCAAACTGACCAGGGCCAGCAGGCGGCCCCATGAGAGACTCCATACATATATATTTCAGTGTAATATACCAGTCAGTGCAGCTAGGGCTTAAGGAGAGGAAGCGAGATCAGGAGACCAATGCGGGGTGATGATCCCTCCACTCTCTGCCTCCCCCTCCTGGCTGATCAGTGTAATCTCACTATACTCACCAAGCTCTCCTCTCCCTGCTCTTCCTGGTGGCCTTGCCTCCCCAACCCAGCTCCCAAGTAGGTAATTGCCCCCAGATGTTCTTGGCTGCTCCCCCAGTCTCGCCTGGGCCTGGCTCTTGAGTATGGTGATTGCCCCCAGGTGTTCCTGACTCCTCCCAGTTGGTAGAGTGCTGTCCTCCCAGCAGCTCATCTGACCTGGTGTCCCCAACCCCATGTCCTCCTCTCCAGGGAAGGATGCTGGAGATGTGAGGACCAATCAGGATCTGCCCTTCCTTTCCTGGAGCTGGATTGTCCTCCCCAGGGTGCAGCACTGTGGATGGGGAAGGACCAGGAGCTGCTCCAGGCTGTCAAGGCTGAGGATCTGGGCAGGAGCTGCTGCACAGACCCAAGGCGGGCAAAGTCAGTAAGCGCACCCACCAATCTACCCACTTTGTCCTTGGGGGTGTGAAGGGGGTTAGAGGACATGGCTGTGGGGGTGTGTGAAGGGGGATAGAGGACATGGCTGTAGAGGGGAGGGTGTGTGAAGGGAGATAGAGGACATGGCTGTGGAGGGGAGGGGGTGTGAAGGGGGGCAGAGCGCATGGCTGTGGGGGTGTTTGAAGGGTGTAGAGGACATGGCTGTGGAGGGGAGGGGGTGTGAAGGGGGGTAGAGGACATGGCTGTAGGGGAGAGAGGGGTATAAAGGGTTTTTTTTTTTTTTCTTGCGTGCCTCCAATTTTTTTCATTGTAAGGATGTTGGGTGGGAGGGGACCAACAGGGAGAGGCACAAAGTGAATTTCAGCCGGTTAATCAGGAACTATTCATAATTTGCACAGTGTATGGCCAGCTTTAAAGTACATTATCAGATCAGTTTCACAGCTGCTATACAGGGATTATTAGAAAGCTGCAACAAGTGAAAGGCATCAGTAAATACCTTACAGCAACCTCTATACACAGGAACTATTTGATAGGATAGCAAGAGGAACCATACTGGTCACTTTAAAGGAAACCTGTGCTTGAAGAAATGTGAAGGCTGCCATTGCTGCATTTTCCTTCTGAAGATGCTAGCTGCTTGGTTGTCCTGCTGACCTATTGATTTCCACACTCTCATAGCCCTGACCAGATGTGTACATACTGCGAATTCAGATTTAACTTTTGCTGCATACTTGTCCAGGGTCTGTTAATCAGAAAGGATTGAATCAGCACTGCAGCCAGGCAAGTTACATCTATGGCAATGTCAATATTTCTCAGTGTAATTGTGAGCTAGGAAAGTACTATGCTTCTATCCAGTCCACATTTAGTACAAGTCTTCTTGGTGTCCTCTTTATAGGAATACTTTCACTAGGTAACCTGTCAGTGAACATGTCTGCGCTGCGATCTGCCTGTAGAGTTAGCCCTGGACATCCTTGTTGCACTAGCGAGAGCCCTTTCTTTGTGATATTTCTGCAGAAGTTTACATGAAGAGTATGAAGTCTTCTGCAGCGCAAGGGAACCATGGCCAGCAGTCTATCAGTTACCCCAGAGCAGTTCTCCAGCTGTAGACTTTGAAGATCTGGGCAATGTCTCATGATCTGGATGAGAGGCTCATCTGTCACGTGGGCACAGCCTGAGAGTGTCAGCATCCGAAGATTTGGGCACCTAGAACACAAACATTCAGTAGTTTTAACAGATGTAAAAACACCATTTCCCAGTTATGGATTCATTATTTAAAAGCTGTAATTTTAACAAAGTCTTCATAAGTGTCTGTCTTGATATGACCCTCCTGTAAGTCTTGCACAGTGCTTTCAGAGTAGCACTAAGTAGGAGGGGAGAGCAGAGAGATGACCAATGGGCTGAGTTTCCTCCAGTCATACACATTTAGAGTGGAGTGGAAAAATTCCAGGAATTCCCCCCCCCCCCCCCCCCCATGCAGTGGGGCTGTGTCCACACTGCATGGGTTAACTGCTCATTTTTGTCTAGGGATAAAGAGAGTGGAGATATACTTACCTAATCCATTAATCCTCCAAGCACAAGACCAGTCCCTGCCACTCTTGTTCCCCCCCCCCCCCCTAACACTAGCAGTCTTGTGAATGGACTGTTCCTGATGTCATCATGCCCATAGACCAGCTCTGGTTGTGAAGACGGAAGGAACAGTCCACCTCTGGATGTAGGGGAGCGCTGTTTTCAAGACGATCAAAGGATTAAGCAAGTATAGCCTTTCAGTGCACCCCTGGACAAAACAAGCAGGTAACCCATGCAGCCCCAATGCATAGGAGGATTTTTTTTTTCTCATGAAGATCTGCTTTTAAGAAGAATTTTTTTTCTTTTTTTCAGGGAGTAGTTATCTTTTTTTGACAGGTACCCACTCCCACTGCCTCAATCATCTCCTAGATGAGGATGATGTCAGTTTGGCTTTTCTTTCCCCCACCCACAGCCTCCTGGGACATGTCACATGTCCCAGAAGGCTGCAGGACCAGTCTCATTGTGCTCCTCAATCTCCCACCTGCGCAATGCAGAGCCGACTATGATACATCAGGAAGTCACAGCCTGCTCCCACATTCAAGATAGCGGTGCCGGGGTTCTGTCTAGAAAAGAATCATCTAAAGGGAAGACAGCTCTGAATTCCATGGACTGGTAAGTACCTGTCTGTTAAAAGTCAGATGTTAGAGTATTTGTAGACACAAATGCTCCTGCGCTTGGGGATGGACTCGATGCAGGCTACAACCACATAAGGAATGTCCTGGAACATGCACACCTTGCTGCCCTCAAATGGACCGGAGAAATCCAAATATACTGAACGAGGAAAGAAAAAACAGAGGGCGCACAGGCCTAGTGCATTACCATAAAAAATGTTTAATAAAAAATAAAGTATGTGTTGTACTCACAAATGACAATATAATCAAGGCACATCATAAAGAACAGCTGGGTCAACACCGCGCTGAGTAACAGTCCGTAATAGGGAGTATAGACATCCAAAAGGCTGACGCGTTTCAAAGGACTTGCCTCTTCCTCAGTTATAGTATTTGTAGCTGCTGACTGATAATTTTTAGGAACTCTGGGTAAGTTCCTCTTTAACCAAGCCATCCTGTTGGACAACGGTGCTCAGATAACAAGACTTGCTGTAAGATATTACAAATTTTCAGCAGGTCTATTTAGCCACTTGTCTAGAGTTCAGCTTTATGGGGAATCTTTGACAAAGCGTAAGATTCTCCATGGAAGCCCTGGACTTTGTCTAAGTCCTGGGTTGCAAGTTAGTTCCAGAACAGTGACTTTACTCCCCACTCCAGAGAATCTAAATAGGAACCAGCATGTACTATAGTCAAGAAATTACTGCCTCCATCAAAGGTTTCTGAGAATTCTCTTTAATCAGTACAGCTGGACAGATTTTGTGGTCATACTAAGTAGTATATTTATTATAAAAAAAAAAATCTCTCTGTGAATGACTCATCCACACAGAATAAACAGAAACATTTGCTGTTTGAGACATCACTGTATGTGTAATATGTACAGGAAAAAAGATCCACACAACCGCCACTGCGCTAAAATCTTCCTATTTATTGAAATTACCACAAAAATACAATAGGTTGAAAAAAAGTCATAAATGCATGCCACAATATGGGTTATGACTAAGGCTTTTTTCAACCTATTGTATTTTTTGTGTAATTTTTTTGTGGTCGTTTCAATAAAGAGGAAGATGTTAGCGCAGTGGCGGTTGTGAAAATCTCTTTTCCTATTCGTGTCTCACAGTAATAGCAGCTGTGGATTGTGCACCTGCCCAGTAACTGAGATGGACTCCTAATTGGGTTGTAAGCACCTTTTTGGGTTTTTTTCTTATGTGTAATGTGTATTTTTTTTATAATTGTTAGCTCCATCTAGTGACCATAATGCAGTATTTTCCAGATTGCAGTATTAAAAAAAAAACAAAAAAACTTCATAATGGCTACTAGATGAAGCTGACAACCATAGGAAATACACTGCTCAAAAACTAAAGGAACACTTTTAAATCGGAGTATAGCATCAAGTCAATTAAACTCCTGGGATATTGATCTGGTCAGTTAAGTAGCAGAGGGGGTTGTTAATCAGTTTCAGCTGCTTTGGTGTTAATGAAATTAACAACAAGCGCACTAGATGGGCAACAAAGAGACAACCCCCAAAACAGGAATGGTTTTACAGGTGGAGACCACTGACATTTTTTCCCTACTAATCTTTTCTGCTTTTCACTAGTTTTGCATTTGGCTAGGGTCAGTGTCACTACTGGTAGCATGAGCATAAGGTGATACCTGTACCCTACAGGCATTCCAACTCCTCCAGGATGTCACATCAATACATGCAATTGCTGTGTCTCCCAGCACTGTCTCAAGAGCATGGAGGAGATTCCAGGAGACAGGCAGTTACTCTAGGAGAGCTGGACAGGGCTGTAGAAGGTCATTAACCCATCAGCAGGGCCGGTATCTGCTCCTTTGTGCAAGGAGGAACAGGATGAGCACTGCCAGAGCCCTACAAAGTGACCTCCAGCAGGCCACTGCTGTGAATGTCTCTGACACAAAGTCCTCTAATGGGCCCTGTGCTCACTGCCCGGCCCCATAGAACTTATTGGCATTTGCCATTGAACACCAGAATTGGCAGGTCCACCACTGGCACCCTGTGCTTTTCACAGATGAGAACAGGTTCACCCTGAGCACATGTGACAGACATGAAAGGGTGTGGGGAATGTTATGCTGCTTGTAACATCGTTCAGCATGACTGCTTTGGTGGTGGGTCAGTGATGGTCTGGGGAGGCATTTCCATGCAGGGACACAAAGACCTCTACAGGCTAGACAATGGCACCCTGACTGTCATTAGGTATTGGGGTGAAATCATTGGACCCATTGTCAGACCCTACGCTGGTGCAGTGAGTCCTGGGTTCCTCCTGGTGCACGACGATGCCCGGCCTCATGTAAAGAGAGTATGCAGGCAGTTCCTGGAGGATGAAGGAATTGATACAATTGAAAGGCCCCCACGCTTGCCTGAAATCCAATAGAACACCTCTGGGATATGAAGTTTCGGTCCATCCGACACTGCCAGGTTGCACCTCAGACTGTCCAGGAGCTCAGTGATGCCCTGGTCCAGATCTGGGAGGAAATACCCCATGACACCATCCATCATCTCATTAGGAGCATGCCCGATGTTGTCAGACATGCATACAAACACGTGGGGACCAAACTACTGAGTACAATTCTGATTTGCTGCAATGAAATTTCAGCAAAATGGACTAGCTTGCTGCATCATTTTTTTCACTTTGATTTTCGGGGTGTCTTTGACTTCAGTCCTCTGTAGGTTGATAATTTTTCCCCATTGAGTTCTGATGTAATTTCAAAGTTGTCCTTTAATTTTTTTTGAGCAGTGTACATATATTAGACATTGCATAGGCATTATTCACACAAATGTTTTTTTTTTTTTAAATACATCCTTTTGGCTGAAAAATAAAAAAAATTGCTTGGTGCAATGGTACGGCATGACATTACACACAATGAAGCTCAAGAATAGCAATAGAAGCCTGACCACGACCGTGATCTTTCACAATTGTATCCAAAACGTTTAAAAAAAAATTGTTGGGAGCTTAACCTAAATCCTACAGTTCACCTAAAACAAAAAAAAAAAATCAACACAGGACATAATTTACTATTAAGCTGTCCCTTGTGCTGTTGACGCCAACATTCCTCAAAATCCTCCTCCTCTGATGCCTGACCACCCCCACTGCCACAATCTTTTGGTGTGGCGGGAGTTAATAGAACTAAGGGACTGTGACAAGCAATACAACTTCTATGAATGAAACACCATCAATGAATGGAGGATGGGTGGTCTTTATCCCTAGATTCATAGATTGTGCTTCATTCATAGAAGGTGCTGTGCGGCTTCTGGGGTTGGGGGAGAATCAGAGGAGAAACATTCCAATGAGCACAAGGGACACATCTCACTGAAGGCAAGGTAATGTCCCTTGTTCTGTTTTTTTTTTTTTTTTTCATTTTAGGAAAACTTAGGTTTTAAAGTATATCAGTAGGGTAGGAAATGGTTAACTCCCTTACAACCACTCGACAAATATGTGTGAATGCAAAAGGGTGGCTTTAAAACCTGCACACCCCATATACTGTATGTGCCTCTGGGCAGTCGTTATTTATGTGCGGAGAATGCTCAGAGCACACTTCCAGCACATCGACCAAACTGTCGTGGACAGGGGTCACATGATCACCAATCCTTCCCACCACCCAGGTGTTCCAAGCTATTTAAAAGGGACGCTGGGACAAGCAGGAAGGGGTTAAACCCATCAGGCTTTTTTTTTTCCCCCATCCAAATCCCATGTCACCTTCTGTCCTATAGACCAGTGTTTTTCAACCTTTTTTCAGTCAAGGCACCCTTTAATATTATGGACAGCCTCAAGGCATCCTTTTAGATTATGGACAGTCTTGAGGCATCCTCTTCTAAAATGTGAAAACTATTCAAATAGCTTTATATAACACAGCAACATCCCCACACGTAGGACACCCAACATTAGACGTGTACTGATTAGTATTCCATTGTTTCTCTTCTCCCTCAGTTTTTCTCCATCACTGAGCTAATGTGACCTCAGCACTGATGGAAAGGGACAGGGGAGGGTCAAACCAGGATGCTGTGCAGGCAGCCGACATCCTCCTTATCAACTGATGTCATTGGTTGTCAGGATGCCGGCAGCTAGAAGGTCGTAATGGTGCACAGTGAAAACCTGTGGCTTTGTGTAACAAAGGTAGGCTTGTTCCCCCCACTGACCTTTATACAAGTGTTGGGTAGTTTATAGACATAAAATAGACTCCTAGATTGTAAGCTCGAAACTCCTAGATTGTAAGCTCGAAAGAGCAGGGCCCTCAATCCCCTCATGTTTTGCATTGTATTGGTATTGTTCTGTCACATGTTCTGTCTTCCTCTGTAATGTACAGCGCTGAGCGAACTATTGGCGCTTTATCAATACTGTATAATAATTAAGCCAAGGCACCCCTGAAGAAACCTCATGGCACCCTGGTTGAGAAAGGCTGCTAAAGACGAACCTGAAGTAAGAGAATCTCTACCCAGCAAGGTAAACAGTTGTCATTAGAACAAGTGTCCCCATTGGGAGATTTCCCCCTCTATTCTAAACAGGCCAGCCTGTCAGTTTTTCAGGCAGATCTGATCAGAAGGTCCATTCATTTCTTGTATCCCTTTATATCCAACTACCCCCGGGTCCAATCCATTCTGCTAAAAAAGAAAAAAAAAAAAAAACCACAGAAGAGGACAGAGTCAAGGGGGCTCCAAACTTTCCAAAGAAAGTGCCAGTTTACTGTCCTTCAGACATTAGGGGGGGGCAGGCTGTGCCCAACAGGTTGGTGCCAGTGGAAGAAATAGTGCCCCGTTGGTATCAGTGGAAGGAATTATGTCCCACTGTTGGTGGCAGTAGGAGGAATAGTGCCCCTTTGTTGGTGTCAGTGGCAGGAATAATGCCTATAGGACAGGGTAAAGGCAAACAAGGGACCACAGTTTGAAGACTACCGGTCTAGGTGGACCACCCCAATAGCAGAGCAGGCTCTGTCTATGTCTGCTCTCTGCTCTGATCAACAGGCAATCTTTCCTCTGCTGATTGGAATGGAATCCCCCTCTGAAAGGGGCCTAATACTTACTAATCCAGCCAAAAACTACTAATTTCCTGTGCTGCAATCTCAAGAAATGCTGTGACACCCACCCAGTTCACCTCTGTGGACTACAAAACACCTTTCACTATTTTATGGAGGAGAGGGGGTATTCTGTAGTCCTTCCTGTCCTAGGGTGACAACTCTAATGCTCCACACTTACAGTACCGTTAACCCCTAGGACAGTAAACATTCAGGACTATAACGGAAAAGCTGGAAAAAATGAATACAGCCACCACATATAAGGGCCGGTAAGCTGCAATATAATTTGTTTTAGGTTAAATGACACTTAAGTATAACTAAAAGGCATACCTTTTGTTTCTCTTTTTGGATAGAGTGGAGAGGAAATAGAACACCTGTCACCTTTTATTGCTGTCTGTGCCCCCATTAGGGTAATTCGCTGTCTCTATTTGACTGGTTTACGGTTATCACTGTTAGAGAAAGTAAAAGAAAATCCCAAATTTTGAGTTGTCACCAAAGCAGGAATCGAGAGGATTTCTTTCAATGGGGACCATAGTCCTAGTGCCACCCTGGGATTTCCTCTCACTTCCTGTTTTGGTTATGGTACAGGAAGTGAAGAGAAATACCCCCCAGTAGGACTCAGATGGTTTAAAAGAGAAAACTAGAAAGGGATTATAATCCTTCCTTATTCTATCCAAAATAAAGAAAAATGGGTTTTGCCTTTAGTTCTACTTAATCTAGACTGCAGGTACAAAGAGGCAGCATATGCCCCAGACCGAGGCAAAGTAAGCTTTAATAATTGCCTGAAGATATTCAATTCTCACAAATTATTGCATTTAAAATCAGCCTAGATGGTTTCAGCTTGATCTCCCCTTTTCTACCCACCCTCCATTTTTATTTTTTTTATTTATTTTTTTTAGGGGCCTTGAAGACCTTTTCTTTAAGATGGTATATTCTAGCACTTTATTTTCTGACGTTTGTCACTGAAGCACACTTTCTGTGACGTTGACACAGATTATACTTTTTGTACTTACTGTATTGTACTATTCCACTTATTGCCATTTTGTACTTTTAATTACGTTTTTTTACTGTTCAAAAAAGCAGCCTCCTGGAGATCCAGTCAAGTGGGTGAGGCCCACTCTGAGAAAATATTACAATCAGCCCCCCCTATGCTTATTCGGACAGTAACATTGTAACTTTGCATTAAGTGACAAGATGAAAGGCTCCTAGTGCAGCCTATCTGAATGACACCAAACGTATGGAATTAGAACATCTAGAGGAAAGCATTCCATCTAGGAAGTAGATTCTGATGCTGGATGACACCTGAACAAAAGGTGACACTGGTCCTTTGGGAGAAACGGTAGAGGGAAGAATTGTCAGTGGGAATACCGTGTTCTCTATGAGAGGGAATAAATACACACAAGTTACACATTACATGCTATGAATACACCAATTATGAGTAACTGGTTTAATGCCCCTTCAAATAGCTTGCTTGAGCTTAGCTGGCCTGAAAAAAAAACCACCATTTACTGCACCCATTATACAGAGCTATGTTCCAACAGAGGGATGCAGATTTTCCCGTCCCACTCCCGGAACAAAGTAGAGTTGGACTGTGAGCTGCTCAGCCATTCACAGGGAGCTTTGTATTCCATGAATCAATACAAAGCTTCCTCAGATTGGCTGAGGTGGAGAGGTGGCGAATGTCATCTTGATATCTGAATAACATAGAATACAAAGCTTCCCATGAATGGCTAATCAGCGCTTGCAATAGCATGCCAACTATTTAAAAAGGGACACTAAACATAGAGTTAATCTTTCAAGTGGTTGTGAAGGCTCAAGGTTTTCTACGTTCATACATTCTATGCATGCAGGTTAAAAACATTCTCTGTGCAGCCCCTCCAATACTCACCTAAGCCTCCTCTCGATCCAGTGATGTGTACTGGAGTCTCGGATATCCCGGGACTCCCTCTCTTCATTGCCTGAGACAGAAGCGGGAGCCATCGGCTCCCACTGCTGTCAATCACAGCCAGTGAGCCAATGAGAAGAGAGAGGGGGTGGGGCAGAGCCGCAGCTGTGTGTGTGTGTGAGTGGACACAGGGAGCAGCAGGTGCCCCCATAGCAAGCTGCTTGCTGTGGAGGAACCGGGCAGGGGGAGGGGAGCGGCCAGGAGCGCCGGCAGGGACCCGAGAAGAGGAGAATCCGGGCTGCTCTGTGCAAAACCACTGCACACATACAGGTAAGTATAGACGTTTGTTAAGGTACAGTCCACTGGTGGCAGTCCTGTAAAAGGTTATGAGAGGCTGAAATATGCAATGGTGGTATGCTGTTGTGATTAGTACTTGCATTCCTGGCTATATGTGATCAGAACCATATGCCCTGAACATCGTACAGCTGTATATTTCAGCCTGTCATTGATTTTGTGTACTGGGCACCAGCCTACATCCAGTTTTCATGCTATAAGGGCAAATGTTCCCATGTGTATGAACCTTGAGCTTCGTTCACATGGGCATACTTGGGCACACACGTAACGTGAGGGCTGTTTGCCTGCACAGGTATAGTTGTGTTCAAAATAATAGCAGTCAGACATCACTAACCTGATCAATCACTGTTTTTGGTAGAAATGATATTTCTACATGGCAAATAATTTACTAGGAGGTGTAGTAGAGTAATAGAAATCCAACAGTCATGACATGCATGCTGCTGATTCTGTGTAATTGAATCACTAATTGAAAGGGGCATGTTCAAAATAATAGCAGTGTGGAGTTCTATTAGTGAGGTCATTCATTCTTTGAAAAACAGGTGGCAATTATTACCCTTATTTAAGGAAGGAAGGCAGCAAATGTTGTACATGCTGGTTACAGTGCATTTCTCTCTGAAATTCTGAGGAAAATGGGTCATTCCAGAAATTGTTCAGAAGAACAGCATACCTTGATTAAAAAGTTGATTGGAGAGGGGAAAACATATAAAGAAGTGCAGAAAATGATAGGCTGCTCAGCTAAAATGATCACAAATGCTTTAAAATGACAACTAAAACCCGAAAGACGTGGAAGAAAGCAAAAAACTAGAAAATGTATATGATGTAGGGTGTGCTTGTTGGAGCCCAAGCTCTATAGCTGTAAGGTAAAAGGTACCAGATGGATATCAGGGATGGATGGATGGATGGATAGGAGCAGTAACACTGAGGCAGCTCTTGTTAGAGTGGAAGCAAGGCTCTAATGCAGTAACAAGAAAAAGAGAGGAAGGCGCCTCTAAGTGCAGTATTGACACTAGATTCAATATTCCATTGTTTACTAAATAATTTGTCAATACTGCACTTTTTGTGCAACATTTTGTGGACTGATGAAAGTTAGATTGTTCTTTTTGGGTCTAGTGGCCGGAGACAGTTTGTCAGACGACCCCCAAACACTGAATTCAAGCCACAGTACACTGTGAAGACAGTGAAGCATGGTTGCGCAAGCATCATGATATGGGGATGTTTCTCATACTACGGTGTTGGGCCTATTTATCGCATACCAGGGATCATGGATCAGTTTGAATACATCAGAATACTTGAAGAGGTCATGCTGAAGAGGAAATGCCCTTGAAATGGGTGTTCCAACAAGACAACGACCCCAAAACACACCAGTAAACGTGCAACATCTTGGTTCCAGACCAACAAGATTGACGTTATGGAGTGGCCAGCCCAATCCCCGGATCTTAATCCAATAGAAAACTTGTGGGGTGACATCAAAAATGCAGTTTCTGAGGCAAAACCAAGAAATAGAGAACTGTGGAATGTAGTCCAATCATCCTGGGCTGGAATACCTGTTCACAGGTGCCAGAAGTTGGTTGACTTCATGCAACACAGATGTACAGCAGTTCTCAGAAACAGTGCTTATACAACTAAATATTCATTAAGTAATTCAAAGGAAAGCAAAATCTTCAAACATTTTTCAGTTTATATAGTGAATGTTTGAGTTTGTAAAGAAGAATACAAACACTGCTATTTTTTTGAACAGTCTAATATTCACTTTTCTTCAATTTTTTTTTTAGAGGAACAACACAAATTTGATATATTTTTCTTCATGTTTTGATTGGAATAGAATGTGTAGTGTTCCCAATGCATTTGTGTGTATGGAAATAAAAGCTATTAGAAGGATTTTGAGCTTTATTCACTTTTTTCAACACACTGCTATTATTTTGAACACAACTGTAGTTCCATTCGAGTCAAATGGGATGCAGCAACTGTACTGATACAGCCACTGCTCCCATTTGGCCACCATGGGGGGGTGTATATTTGGCAACACATGCACATATATCAGACTGGGAGCAGAAGCTGTGTCTGTGCAGTCGCTGCATCCCAGTCAGCATGAAAAGAACTGCCTGCTAAGGGATGCATGGAACACCTGGGCATCCCTGTGCAGGCAAAGACAGCCCTTGCATCGCCGTACCTTTAAGTATGCCCAAGTAAGCAATTCCTTAAAGCAGTGATCTCCAAACTGTGGCCCAGGGGCCGGATGTGGCCCTTTGCTTGCCTTTATCAGGCCCTTGGGGCACTATTTCTTCTAATGACACCAACAATGGGGTATAATTACTGTTACCAACAATAGGGCACTATTCCAAATGATGACACACTATTCAGACCACTGACACCAATGTTATGGAACTATTCTTCCCACACACACCAATGATGAGACACTATTCCTACCACTGATACCAATGTTATTGAACTATTCCTCTCACTGACATCTATGATATGAAACTATTCTTCCCACTGACACCAATCATGGGGCACTATTCCTTTCCCTGATAAGAACAATGGAGCACTAATCCTTTCCCTGATCTCAATGATGGGGCACTATTTTTTCCCCTACTACCAACAGTGGATCACCATTCCTCCCATCAATACCAATGATGAAGCATTGTTTGTTCCCATTTATGTCGGGCCATTTTCTACTCACACTGGCCACAGTCCGACCCCCTCAAAGTCTAAAGGACAGTATCCGGCCCTTTGTTCAGAAAGTTTGGAGACCCCTGCCTTAAAGAGAAATTGTCACTTTGCCCATGTAGAACACAGACAGGGCCCCTAAAAAGGCCCCACCCTGACCCCTGATATTCCACTTGACTGAGCTCCCTTGCCCTTCAAATGCTGAAATCAGCAGTGCTAGTGACCTAGGGGGAGTGAGCATGTCCCTTTTGTGTCGCACAACCTGAGCAGTATCACAGGGGCGAAGGTCACATGCTCTTCCACATCTAGAAACATCAGGCAGTGTTACCGACTGAGATAGCTGAAGGAGCAGCAGGGGAGCTTAGGCAAGTTGAATTGATGGGGGTCCTCCTTTGCAGAGACATGGTCACTTTGCCCAGCACAACCAGCAGACACTGTCTCCAGAAGGAACTTCCAGAGCACTGCTTACTTTTATTGGGTCATTTATGGTCAGCTTAAT
The DNA here is from genome assembly GCF_062004578.1 of Staurois parvus. Taxonomy (NCBI): domain Eukaryota; kingdom Metazoa; phylum Chordata; class Amphibia; order Anura; family Ranidae; genus Staurois; species Staurois parvus. Next base: position 6,008,064 of record NW_028317901.1, on the reverse strand, counting down.
CCAGTGGTGAATTTGGTATTACCTCTTGGAGACTTGGAGCAAGAAGTCGCTGACTGTATTAAGATGGTGGCTGCACATGGACTTTTGGAGTGTGGTTTTCACCCAGTCTTCAATGTTGCAGATTTTTACCCTGCTAGAATACCAGCAAATAGACAGCGATTTCAGAGCTGGACCCAAAACAAAATTCTTCTTGGTCAGTTCAGATGGGGAGCTGAAATGTAGCAGTTTCCATAGTGAAGGCTCCTGGAAAATGTCCATCAGCTTGTGACAGGTTTGTGAAAGGCATTTCTTACTGTCCTTATCCAGGAAGGAAAACAAATGCAGAAGACATTCCGGGTTCAGATCGGTTACAGTTGTAGTAGCCACTCCTGGCATGGTGCACGACCACAGCTGGATGCAGATGTGTTCTTTGAGGAGGCTACAGAGAAAATACCATCATAGACAGGCTAGATTTCCTTACCGATGTTCACATACACACAGGGGCGGACTGACCATTTGGAAACTCGGGCACTGCCCAAGGGCCTGGAGGAAGTAGGGGGGCCCATGAGATGCCCCTGGTACCTTTTTCATAGGCTTTGAGTTTGGGCAAGGACACAGAGACCCCATGAGATGCCCCTGGTACCTTTTTCATAGGCTTTGAGTTTGGGCAAGGACACAGTGGCCCCATGATCCCCTATTGCCTGGGGGCCCCAGGAGTTGTCAGTCCACCCCTGCATACACACAGACATTTTAAATTCCATATTTGTGGACACATAGCATTATTCAGACAGTTGTTTCACATTTTTAACTTAGTGCTGTAACCCAGAACACCCAGAATTCATCTTGTATTGGTCTGACTTCAGCTAAATTAATTCAAAGGAATTCTCTGTATAAGAAATATGAACTCCTTTTTGAGTAAAACATATCAGTACACATTTCTGGAATAGGTCCAGCTCACACCTGAGTGATTTTGAGCGTATTTCCTAAAACACTTCAGCACTAATCACTGAGATTCCCGTTATAGTCAGTGGTGCTCATTCATACCCGAGTGACACGTTGCTTTTAGCTGGAAAAAGTAAACGAGCCTCTTTGGGGCAGAGTACCATGGTTTTGGTCCCTGTAGACATCATTGCAAGCCCCAAAAACATGCATTTTTTTCTTACATGTCCTGCCTCTACTTTTAGCCCATGGAAATTAGTTACTAGGAGGAAAGTGCTCAAGCCTGAAAATTCTTGAAAAATGCATGAACAAATTTGCATAAAAATGCTCCAAAAACAGGATGCTTGCACACAGTGCTGATATACAATGGATATAAAAAAAAATAAAAAAAAATCTACACACCTCTGTTAAAATGTCACGCTTCTGTGATGTAAAAAAATTAGACAAAGAAATAATTTCAGAACTTTGTCCACCTTTAATATGACCTACAAACTGTACAACTCAATTGAAAAACAATCTGAATATCAGATGTCTTGCAAATTGCACCTGAAATGGGCATGTCATCAGACTTTGAAATCAAGCAACTTCACTGTAAGTTACACGATTTCAAAGTCGGATTTGATATGACCAGGGTGTGAAGGTTGAAAAAGTTCTGAAATGATTTGTCCTTGACTCATTTAATTTTTTACATTGTAGAAACCTGACATTTTAGCAGGGGTGTGTAGACTTTATATCCACTGTATGAACACCAGATCTTCCTGACAGCAAATCCCTGAATGACCCCCCCCCCCCCTTTTCCCACATGAAGAACCATGTGACTATGGGGACTGTACAGTGCACACATTTTGTTTACAAGCATCTACAGTGCATTCACAAAGTATTCAGACCCCCTTCACTTTTTTCAATTTTGTTATGTTTGATACTACAGTTGTTTAAATTCGACTGCAACATAACAAAAGTGAAGGGGGTAAATGCACTGTATGTGCATAGGAGTTTCTTCCAACTCCCAGCACGGCAAATAATATAATCTACTATTCAAAGTGGAGGTCTTACACTCACACAAAATAGAGCAGTAATGCAATTTTTGTTTTTACCAACCTAAATGTGGCACTGGTTTACAGATATTTCTGCACCAGTGTGTACATGCCCTTTGAAAGTAATGGGCTGGATTCAAATCAGTAAAAGAAAAAGCCTAAAAATGTTGCAATTTTGGCACCCATGCCCAAGAGCCCACGTGCTTGAAGAAACTCAAGTGAGAACCACAGTGACCAGCCATATAAAATGCATCTTGCTAACTGGAAAAATACTACATGCTGATTTCCTTGCCTTTTTAGTTGGCACAAATTGACCATCTGTAAGAAGTAAAATATAAATGGAATAAGTTTCATAGCAAATAGAAATAAAATAGAAATTCAAGACCATGTACATAATGAGTCTTTCAAACTAATGATCTTGCGTATTGAAATAAACTTTTCAGTGGAGATATCACAATGATCCATGAAACAAATCCGTGTACAGACTTACCAGTTCCAGGAGGACGTTTCAGCTTCACAATATGATCTGCTGTGTAGTCTGAGCTCCAGGGTTAAAGGGCCCAGACATATATGGCAGGAACCACATTGCAGCTGCTGGGTTATATTTAGGCTCACATATCAGCTCTTAAAAAAAAAAAAAAATTCCCCTAATCTGCCCTTGTCAGAAGTGTGTATACCCCTCTCTGGTCAATCCAACTACTTCCCACAACATATAGTACTGACATTACAAATGATGGTCTATTGTTGTTAGGGAGAATTTATTAACAACCTTACCAACACTGGCAAGATATGTTAGGAAGGGCAGCAGTATAAGCACACCCTACTTTATTCTGAACTAGAGAGTTCTATCTAGAGATAAACTTAAGTAAACTAGGGGATAAGTACAGTAGATCCCATCATTTTACTTTTTTGTTGGGTTTCTGGGGCAATTTGATCAAGCAGTTGACACTTTTTGGAGGTATAGCACCTGTAATACAGCCTGTACCAAACTTAGGAAAGCCTTGTGACCGTTTAGTCAAGCTTTCCAACACGTGCACCAGATTCAAGAACTCCTTATTGCCAATTGTTCTAAGCCAGCCTTATGCTGGCCATAGACGGGTCGAAAAGCGACAGATTTTTCGGCCAAAAAAAGAAATTAAAAAAATAAATAAATAAATAAATAAAAAATCGGCCGATTTTCGCACGGTTAGTGGGTTAATTGGTCGGCCGTTTTTCGCAGTTTTTTTTATCACTCATTTTGGAAAATTTGTGGCCGATTTTGATGATCTGCCAATCATTTTACCAATAAAAAAATCCATGCATGAGCCATGACCTGCAAGGGACAGAAGTTATGGAGTTAAATTTTTTTTTACCGTTGGTGGTAACGTCGGCCGACTGAACAACCGATTTCTCGTTTTTTTTTTCTTCGAAAAATCAGCTGATTTTCGACCCGTCTATGGCCTGCATTAGACAGATGGAAATTCAGCCAGTTCAGCAGCAACTGGCCAAATTTCGATCCATCTATGGGCAGGCCGGTTGTACAAAAGTCAATCTGATTTTTTTTTTTTTTCCATTATTTATCAGAAACCTCCTGCTGTCAGAATACAAGAGCACAGCAGGAGGGATTCCCCCTTCAACACCAAATGTGTTGATGGGAGAATCCAGCAATTTTCTTTCAATCAGTGTTACCCCCCTTTCCATGTAACAGGTTCATGAATCTATTTGCCACACCAAAAGAATTTTAAAGAGCATCTAGGACACTCTTTATGAATTGCAGGGTAGGTGTCCTGCTTCTGTTTCTCAGCCCTCTAATGTGCCTCAACACTCTTTGCAAGAACATGGGGGTAACAGGTCTATATTTTAATTTCATAACACAGAGAGGACTCTGGCTCTCTTTTCAGGAGTTATCTGCTTATGAAAGGAGCAATGTTGCTTTTGAAACTCCAGTGCAGGATCCCTTATAGGTGAGCTGTAAGCCTGCGTTTTAAAAGCATGATTGCATTTCTTTTTTTCCTGCTGCCAGCATACACGTGGTAGTAGCCACATCTACTTCCACCCACATACAGTGGGGCAAAAAAGTATTTAGTCAGCCACCAATTGTGCAAGTTCTCCCACTTAAAACGATGAGAGAGGCCTGTAATTGGCATCATAGGTAGACCTCAACTATGAGAGACAAAATGAGAAAAAAAATCCAGACAATCACATTGGCTGATTTGGAAAGAATTTATTTGCAAATTATGGTGGAAAATAAGTATTTGGTCAATATCAAAAGTTCATCTCAATACTTTGACCTCTGTCATTGCCAACAAAGGATATATAACAAACGTTTCCTGTAAGTCTTCACAAGGTTGGCACACACTGTTGCTGGTATGTTGGCCCATTCCTCCGTGCAGATCTCCTCTAGAGCAGTGATGTTTTGGGGCTGTTGCTGGGCAACACGGACTTTCAACTCCCTCCAAAGGTTTTCTATGGGGTTGAGATCTGGAGACTGGCTAGGCCACTCCAGGACCTTGAAATGCTTCTTACGAAGCCACTCCTTCGTTGCCCGGGCGGTATGTTTGGGATCATGGTCATGTTGGAAGACCCAGCCACGTTTCACCTTCAATGCCCTTGCTGATGGAAGGTGGTTTGCACTCAAAATCTCAAGATACATGCCCCATTCATTCTGTCCTGTACATGGATCTGTCGTCCTGGTCCCTTTGTGGAGAAACAGCCCAAAAGCATGACGTTGCCACCCCCATGCTTCACAGTAGGTATAGCGTTCTTTGAATGCAACTCAGCATTCTCTCTCCTCCAAACACGACGAGTTGTGTTTCTACCAAACAGTTCTATTTTGGTTTCATCTGACCATATGACATTCTCCCAATCCTCTTCTGGATCATCCAAATGCTCTCTAGCAAACTTCAGATGGGCCCGGACATGTACTGGCTTAAGCAGGGGGACACGTCTGGCACTGCAGGATCTGAGTCCCTGGCGGCATAGTGTGTTACTGATGGTAGCCTTTGTGACGTTGGTCCCAGCTCTCTGCAGGTCATTCACTAGGTCCCCCCGTGTGGTCCTGGGATTTTTCCTCACAGTTCTTGTGATCATTTTGACCCCACGGGGTGAGATCTTGCGTGGAGCCCCAGATCGAGGGAGAATATCAGTGGTCTTGTATGTCTTCCATTTTCTAATTATTGCTCCCACAGTTGATTTGTTCACACCAAGCTGCTTGCCTATTGCAGATTCAGTCTTCCCAGCCTGGTGCAGGTCTACAATTTTGTTTCTGGTGTCCTCCGACAGCTCTTTGGTCTTCACCATAGTGGAGTTTGGAGTGTGACTGTTAGAGGTTGTGGACAGGTGTCTTTTATACTGATAACAAGTTCAAACAGGTGCCATTGATATAGGTAATGAGTGCAGGACAGAGGAGCCTCTTAAAGAAGAAGGTACAGGTCTGTGAGAGCCAGAAATCTTGCTTGTTTGTAGGTGACCAAATACTTATTTTCCACCATAATTTGCAAATAAATTCTTTCCAAATCAGCCAATGTGATTGTCTGGATTTTTCTTTCTCATTTTGTCTCTCATAGTTGAGGTCTACCTATGATGCCAATTACAGGCCTCTCTCATCTTTTTAAGTGGGAGAACTTGCACAATTGGTGGCTGACTAAATACTTTTTTGCCCCACTGTATATGATGTTATTTGACAATCTATGGCGGCATATTCTATTTTCTTAGTGCCACCATGGCAGCACACTGTGGGTTGAAGTAGGTAAGGCTACTAATCACATGTATGCAGTCATGGATTGGAGCCATAAAAAGAAGAATTCAAGTAAATATTTAAAACAATTTTGTTGCAATAAATGTTTTTTATTGTATTCATGTGAATTATATGTCTTTTTGATGCTCTCCCGCCCCTACTTGACAGGAGAGCACTTAAACCAGTTTGTAGTAATTAGTAAGCAACTATGACTAATTCAGCGTAGGTTGAATTGCATCAGCAGTTGTTATTTGGTACGCAAGATGGATTAATTATTAACCGCTTCTGTGCCGCCCTATAGAGGAAATACTGCTACAGGGCGAGACGGGTGTGCAAAATCACGTATATATACACGTGATTTTGTAGTTCTGGGTAAGGGGCGCGCATCTTAGGCAGTCAATCACAGGGACCTGGTGATTTCTCACCAGTACCCGGTGATCACTGGGTATCTCCGACGGGGGAGAGACCTGTGTATAAACAACACCGATATCTCCAGTCAGCTCCTGCATACTGCTTTGTATGGCTCTGCTATGCAGAGCCATACAAAGCAATGTGCTTACAGAGTAAAGCGCACACACAGCCCACATAAAAACAGCACACAGTTAACCCCTTCCTGCCCAGTGTCATTAGTACAGTGTCAGTGCTTTTTACTAGCACTGATCACTGTATTGGTGTCACTGGATATGTCAGTGACATCAAGTCTGTTCCCCCCAGTGTCAGAATGCCAGCCACAGTCCCGCTATAAGTCACTCTTTGCTGCCATTACTAGTAAAAAAAAACAAAAACACCATTCCAGTATATATACCGCCATTTGTAAATGCTATGACTTATATCTTTTATACTTTATATCCCATAAACCAATTTACACGTATTGGGATTTTTTTATTAGTAAAATCACGTAGCAGAATACATTTTGGCCTAAATTTATGATGAAATTTGATTCCTTAAATTTTTTTACTGGACAGGTTTAATAACAGTCAAATATATTGTTTTTTTTCTCAAAAGTGTTTTTATTTTTTTGCGCTATAAACAAAAAAAGACCAAGAGCACAGGTGATCAAATACCACCCAAAGAAAGCTCTATTTGTGGGGAAAAAAGGATGTAAATTTCATTTGGGTGGAGCATTGCGTGATAGCGCAATTCTCAGATGAATTAATGCAACGCTGAGTAGCAAAAAAATGGCCTGGTCAGGAAGGGGGGTAAATCCTCTGGAGGGCAAGTGGTTAATAAAATGATGTCAGAGGAAGCGCTGGGATTTATTTACTAAGGTTGGAAAGTTCAAAATCAGACTCACTTCTGCATAGAAACCAATCAGCTTGTTCAGTTAAGCTTTGGCAATAAAACCTGAAAGCTGATTGGTTACTGTGCAGAAGTGAGCCTGATTTTGCACTCTCCAGCCTTCGTAAATAAACACCACCATGTGCCAGGTTTGCACTGTTTACTTCTCTGATCCCAGGCAGAGGGAATTCAACTGATCACTGCTGTGGTTTATGCAAGGCAATATGGTAGATGGAATGCTTGACCTTTGCTTGTGTGGACATTCCTGTCCCAGAGACACAACAGGAACAGAGAATTACATTTCTTAGGGGGGAAAAAAAAAAAAGGGAATCCTTTCACCTGTTTTAATGGTCACCAGGCCAAATAAAGGGGTGAATATCCCCAGCAGAAACAAAGGCGGCATAAACACCTAATCACTCCCTCCCATTCAATGATGTGATTGGCACTCAAAACATTGCACAGTACAACACAATGTCATTCATAGAATAGACAATGCTCTGTGAATGACCAAAAGAAGAAGGGGGGGGGGGGAGAATAAATGAAAAAAAACAAAACAAAACACTAGCGCTTCTATGTATGGGAGCTGAAGCTCTTATATACCCCAGCAAGCCACACATCTAGTGGGAGCTGTACTATCCAGCATGAATAAACGTATAACCTGTAAAAGGACAAAGCAACGATCCTAACTTTGTGTGAACATCAGCAGAGGAAATGTATTCACATACCTACTCAAAGAAAAAACAAAAAAAAAAAAACCCCAAAAAACACCCTTTGCCTGGAGTTCTGCTTTAAAATTCCCTATCTAGACCAGGAGGGGACATTTATCACACAAATAGGTGGCATAATTAGATAATTAGATACACAGTCTGCCTCTGGTTTAGGGTTACTGCATTTTTTCTGATCCCTGCGGCTTCCTGGGCAGCCAACTATAACAGATTTGCAATGTTCTGAGGGAGAGAATTAACACTGAAGAGAAGTCAGGTTTTCATGCTAAACAGACAGGCAGTTAAAATTTGGGTATGTCTCATTCTGTCACAGTGTTACTAGAGGGAGGATTGTATGACTCAATCTGGAACCTCAGTAAAATCAGTTGCACATTTTTTTTTGTCCCACTATCTCTCTTTAGCGCGCACACACACACGCACGCACGCACACACACAATGTGCATGTCAATAGGATATGTTTAACAATCTATATTATGATTCGATGAGGATACGAAGTCAGAAATTTTAACATGTCATAGTTGATGCTGTAGTTCTCACTGCAATATCAGCCATTATTTTTAATGTCACAGGGAAAATGATCATGCCATGGTAAGTAGTGTGTAGGGCATAAATTACATTTGCATTGCCACAGTTAATATGATCATTGTACCTCAGGCACTGAGATGTCAAAAATAATACTGTGAAATAAGTCACATATAGGACATCATAATAAGCATTCCTAAAACACAATGGTAATATCACAACCAGTATAGTGATGTCAGCAGCTGTTGTGCTGTTCAAGTCAGTATCATGCTGATATAGGTGCTGTGATTCCACAAAAGGTTAAATCTATAGAAACCAATGAAGTGGAAACCGTTTGTAAACATAATTTGAAAAGCACATGAGATGTCTAAAGAAGATACTGGCAAAAGGGTGAAATAAAAATCACATATGAAAAAGAAAAAAAAAAAATGTAAAAAAAACTCATGTGTTTGTGGCATACTAAGGTGGTTATTTTTCATAGGAACCTCTGAAGCTGCCATAAAGTCATAAAGGGATTACACAGAAACCTGAGACCCAGGGGCGGACTGACCATTCGGGCACTGCCCAAGGGCCCGGGGTCAGTAGGGGGCCCCATGAGATGCCCTTGGTACCTTTCATAGGCTTTTTTGGGTGTGGTTTGAGTGTGGGCGAGGACACAGGGGCCCCATGATCCCCTATTGCCCGGGGGCCCCATGAGTTGTCAGTCCACCCCTGCTAAGACCACTTCAAACCTGATGCCAATAATTAATTTGAACTATTCAGATCTGATTCTAATAGGATATTATATATATTCGAAAATGTGCAAATAAACAGTAATGTTTGTAAAAATATGAACTGAATAAGATTATTAAATATTACATTAAGTAAACAGAAGTTCATTTGGAAGTAGACAAGCTACATGATGCTCAAAATGTATGTCATTTATTCAAATGCCATTAAGGCTTACTCATACCAGGTGAGGTGATGGAATGCATGCAAAATTGACTGCTTTCCCGCACTGCACAAAAATGCACTGCCTTTTGTAGATGTGCGGGTGCAGTTCTTAATGGCACCCCCATACATCTAGCAAAACACACATTACAGCAGCAATATGCAATTTTAAAAATGGTGCCACCACCTTTTACTGAGAGGGCAGTCCATGGAAATGAGTGGGCTATCCTAAAATGAGACACATGTGTACGTGCCAAAATCATGCACACTCTAGGACGCATCTCATACGGTGAACGAGCCCTCAATCTATTAAATGAAAAAGAAATATGTATTGGAAAGCACAGGTTAAGACAGAAAAGTCATTTATTTAAAAAAAAATGCCAGATTCTCTTATTCACTAAACAATCTGCCCAACATAAATCTAGAAACGGTGGGACAAAAATGCAGTTGCTAGTTGTGAGAAAATGGATACCAGATGAAAAAAAACAATCTCACAACCCAAGATTGAAATATGGGAGTCATATTTGCAGTGATGGCTATTACAGGATTTTTGGACTCCCACTTTAGTCTTTCCCCCTTGGGCTATCCTGCCACCTCCAGAAGGATTGGATGCAGGTAAACCAAAAAATTGTAGGCCCAGGATAACCCATCCTACCAATAGCATGCCTCAGTCTTGTAGCAATGCATTAATGACAGCATGATCATAAAACAGCAGGGGTGGGACCAGTGTCACTCATGGACTGCAAGAAAGAAAAGAAAAGAAAAAAAAAAAAAAAGTACAAAAATCCAAAATGTTCTCTCTTGTCCATCAAGGGACATAGGAAGCCTCATTATTAGTAACCCAATAGCAGTTCCACTGGGGGGTGGGTGACAAAAAAAACATCAACAGGGTAAAGGAAACAACAAAGAAATTGAGACTGCCTGCAGCTCAAACAGCCACCTGAAGGACCTTACACTCAAGGCTGGCATTAGGTAGGCCACAATGTTCACCTGGAAGAACTTAGAGAATGTAAGAACAGAAGACAAGGTGGCAACCCTGTAAATTTGGGAACAGTTGCTTGATGCTTAAAAGCCCACAAAGCACTCACAGATCTAGCAGAGTACACTTTAACAGGACAAGCGGAAACCAGAGCCTTCTAAAGATGGTGGAACAAGAAGCCAGTGCACTCTTGAAGGGACCATCCAAAAAAAAAAAAATAGAGAGAATCTGTCTTTTTGAAGGAAGCAGTGGTTTCATAGCCTGAACCTCTTCAAGGCAATAGAGGGAAATTGCCTTTTGGTGAACTGCAGAAATTCTGAGAACAAATGAAGATATTCAGAACTTTGAGATCCAAGAAAAGCCAGATGCCCCCTTTGGGTTTAGGAATAGACAGGTTGGAGTAGAATCCTTGAAATTGTTTTGCCACATTGGGTCAGAAGACATGAGCAATGGGGATCTGCTATTCTGTACAGAAACAAAGGAAGCTTAGTGATGGAAATTAAAGGAGGGGATAAGAGAGAAGGCCTGGGATATCACCTCCTGCACTCAAGCATCTGAGATGCAAGCTGTCCAAGCATCTGAACTGGTTAACAAAAGAACCTCAAAGTGGGAACCGCCTCCTTATGTGGAAGGCAGCTAGTTTTAGCATTTGGCAGAATTAGAGCCCCAGGTCACGCAGGCAAACTGGAGCCAAGCTTGAGGGGTCTCAATGAAGAGAGAGTGGGAGTGGACAAATGAAAGGGACACCTCTTAACATGTAGACTTTTCAGTTTGTCTTAGGTTTAATCCACTAAGGATTATAAATGCTCTTGCCACCAGTGGCATCCTTAATCTTGAAGACACTAAAGAGATCTAAAGATATGTAGTCACTCAAAGGCCATGCAGTCCAGATAGGACATGTAGACAGCTTCTTAGCAGGTCTACACATGTATACCGACATGGAACCCATGCTGGAGATAAGCTGGGAAGCCAACAGAAAGCCATCACAACTGAGGTTTAAAGTGGTTGTAAACCCTTACATATACCCAGTGAAGTGACTGGCCTCAGGTGATACAGAGATGAAACAAATCATCCTACATAAGTATGTGCAGTCTTCTCTTTACATCCATTCAAATTGCAGAATTTACACAGCTGGTCTGAGCTTCCAGAAATCTGGTGCTGGGGAGATCAAGTTACACTCTGCAGAGCTTAGTGAGAAGAGCGCGGAGAGCTGATTTCAGGGAACACACTCCCCTTCACAAAGCACACAGGAACAAAGCTGAGGTTCTCAACACAAGCTGTGTGCTGGAGCTCCCTCCGCTGTCACCTTTTTACTTCTTGGTGTCAGGAAAACTTTTCAAATAGCAAAGGAATGAGGCAGTAGACAGATGACAGTACTCTGGATTGAGAGAAGTACTCATTATAGAAGGATATAAATTGTTCATATTTCGTGTCTGACATTACCAACCACTTTAAAGCTACAATTTTTTTGTCTGTGTGTTCTATAAGCAAAACATCAACTTCAGCAACTGTAAAATCCCTATGGGATGATAACCAGTAAACCATAATCTGGCAAAGTCACAGCAAAACTGGTGATGAGAGGACCCGCCAGCAAGAACAGTGGTCTACAAATGGCTTCCAACTGCATCTCAGTTGGGTTCTTAGGCCTCATGCACATGGGCTTATGAAGATAAGCAACATTTATTTTCTGCCAGTATGTATTCGCATATTTTGAGTGTAAATGTATTCTACTGGACAGAATATTCATTTATTGTAGCCATTGGAGTACATTTATGCGCATACTTGCACGTTTACACGTGTTTGTGCGCCTTTTTTTTCAGCTCAAAAGCTCCTCTTAGAATGTGATTTTGGTACATTCTTTACTTACTGTAAATGCTTTTCTTCAAATACACCTGTAAATGCCTATGTGTGCATGCCCACATAGGCCAACATACAGGTGCCTTTACAGGCAGGAAAAAAAAACAAAAAGCTGAACGCCTATATAAGTGGAGTTTTTTAAGCTTCGTTTAAGCTTTTATTTTTTTACTTTTCTGCTAGAAAACACATCCAAGGTAAAAAAAAAAACAAAAAACTAAATTTCTTCATAAAATTTAGGCCAAAATGTATTCTGCTACATACTTTTGGTAAAAAAAATTCCAATAACCGTATATTGATTGGTTTGCACAAACGTTATAGCATCTACAACTAGGGGACATATACTGGAATTTACATTTTTTCTTTTTTTTAATACTAGTATTATAGTAAGGGGGGCGATCAGCGACTAAAAGAGGGACTGTGATATGGTGGTGGACATTTTTACACTAACACTTTGTGAGAGCCAGTGACAGCATTACAGTGGTCAGTGCTAAAAATATGCACTGACACTGTATTAATGACACTGGCTGAGAAGAGGTTAAACATCTAGGGTGATCAAAGGGTTAACTGTGTGCCTAGCTATGTGCTTGGTGTACAGTAGGTGGCGCTTTTACTAGAGGAAGTGAAGGATCGTGTTCCCAGCTGTGCTGATCCACGCGATCCTTCAAACACCCCCTCATGTTTACATGGGCAGAGCTCTGTTCTGTGTCCTGCCCAACGATTGGAGGGTACTGGCAGACATCCATTCACCGGCACTCACAGATCGGCTTCTGCTCTGAGTGTTCACAGCAGAAGCAATCCGCTGGCAGCACACGCACGCCCCCTATGGTGGAAGTGCAAAATTATGTATATATTCATGAATTTGCACAGGACGTCCACCCTGTAGCAGTAAAACTGCTATAGGGTGCACTTTAAGTGGTTAAAAGTGTGATTTTTTTTTTTCTTTGCACATATTGCACTTGATAGTGGACATTAAGAACTTTGTTTTTGGACACATTGTGAACAGAGCTGCACAATATTTTGAAAGTTATTTTGTTGTTGATGCTTTTTATATAGTTTTATTTTAACACTTTTTGTTTTAGGTAGTTTAACACTTGAGATTTTGAGTGTGATCATACATAGATTTGTTTCTTTGCACACTTCACAGTCACTGATCACCATCAGTAGGCACTCTGAAAGCAGCCATGGAGCCATGTGCAAGCTGAGGGCACCCATTACTGCGGGGCAACTGATGAAGAAATGCTGGTGCCTGTGGACCTGGAAAGCGATCTGCAGTAAACCCTCAAGGAACCTAGTAAAAGTAGGTAATTTCCAAGCTGTCCAAAAGCCTGGATGAGGACGGCCACACCAGAAAGCTAGCTACAATTGAAGAGTCCAGTTCTAGCAGTGATGTGGAGCAGAGGAGAGAATTGATTGAAGAAAAGTTTTGAAGAATAGGAAAAAAATTGTACTAGTTAGCATAGGTTAGTCTGACACAGCAGGGCTGAAGTCATCCAGCCTCCTGGGATGGTAGTAAAAGACTGCTAGTGGAAGGGGTTATCCTGGGCTATCCTACAGTATGCCAGTGTCCAATCCTCCTGTAAAATAGTAGTACAACGCCAAAGTAAAAGACTTTTGTCCCTCAATGGACAAGAAACAAATTTATAAAGCTCTCATCTACAATATGTATTAAAGTACATCAGCACTCCTCCTATCCAGGTATTAAATATGGCCTAGTATTCCAAGAGGAAAACCATTTTGGGTTTATGATCAAAGTAAAAAAAAGTTTAAACAATTACATGAAAACATCAGAACAGTAGGGCTGAATGATGACGAGAAAAATAACCGACTGACATGCACAAGACAAGTGCTGCTGCTGAGCTCATTCTAACACTAGTACAGAGATTTACATCCATTTATAAACAATGGGACATTATATATTCATCATCTCATCCCAGGAATGTAAAAGTGAAGGTAAACTAACATACAACTCTGCACGTGACACTGGAAAATACCTTACCTGCTGTTTGCTCTGTTTCTATGCAGGAAGATTGTGTTTATTAAGGTAGGAACATATAAGACCCATTTTGGTGTAAGCAATAAACTATTTAAATGGACAGTTCACCTTCACCAAAGAACTGCCTATGCAGGTAAGGGGCATCTGTGGACAAAAACAAACTTTGTTCCTCTGAATAAAGTTAAATAATGTCCTCGCTAAAGGAGTAGACCTTTCACGTATCTCATGAAGCCTGGCTCAAATACTCCCAGGACATTGCTAAGTGAGGCCTAGTCATTACTCCACCATCACAGGAGTGAGCTTTTTCTCTGATTCAGACCCCCTCACATGCTCTCTCTCTCCCCTGATATGGTAGCTCTGAGCTCAGCGTCTGAGAGCGCACTCCTGTAATGGAGGAGGTGAGCAGTAACAATCAGACCTCAATTAGAAATGTCGTGAGAGTATTCCAGTCCGACTTCATGAGGTACACTTGTAGTAAAGGGCATTATTCAATTATAGTCAGAGCTGCCCAGTTTGTTTTTATCTACAGACAGGGTGAACTATCCCTGTCCCTGTAACACAACTTCCAATGTATTCAACATGCAATGGATACAAGCTGGATAAATATCCGAGACCACTCTGATGCTTGAGGGCAGCTGGATCTGGCCATGAGCATCACAATTATATCGCTCGTTTCTGCCTGCATTTCTGATACACCAAAAAGGCCTTAAAGAACTGCAGAACTATCAAAGTTTCAGTTGTGTCACACTGCTGGTTGTGCATATAGAAATGACAGCTTGGAAGATGGATGACTGAATTACAGTAAATGACATTATTACCAATGACTAGTCACCAATCTCTAAAACACCTGCTAATAAAGATGGGCATTATTATGCAAGCTAAAAGACATGCAGCATTACTTAATAAAAAGTTCTGGTCCCTAAGGGCTCATTTTTAAAGTAAAACCAATTCTTATGTAACCCCTTTGATTCCTAACCAAGGCTCTACAAGAGGCCGCAATGTCTGCCCAATTAAGAGCCACTTATGTCATTCAACTGTCAAAGCCTCTACTGCTCACTGAAGAAGCAGTACTTGACAGCTGAATAAGTGGGGCAGGGCTTAGAGTGCGCCTGTGCCAATACTATAGACATTAAACTATTCACATTCCTAAGCAGTTAAAAAAAAAAAAAAAAAACATATAAAGCAAAGCATTCCTGGCCTCTCTAGCTGCTTTAAATGTGAAGTTATTCATTCTCAAAGATCCTTGAGACCACAACAAAGCCTCAGTTTCTGATAGATTGGAAACACCTGTTGGCTGTTTACATTAGAAGGTTGGCAAGCTGTTGCAATATAAAGCAATAGAATTCAGTGCCTGTCTTGTGAACATTTAACACCCCCCCCCCCCCAATGCTTACAGATACAGAGGTGAATGTAGTCCTGTTTTAAAGGGCTTTACTACTTGTTCAGAATATGTAAATCCTTTAGCATGTATGATTTGGGCACAGGTTCACTTTAATCTCAGCTTGGGCAGCAGTCCAGGACCCAATTCACAGCTGGGGCCTAGGATCCATTGGGTTTAGTAGGAACACCGCATTATTCTGAAGACTAAAACAAGGCCCTGCTATTCAACATTATATGTTTTAGGTGATGTAAGGTTTATTATAAGTGTAATAACCCTTAGCGACCAGCCAAAAGTAACTCTGAAGTGAGAATAGTACAAGGCGAATTCCTTCTGCTAAGGGTTAGTGCACTTCATAAAAAAAATTCTTTACTGAATAAAGGATTTTAGTGACTTATCGACTAATAGTGACTAAGCGATAGTCTATCAAATGGAAATATTACTCAAAAGTGAATTACCTTTGCTTCAGATGACACACTACTCCAGAAAATGTATATAAAGAACATTTGAAGTCTTTTCTTAAATCAGATCCCACATCTGGGATCCATTATAACACAAGCTGGTAGACAGGATTGACAATACATAAAGGTAGAACTGCATTATTCAACTGACATTGAATTGTACATAAACCTAGACTATTTCATGCGTATCCAGGCCTGAGTGCTTGTTTTAGACTGTGCACTATGGCACTGCATTAACAACTGCTGAATGTACAGAGTGCAAAATGTTCAGATCATTTTAACTGCCCCATTAAACTGGTAATCATACTTATTCCATAAGGCCCAATGTTCTCTAGTCACTAAAGAGGCACCATGGCTAGAATTAAATTTGCCATCAGCTTCCAGTTATTTAAGGCACTGCATCAAAATGTCCCCCAAAAAGGAAAGTTTCTAGAACTAGGCCCTCACTGGAAATCAGCAGCAAACATAGCCAAATTCAGAGTTCCACTACTGTTCATCAACTTATTTCATGATCACATTGCCTTTTTATTTTTATTTTTTTACCTAGTCAAAATTCAGGTATATACTGCATCATTAAATTTTGTTGAGAGAACTGTAGATCTCTATGGCAGCAGAGGTGGTGATGGAGTTCTGTAAATACATCTTACTCTATCACTGACAGCCAGACAACGCTCAAAAGAGCTGTGAAAGTGCATAAAGTAAAAATAAAATCCAATCAAGTATTAGTGGAAAGGTGGACATGTGTGAAGTTTATGGGAATGAAAAGAGGTATTTAAAGTTTTTCCGGAGTGGCAGGGACTGGACGCTCCACATAAAACAAAATATAGGCTTTTGCTTTTCCCACAGTCTCCTCTTCTGTCAGGGTTACTGTACTGTCATTGAAGTGGTACCAGCGACCCTCATGGGTGGCATATGCTGTGTAGTGACCAGAGCCAACCCTGCCCAAGAGAAAAAAAAAAAAAAAAAGAGAAGAAATGATTATGTTACTCATACATGCTACTTGCTCTTCAACAATGGCTGCTACATATACAATATCACCTCTACGATAGGAAGACAAAATTCTCAACTTACCCTGAGCCATGATGGACAACTACAGCTGCTAGATCATAAAGACAACTTTCTGGGCCCATATTTTCTGGCTGTTGCAAGAAAAAGTAAAACAAAAATACTTCACATATTAAGAAGTGATAAACTTAGCAAATCATTTGACAGAATGGTACACAATAACGCTACTGGATCAATGTCAAATAATTGCTTTAAGAAAACACAGATGATGAAACAAAGAGGTTACCCACAGACATAACATAATGGGGTAATAGTCAGTTACTTGTGAGTCTATGGTGGACATTGCTTTGTTGGTAAGCATGCAGTTATAAAACAGCTTCTTTTAATTTTACTTGCTTAAAATAAAAGATTTGATATAGCAAATGTCTAGTGCCAGATGTCACACAACTTGCAAATGCAAATCTAATGAAAAGTCAGTGGGCTGAGAGAAATACGTAAGCTGTCACTGCCACTTTGGACCTCCCCTATTGAAAAAAAAAACAGTTGCCTGACTTTCATGTTGATTCGTTTACTGCAAAACTTTAATTCACTGTACAATTGAACGGTATGCAGATCATAAGATCTCTGGCTGCATGCGTGTGAATTCACTGGCTGCATGCTTATTCGGAGTTTAGCCGGTTATACATGGATCGAGACAGTTTGCCCGGATTTGGCCGGTTCAGCAGGGACAGGTCAAGATTTGATCCATGTGTAGGCAGGCTGATAGACAACCAGTCTATCGGATTTTTTATATTTGAATACTTATGTTCTTGGGAGTTCCACACGTTTCTAGATACTATTTGGCCGCTCAGATTTCCCAGTTGTCTATGCTTCATGCCACGACTGATATTCCATTGTGGATACTCTTGGAACTACCCAACTTTTCTCCGCTTTTCTTAACTACATTTCTTTGGCTCCCGCCTAAGTTGCGCCCTCTGGATTTGAGCCCTATTATGCTTCACAGTTTGAGAATCTGGGACTCTCTTAAATATTCAGGGAATTTAATTTCGTCATTCCTACCCCTTTTGCTGATCACTCATAATCCTTTATTTTTGCCAGGCCTAGAACATCCCTCTTCTTTCTCTTGGTGGACCTCCCATGGCTTATTGTATACGATTTTCTGAGCACTCGTACGCTTCCATCTTGGGAGTCTCTTCGAGAATCCAGGGGGGTCCCACCGCGGAAATATCGGTATTTGCAATTGCGCCACTGGGTCCTCTCCCTCCGTCGTACCTCTACATATCCTTACCGCAAAAAGCCCTTTGAACACATTTGTCAGCATTCCCCAGGGTCCCCTGGCCTTATTTCTGTAATATATGCCTCCCTTAACAGTAGGTCTTCCTCATCGCCCCTGTCTTATGTTTCTCAGTGGAAGCAAGATCTGGGTGTTTAGATTGTGGTGGAGGATTGGCGTAAGGCCTGGGATACGGTGGAGAAATGTTCATTTAATATAGTCACTCTTGGGGCAGCCTACAAAGTTCTACTTCGGTGGTACTGGGTCACGGCTCGGACTGCTCACTTTAATCCGACTGGCGGAGATAGGTGTTTCCGGAACTGTGGTCTACGTGGGGACGTCTCGCAAATTTGGTGGTCGTGCCCATGATTGATCGGTTTCTGGTCTAGGGTTTTCGGTTTGCTTCAAACGCTATTTCATATTACGCTCCGTAGGGATGTAAGGGTGGCCCTCCTGCATTGCCCAATTTTGGGTTTGTCTAGGTCTGAATAGAAATTGGCTTCCTACCTATTCATTTTGGCTAAACGTACTATAGCTCAAGCTTGGAGAACCCCTTTGGTAGTCTTCCAAGGGGTGAGGATGCAGATGAATGCTATGTTGTTCAATGAGCAGATGTCTAGCATTCTTCATGATTCTCATCTCATTCCTTAAGGTGTGGGAACCTTGGATACGCTATTCCTTACCATCCCTATCTCCTACTTTCATGTTTTCTTTCTGATTCCCTTTTGTTTTCTTTTCTCTTTTCTTCTAATTTCTTTTCCCTTTTTTTCCAATATGTTGGATTACTGCTGCTCTTTGGCTCGGCTGTTTGCTGTCCCTTTTTGATGTCTTCAGACTTTTTTGTTATTTGACTATTACAAGGTAGCAGTATTTTCCGGTCTATATGTTATTGTTCTGCTCTGCCCCTGCGAGGGCGTATTTTGAGCTCGATATGTTCTTAAAAATCAAACCTTTCCAAATAAAAATACTGAAACAGAATACTTATGTTCTGCCCCCTCCCCCACTGGCTGAACACAATAGTACTGCGGGGGGCATTCCCCCTTCAACACTGTGTTGGTGAGGAAATCGAGCAACTTTCTTTCCTTCCACTTTGGAAGATTGCCACTAGCAATAACCACTGTGTTCTTCCAGCAGGGATGGCTCTGCCCCCCCCCCCCCCCCCCCCCGCCAGTGGGAGAACACAATAGCTCAGTGGAAAGGCTTCCCCCATCATCGACTGTGTGGCCCCTGGTTCCAGGAATCAAAATCGCATCATCTATGGCCTGTCTTACACATGTGTAAATGCAGTTACGAAGGATATTTACAAACTAAAAAATATATAGATAAAAGTTATATAATAATCCTGATAAGTGAAAGTCTCCCACTAGCCTGTGGCCATGCTGAAGTAAAACATGTACACAATTTACCTCTAATAAGAAGCACTTCATGTCCAATCCTCGCAGAGGAAATTCTACATATGTGTCCACTTTGTTTCTAAGGTATGCTGTCCAATGGAATCTTTTCAAGTGTAAGCATAGCACCTACAGAGAGAGGCAAATGATGTGAATATCATTTCTCTAGATGACAGCAATTGCTGTGAATTTTCCTATTCCCTGTTCACAGGAATAATAAAAAGGTCCTTCGTTTTAAGTTGTCATTCCCCCCTCCTCTTCTATTTATTGCATTTATGCCAGCTGCTGCTCTGAATGATCACCTGTCTACTTTGAAGCAGCTGAAGGGGAAAAGAAACACATGCAACCTAAAAACAAAACACATGCAGCTCGGTCTGATAGCGTACAAACAGTTACATTCATAAAACACACATGCAAGTAAACATAACAGGAATTTTGTGCTCCTTGTAATATCTTTTTCTAGGACACTCATACCGAGTGAAGTATGCCCTCTACATCTGATGATACTCAGAGGTTCTCTTGTCCTTCAGTACCTGGGCTACAGCAGACATGCTGTTAAAGCCAGCAACCAAAAAGCAAGATAGAAAATCAGTCCTCGAGACAGAAGATCCTGATATTCTGGCAAACCCAAGGGGGCATCTTTCAGGAGTTTTACCTGGTTGGCATATTGACACAGCTCCAGATGATCCACATTGGCTCACGATTGATATGATCCAAAAATATTTAGACAATAAAAAGGTGAATAAAGCACCTGGACCGGATGGCATACACCCAGGGGTCCTTAAAGAATTGAGCGCTGTCATTCCAAAGCCATTGTTTCTAATTTTTAGGGACTTTTTAATGACTGGCATAGTACTACTAGATTGGTGTAAGGCCAATGTGGTGCCAATATTTAAAAAGGGGGTCAAAATCTTTTTCCAACTATAGAAGTCAAATTAACAGGTCTATAATTACTTGGTAGATATTGGAGAGTTTAATAAAAGACCACATAGATGAGTTTTTGCTGGAAAAAAATATTTTAGGCAACAGACAGCATGGATTCATGAAAAACAGAAGTTGTCAAACTAATCTGATTTCTTTTTATGAGGAGGTGAGCAAAACCTTGGACAGAGGGGTGGCAGTGGACATGGTATACTTGGATTTTGCAAAAGCGGTTGACAGTTCCCCACACACGGCTAATGTGTAAAGTATAGTCTACAGGCTTGGAAAAATCCGTATGTAAATGGCTAGAAAACTGGATAAAAGATCGTATTCAGAGTAGTGGTTAATGATTCATACTCTGAATGGTCTAGGGTTGTCAGTGGTGTACCCCAAGGTTCAGTGTTGGGACCCTTCATTTTTGATATATTTATAAACGATATAGGGTCTGGGATTCAAAATCCCATTTCAGTCTTTGCAGATGACACCAAGCTGTGCAGAGGAATAACGTCCTTACAGAATGTCTCCAACTTACAAGCCAACCTCAATGCTCTGTTTAATTGGGCAACTATGTGGCAAATGAGGTTTAATGTTGATAAATGTAAGGTTATGCACTTGGGGGCTAAGAATATGCATGCATCATACATACTGGGGGGGGGGTTGGGAGTACAACTGGGGGAATCAATGGTGGAGAAGATCTGGGAGCTCTGGTAGATCACAAGCTTAATAATGGAATGCAATGCCAAGCTGCGGTTTCTAAAGGGAGCAAAATCCTCTCGTATTAAAAGAGGTATAGACTGCCAGAGAGAGGGATATCATATTATCCCTGTACAAATCATTAGTAATTCCTCATCTGGAATATGCAGTTCAGTTTTGGGCACCAATTCACAAAAAGAACATTGTGGAACTGGAGAAAGTACAGAGAAAGGCAACCAAACTGATAAGAGGCATGGAGGAGCTCAGCTATGAGGAAAGATTAGAGGAACTGAATTTATTTTCTCTTGAGAAGAGGAGATTAACCATTAGCCGCCCGGCCAATGGCCGTTTGGCGGCTTGAAAAGCGCTGCAGCTTTCCGGGTGCACGCCATTTGGCGTGCTCCCGCACATGCGCGGTTTGCGCGGTTGCAGAGCGACGCAGCAGTGCAATCTGTCACCGCCCGTGCACCTCGGACACGGCCGATGACAGATCCGAGTACCGGCTCCCGTTGCCGGTACCATGTGACCTGCTGTGACCAATCACAGCAGGTCACATGACAGTTGTATACAATGGATGGCTTCATTCATGATGCCATCCATTGTATACTAGTGCCTAGCTGTGAATGGTCACAGCTAATCGCATGCACATGTCATGTGATTAGCTGTGACCAAATCACAGCTAAGCACAAAAAAAAAAAAGAAAAAAAAAAAGCTGAATGAATCGATTTCATTCAGGTAAATGCTTGCTTATAGCAAAGTAATTCTTTGCTATAAGCAAATTGTGTAAAAAAAAAAAAAAAAAAAAAAAAATACTGATCACTTCCCCAAAGTAGTACAGTGTTACTATGGTAACATTGTACTATTTTGGTCATAGCAAAATATGAAAAAAAAATCTTAAAAAAAATAAAAAAAAGTAATAAAAAATTAAATAATAAAAAAATAAAAATAATAAAAAAAAAATATATATTTTTTTTTTTCATACTGTCACCAGTCAGTGTCGCTGTTCACCGCCATGCCAGTTATATGATGACGCTGTACTGCACTGGTGACAGTATGTAAAAAAAAAAAATAGTGAAAATAATTTTTTTAATTTTTTCATTTTCCGAAAAATTATGACAAAAAAAATACAACTTCAAAAAACTCGCCATGCCTCTTATGAAGTACGCCGGACTGTCTACTCTGCAAAAAGGGGTCATTTGGGGGATATCTGTACTGTTCTGACATTCTTGGACCTCAAGATATTAGATTGGCTGTCAGTACTTCAGGATTGATCAATATTCAGATCTATACCATAGTTTGTGAACTCTATAACTTTCCTACAAACTAAAAAATACATCCTAATTTGGGTTATTTTCACCAAAGACATGTAGCAGAATACATCTCGGCCTAAATTTATGAAGAACAATTATTTAATTGTAAACTTTTATAACAGAAACAAAGAAAAATGTGTTTTTTTTTTCAAACTTTTTGTTTTTTTTTGTTAATTTAGCAAAAAATAAAAACCCCAGCGGTGATTAAATACCATCAAAAGAAAGCTCTAGTTGTGTGAAGAAAATGATCAAATTTTAGTTTGGGTACAATGTTGTATGACCGCGCAATTGTCATTCAAAGTGTGAGAGCACTGAAACCTGAAAACTGGCCTGGGCAGGAAGGTGTAAAATTGCCCGGTATTGAAACGGTTAAGGGGGGATATGATCAACATGTATAAATACATCAGTGGTTCATATAGTGAACTCGGTGTACAGCTATTCACCCTGAGGTCATCACAGAGGACAAGGGGGCACTCTTTATGTCTGGAGGAAAAGAAATGTAATCTCCAAACATGGAAAGGTTTCTTCACAGTGAGAGCTGTGAAAATGTGGAATAGACTCCCTCAAGAGTTGGTTCTGGCCAGCTCAGTGGATTGCTTTAAAAAAAGACCTGGATTCTTCCTTGGATACACAGAATATAACTGGATGCTAACATTTATAGGTAAGGTTGATCCAGGGAATATCCGATTGCCTCTCGGGGGATCAGGAAGGAATTTTTTCCCATGCAGGAGCAAATTGGATCATACTTTGCTGGGTTTTTGTTGGCTTCCTCTGGATCAACTGTGGGTATAGGATTATAATATTTTTTTTTTTTTTTTAATGGTTGAACTGGATGGACTTTTGTATTTTTTCAGCCAGACTAACTATGTAACTAAGCAATTGCCTGGGCCAGTACAGAGCAATGAGGAGCACCAGAATAACCTCCATCTTGATCCTGCGAATCAGATGAGGAAGAAGTCTTAAGGGAGGTAATGCATACATAAGCTTATATTGATCCAACAGAGCATCCATCGCTTCCACTAAAGGATCCCTGTACCTAGAGACAAAACTTAGTTTTTGGAAACTGGGACATACACACCTGGTATCCACCACTTGAGATATAGGTCCTGGAATACTTCTGGATGATAGCACCAATCCCCCAGATCCATACACTGACAGCACAGGAAATCTCCCTGCCAATTGTCTGTTTTTCGAAGGCTGGAACATGAACTCTGCCCAGGACAGGATCCATTCTACCTCTTTTCGGTGAACAATTCAGGTGCCTCCCTGATAATTGACAAACACCATCACCAGATTAAATGTCCCACTAGCAGGATGGTTCAATGAGTAAAGACAGCCAAATCTGCCAAAAGCTCCAGGACAGATTTCGGAGACACAAAACCAGGGACAACCTGGTCCTCAGTGGCAAGCTAATTGGTGTATCTAGAGACCAGATGTAACTATTCCCCAACGACAGAATGTTGTGGTGCAAAAGGCTAGAGTGAAACAGGGCAAATGCCTTGAAGCAGGGTGCTATTAGGACCATGCAAAAGCAGTGACACAGCTCCTAAACTGAAGAGTTCAGACATGAGACCGGAGCGCCTAACGTTTCTCCTGTGGAAGGATTTCTTTGCCTGAGCTGTGTTCAGGACCAGGCAGAGATACTCCAAACAATGGAGCTGGTTCCAATGAAAATTTCTGGACGGTTTAGGACTGATCCGAACCTCTGTAATGTCTGGCCATTTAGACATGCTATTCAACAGAGCCTGCACAAACTGTTCCCTCAGCAGAAGGTCATCTAAGTATGGCACCATGGGAATGCCATTAGAAAGCAGCAGGGCTAGTACTGGGGTTAGCACCTGGGTGGATACCCAAAGTGCAGATGAGAGGCTAACGGATAGGGCCATGAACAAGTAGTGCAAATGCCCTACAGTAAATCATTGGAATCTGTGATAAATATGGGGCCATGCAAATAACCACCTTTGATGTCCACAGAAGCCAGAAAGTCTCCACAGGAAGGGAGGGGATGACAGATCTGATGGATTCCATTTGGAATTTGTGGACCCAAATGAGGATATTTAGTTTTCAAATCCAGAATGGGGTGAAAACCCCTTTTGGGCATGGGAATGATGAACAGATTGGAGTAAAACCCTGGAACTGTTCTGCCACAAGAACTAGGTCAACGAAGACCTAAGAGGGTTTAATGATGATCTGCTAATCTGTTCAGTGGTGCAAGAAGGCTGCAGGTGAGAAAGCAAGAATTTGGCATTGATTGGTATTCCATTTCGGAGCCCTAGGATAGCACCTTTCTTCACCCAAGCATTAGAGATGCAATTTGTCCAAGGTGTCCACAAACATTTACAAACGTCCACCCACTTTAAAGAAGGGTGGTGCACCTACATGCAGAGGATGCCTTGTCTGAGGATTTAGCGGACTAAGTGACACACCTTGTGGGTAGACAAGCTATTTGATCTCTATGATAAGGTGGATTGGGTGGAGAAACTAAAAGGGCTGTTTTCTAACATTCAGAAAAGGAAAATACTTTCCAGTCTGTGCCTTAAGCTTCTTATGTTGGACGACTGATACTCTCACCACCAAGTAGCATCCTTGATGATATTGTCAAGAACCTGCCAGAAAAGATGCTGCCCCTTGAAGGCCATGCAGCTTAATTACTTTTATAGACAAGAATTCAGTAGATCACTACTTCAACCAAAGGGTCCTGCGCATGTGTACCGACATGAGACACATGCCTGAGACAAGACAGGAGGCATCCATCAGACAAATTACAGCTGAGGTTTAACACTACAGCCATCTGCTACACATGTTCAATAAACAAAGGATAAACCGCAGCAAAGGTTAATTCTTTTTTAAAGGGATCCTGACCAGTCAGAAATGGTTTGATAAACTAAGGTCACTGCCAGGATCAGATAAAGGGCAGAACCCTCCACCAAGAAAAGAAAGGGCTTTCGACCACTTATAGGTTGGGTGCTTAAGAACAGATGTGTCCTTAACTGGAACAGTAAGTGCTTTGTTAAGACCAGACACTGCCACATCCGCAGAGGGAATAGACCATTTCTGTATAAAATCTGTACAGAAATAGCACTGGCAGAAGCAAGAGGCTGATCCTCTTGTTTTAAAGTGGTGCACTATGCATCAATAGTAGACAAAAAGGTCTCCATAAGTTTTGGAGTAATAGCAGTAGAATGTGATTGCTTAGGGGTAAGCTCATCAGTCAAGGACTGTAGTGGCAGAATATCTGCGGCCAATGGCTAAGACACCACTAAGGCCGCGGGCAAATCAGATATAGAATATGCTGGAGATGGCACTGGAGCTCGCTTGTGGTCTCTGTGACCAATGTCAGCAAAAAACTGAGGCATGCTGGTGGTAGGAGGGGTTATCCTAGGCTGACAGTCTGTTTCCCTGTGTAGTTAGCAGTATAATCGAAAAGGTTTAAACATTTCTATGTCCCTCAGTGAACAGGAAAGTGGCTGGATCTATTCAGTTCCATGTATTACCAAACAGAATATATTCTACATGTTGGAAACCAAATGCACAAGGTAAATGTCACAAAAATGGAGGTCTGTATGATGGATAAAATATGTTTCTACACAGTAAACTTTATTATTATTATTATTATTATTATTATTGAGACAGATTCACAAAAAACTGTGCTGTGCATTTGTCCTTATATTTGTCATAGCACAGAAGTATATATTATACATGTTACAGAATCAAGAATTTCAGTAACACTTCCCCATTTTACTAATTTTAAACAAAATTTGTTTGTTGCTAGTGTTGGCTATGACACTGTTCCTAGTGAGTGGATTATGATGAGTATTTATAAAAAAAGGTGTCGTACGATATCACACGATCGTTCTTTTCTGAGCCTGTGTATGACGCTCTTGAAATTCGGTCTGGAAGTTTTCGCTGCTGAGTTTATAGATCTGCAAAGTATTGCTCCCAGAGAGGATAAATAAGTGTCTGTATATCGGAGTCTCGCTGATTTGCAATATACTAGATCAACAAGCTGAGAGAGGAATAATTTGAAAAGCTGGTCACCGCTGAGTCTACCTGCAGAGTATTGCTCCCAGAGCAAACAAGTGCAATTGCTGGTTTATAATTTAACTGGCAATTTGCTCTGGTGAGTTTATTCATTTCTGTTGGTGGTGGATTTGCACAAATCTGTTCTTATGGTGATGGACATTTTTCACGGTTGATGGAAAGAGGAAAAATTCTTAGAGACATTTTGTTGGTCATTTATTTTTTCACTGTTTTATCAGTTTGATTTGGACATTTAATTTAATAGCGCTACCTTTTTTTGTTTTATAATTATAAAGTAGTAGCTGGAGTTCAGCTAAAATTTGTTAAGGTTTTTAAATTTGCTAGTACATCTAAACACTCGCCCTCCCCCCCAGACTGACAATACTGCTGTCCAAATGTGCCCCCTGTGCTCCTTTATCTAGAGTGGGAGCACTCTAATACAGAAGGCGTGTTACTGGCCTGATCTCCAGGTGAAAACAGAGGGGAAAAAAAAAAAGAAAACTAATGCAGCCACATGTAACAATTGGTAAGCTGCAATAGATTACATATTTGGTTTTGGGTTTAATACCGCTTCAAAAGAATACCAAAAAACGGCTTCTTGTCTGGAGCTTGTAGAAACTGAAAACTATTATTTTTCAGGGGGCGACTTAGAGGTTACACCAAATTTTAGCTTTGGTTTATATTACTTTACCTTTCACTGTCTAAATTCAAAATCATTTGAACAACACAGAGAAGGGCAACAAATAACAAGGACTCTACTGCTTGAAACAAACCTTTGGTAGTTTCTGGATCCAAAATTTTTTGGTGGATTTCTGTTTCTTTTTGCATTTCAGGCACATGTAGAGCTCTGTCTCGTCTAGCTCCTCCAGGTCTGTGAAACTGCGCAGGCAGTCTGTAATTAAAAGACAAGTTCATCCAGCTTCATAGCCACCTGTTCACCTAATGCCAACTTACTAAAAACACTTCTACAAGACAGAAAGGGACCCCACTTTTATTCACGCGCTGCCCCAAATGGGAGACACTGCATCACTCTAAAACATTCCACAATTCAGTTCTGGAGCCAATGAGGAAATTAGTTTTTTAATTTGTCCCTTGCAGAGTATGATGAAGGCATTCTGTAATTTTCAGTTAAGAAAAATCACAGGACAAAACAGTACCTTAATACAAGAGGTTAACCCAGGTGTTTTCCGACAACACATCAAGGTATTTATTCTTTTAAACAGCATTAAAACAGTCCTATACTACCTCTATCAATCATATATTTTGTCTAGTCTTTTGCTGTACTTTCGCTTACCAATAGAAAGCCGTTGAGAAAAAAAAAACCCCAAATATATATATATTAATAATGATAATGACTATTATTAATAATAATAATGAACTCCCTACTAATTAAAAACACAATATAAAGTAAGAAGCATGGAGTGGAATCCTGCGAGAGGGAGCCATTTATCAATTGCCACATTTCCATAGGTTTTAAGAACAACTCAAAATTCATGTTAGCAACAATTGAAAACCTGCTTGGTTACATGAACTGCAATTGAAAACTGCCAAGAATGGACAAGTTCATCATTAAAAGTCATATTCAACACTCAGTTTTTAAGCACTTTCATGAGTTGATTTATTCACTTACTGAGTATGCAGCTTCTTATCTTTTAATCCTTGCCTGTGTTCCTGTTGAAGCTGGTGCCATGATTGCTACCCTAGGTTTTCTTTTCCAGGGTGGCTCCTTTCTCTTGCAGCATCCTACTGAGCCTCCCTTGTATGCAGGGACTAGAGCTGTGTCTCCCTACACTGCGTGCATCACTAGAAACACACAGTCCTGTAGATATGCATTGCAGGGCACTTCCCTGCTCCTCCCTCCTCCTTCCCTCTATTTCAGGAGCTAACAATCTGACTAGAGATGCCACTGTCCACTATAAATGCTTACCTGTAAAAGATAGGAAGTTCAGGGAAGTAGCACAAAGATCAGGAACCAGCAGCAGCAGTTGTAAACTGCAAGTGCTGGGGTAAGAACTTTACAAAAGGTTGTGTTGAACCAAAAATCCACAAGGGGTATAAAAACTACTTTAAGCTTTAGTCTGTATAACATTCACACACGGAATCGAAATGTTTACAGTCATACCTCTGAGCGTGCAGGTTGGTCCATTTTCTTGGTTCTTACTACGTTTATTGCGGAATTGACTGGGAATATCTAAAGAGAGATCTGTAGAAAAGAAAAATCAAGATCAGGATAAAGCACCTCCCTTCCCAAAATTCTATTCCAAAATTTTTCAGGTGTTTACCAGATAGTAATACTTTCATT
Organism: Staurois parvus; assembly: GCF_062004578.1. Taxonomy (NCBI): domain Eukaryota; kingdom Metazoa; phylum Chordata; class Amphibia; order Anura; family Ranidae; genus Staurois; species Staurois parvus. The sequence goes on along the minus strand of NW_028317901.1, from coordinate 5,979,359 downwards.
CTGATGATTAATTTGTAGATAAAATGTTATTAAACGAAAGATTTTCGTTGGGTGAGCAAGTGAATTATCATTAATCACATTACTGCATAAGGAGTGGTCCAACTAACTTCAGATAGAATAAACAGCATTGACTGTCTCCAAGGATTCATTATGACAACAGGGCACATATATTTGATCTAAAAAAATGCATAGTGCAGTAATATTACATATATGATACACCCAATCTTTATCTTTTACACAAATGTTTTACTGTAAATTATTTGCCTAGACTTCCAATAAATCAAACTTAACCCCTTGATGTCGACATCACACAAATATGTGGCCTCACGGAACTGGGCTTTTTTTTTTGTGGGGCTGCATATTTGACTACCTGTCTTTGTGCTGGGAGCGCGCGCCGTACTGCACGCTCCCAGCACAAAGACCGCAGTGTCACTGAGAGCCCGGGTCCCGTTCTAACGATCAGGACCCAGGACTCCCGATTCTGGGTCACATGATCACTGTGATAGCCTCTGATTGGCTATCACAGTGATCAGTCACTGTGCAGCCCAGCACCCTTGTTTTTTTCCTCTCTCTATCAATGGAGAAGAGAGATACATTGTATCTCTTTAACTCCTGGCATAGAGAGAAAAAAAAATGTTTGTATAAAAAAAAAGAAAAAAAAAAAAAAAAGATAAATATTAAAAAATGAAGAAAAAAATACCTAGATCAAGGTTTGATCTAGTTCAGTGCTAGGGTGTTTGGGTCAAGGTCAAAAGGGCAGGGTCAAAGGTCAGGATTTAAAAAAATGGCGTCAGTGTGTTTTAGGTAAAAAAAAAAAAAAAAAAAAAAAAAAAGACAACAAAATGTACACTATTGTTTCTGGGCTGTACTACGGGTACAAACAACAAATAACATACACATATATGGTATCGCTGTGATCGTCAAGAACTGGATAATTTATTTTGGATTGTTCTTTGGTGGTAGGTTATGTTGTCACAAACGCGTAAATCCGAGATGTACGCGGTTCAACCATTTTGGTTTCAGACTCCATCTTGCTAAGGGTATCCATTTCTCTCCTACCCCTCCCTTCCTGAGAGGCACAGTGACAGATGTGTGTGTGTGTTAAAAGTGTCACAGGCCAGATCCCAGCAGGGAGCCACGTGGTGCCGCACTGCCTGGAGAACCTGTGTAGTTTCACAAAATCGTTAAACAGATAAGGAGCCTTCACAGAAGTTGAAAGAAATGCGGACCTGATGAACCTAGCGCAGCATAGGTGACAGAATTAGATGAACACTTCTCAAATCAATTTTTTCCCTATGTCTCATATCTTGGAATATGGAAGACTTACACAAAAACCGGGCACATCGCCAGATGGCCAATGCGCAGACGAACATTTTGATTGGTCACTCGTCCACCTCAGATCATCAGGGGAGCCAAAACATAGAACTCGTACACCATGTAACGTACAATTTCATAATTCATATCTACATGATCCTTAGACTTATCTGCATAATAAAATACCCGCAGAGATTGTCACTTGTGCAGCTGGGAAGTTATAGGCCAGAATATGAATTAGGAAAGATGCTGGTTCTAATTTTGGGCTCCACCTGCCAATCCCTCCCTAAACAAACAGAGTATTGGTCAGGTACTCAGAGCCACCCCCTGCTGGGGGACTTTAAAAACCAGGCTAGCAGGCCTAAAAAGTTAAGTTAAAGTCTTCTCCCATTCTTAACATCAATATACCACCTGGGGAGACCTTTCGCTCTGAAACATGATCTGCTTCCGTTCAAGGCTTAAATGCAAGCAACTTAACCCTTTAACTTCTCCCTGTTATCTCTTTGCGGTGCTGTTATATATATCTATATATCTCTCTCTCGATCTATCTTAGTTACATCTTTTCTGTAAATATTTATTGCACCTGTGTGACCCTTTTAGTAATAAATCTTTCCTTCTGAAAGTGTTGAACTGTTTCTATAAGCTCTCAATTGCAATTTACGAATCCCTGCCTTTTAAGAGAACGCTACGGTTTGTTTTAACCTCTGTATAACCGGCCTACGGACCATTTTATACAGACAATTATTTCAATCATTATAGTGTATTAGCTGAACCCCGAGTTTCCTCTTTGATAAAAAGGAGGTGGTGGCAGTGTGAAAGGGTTAGTTGCGTAATCAACCTGACCCAGTAACAATCACTCAGGCTGACAGCACATCGATCGGTTGTCTATTAGCTGGAAAATCACTGTGCAGGGTGCAGCTGGGTGTGGCATTGTTACGTACGTCACATTGCGGTTTTAGATCGGCCAGTCCTTCGGTTACGAGTTTGGTGAGAAGGTCTGGGGTCTGACGCCGTGATCGTGACGTATTGGACGTCGCGGTCGTGCGATCGTGCGACCCGTGACATATGGTAGTAACAAGAAACACACAGCTAAATAAAAAAAATGTTTTTTTTTTTACTATTTTGGGCCAGTTTTCCTTTGATGAAAAAAAAAAAAAATCAGGGAGATATCCATTACCATTTACCACCAAATGAAAGCCCAATTTGTCCTGAAAAAAAACGCGCTATAATCCACCTGGATGTACAAAGTAGTTGTGATGATATGTACGGTTTTACTAACACATGTCAACGGTGCAAAATTGTGCTTAGGCATTTAGATTTGTTTTACCCTTAGGCGTGAAGGGGTTAATGATCATAAATGAAGGTAACAAAGTACTAATGGCATGTAAACTGTGGCACTTACGGCTTATTTGAAACAAGTGCATTTCTGATAATTGCAAAGTCCTACGAATGCATCAGCAGCCCTTTTTGTGCACTCATGTGTTTGAACACAGCTAAGAAAAGTACCAGCTTTGATGTACTAGTATCGAGTGCTGGATTTTTAAACACACATTCATCACTATGTACAGTACATACTTTGAGTGCTAATCTTTAGACATCCAAAACCGGTATAGAGGTGTTCATGGGTCTTGCAGAGGAGATAGATCAAAACAGCAGCGTTTTTAATGTCAACATTTCGATAAAGCTCATTGAAGCATTGACATGAAAAAACTCTGCTGCATTAATCTATCTCCTCTGCGAAACCCATGAGTGCCTCTATACCCGTTTTGGATTTGTATGGAGTTCTTTGTGGGCGAGCACCTGGGCATTTACCTCAAACAAAGTGTGATGGCTACCCTTGGGACTGTTGAATGCTAATCTTTGTAGCTGCACACAGCTCTTAACATGACAAAAGAGCTCTCAGGATTGCAGCTGCAAGAGCATGAATTAATGGATATGTAAAATTGTACTCGGCACAATATATTAAGGAGACAGACCTAAAAATGGGTCAAACTTTCGGGATTCTGTTCCACAAATTAGGCAGTTTACTTCGTTCTGCAGAACTCCACCAAACACTGAGGTCACCACTGTTGTTGCTCCATTTCTGTAACATAAAACTGGCTTCAATTAACAATAAAGCCAAACACTTTCACACATCTCCAATGAGAAATATTTTAAATCTCTCCATAAATGTGGCAACATTTGAAAAACGACCGTAGATTAGATTAACACTCAAATCCTTTGTTCCATTAAATAAAACAATATACGTAAGACCTTGAGGGTCTGTTCGCAGTGCAGGAAAGGCATGTTCAGTGCACATTTCCCACACTGCTAGTGAACACATTGCCCTTGCAAGATGTGTGCAGATGCCAAATAATTGTTAAATGGCACCTTAAATACATCTCGCAAGCAAAGCGCATTTGCAGCCACCAAAACACATGGTACTACAGTACCATATGGTTTGGTGTGGTGCGATCTAAAAAAGTAGTGCTGCTCTATTCTTTGCACATTCTGGTACATTTGGCAGCCCACTGAAATAAATAGGTTGTCAAAACCAGAACGCGCGGGACCACACGGGAATGCACACATTCCAATGTGAGATGACCATTAAGCAGATCTATCGGTTTTAGTTAGAAGAAGAATGTGCTTGCAACCAGGGGCGGACTGACAACTCATGGGGCCCTGGGCAATAAGAGATCATGGGGCCCCTGTGTCCTTGCTCACACTCAAACCACACCCAAAAAAGCCTATGAAAAGGTACCAGGGGCATCTCATGGGGCTCCCTACTGACCCGGGCCCTCGGGCAGTGCCGAGTGCTCAAATGATCAGTCCACCCCTGCTTGCAACAATATACTAAAAAACTGAGGCAGTTGTACAGGCATCAAAAAAATGCTACTTATTTACATTGTGGGTAATGCAAGAAAGAAAATTTGTTTCATGTGTTCATAATCTGTCCACGGAATTCACCGGAAACAAATTAGCAACTTGGGTAGACTTAACCTTAGGCATTATGTAAAATAAAATTTTAGCTCCGTCTTAAAAAACTAAAAAATGTAAGATTTATGCCATCTAATTATATTACTGCTTCTGACACCCACACACAAAACAGTTGCGGCTGTCCCTAATACAATCATAAAGGAAAGCTTATATTTTAAAGTGAAAGGATCAGTCATTTTTGTAGGTTGCTGAAGGGCTGAAGATTTTTTGTGTATCAAGCCTCAATGACAGCCAAAGCCTTCTCCGACTAAATACAAAATTATTTAACTTTTTTTTCCCCAATATTTTACACATTTAAGCTCCATTCATACTTACGCAACTAGAAATCGGGCGACTTTGGAGCGTGACTTTTGACTCTCTGGCACGAAGTCACATCAAAATAGTGCAGGCACCTTTTCAAAGTCACACCAATCTGAACGGGTGCCATTGAAAACAGTAAGCTGTGACTTGCCACGCGACTGTATGTGTCCAGAGTCGCATGACAAGTCGCACAAGAGTGAATGGAGCCCTATCATCTTATCTTTGTTTATAAACCAAGGAAAATAAAGAGTGGGTTTGTTACACTGTTGCATCACTCACATACAACACTTGCTGCTTGAAGGCCGGCTTGTGTTCTCCTGTGATATGACTGAATGACTGGAGCCATTTAGTTCCCCTTGAAGTTCTAGGTGTAAGTGGTCCAATAAATAGCGCATGAACTCATGAGCATCTTGCTGCTGATAACCCCTGCAAACAGCAGTGATCAATGTCATGAGAATGTATGTTAAAAAAAACAAAACCAAAAAAAAAAAACCACAAAACACAGGGACCAAATTTGAAAAGACATAATGCAATAAATGTGTACATCTACATATTTCCTTAAAATCAAAAGTAGCCATTGTGCAAATAAAGCTTATATTGTCTAAATTAAACATCAGCACTAAAACCAATATACACGATTGTTGCAGAGCATTCGCTGGTTGATTTACTGCTCTGCTATTGTATTGGCCATAGCTTCTATTTGGCCAGATAAGGACTCATGTACACAGGATGTTTGGAAAACTCTTCTGAACGATGGAAACTGACTGCTGGAAAACGTAGGTTAAAAACGTCTGTTTAGCCACGTTTGCATACCGCGTTTATGTGCGTTTGCATTTAGAAGCGTTTTTTTAAGATAATCTCAGGAGGTCTTCCATAATGCCCAGAATGCACTGAAAAACAGTAAAAAAAACTATTTCAGACATTTTGAGAGAAATGGAGAGAGCAGAAGCAGAGAGAGCAGTATGTGTTCAGATGACCTGTCTTTTCTGGTTGTATTCACCATCATGAGCATAATGCGGCGCGTTCTACCATTTTTTTCCTTCACGCAAAATCTGGAACGGACTGCACTGGTGTATCGGGTCCATTTGAATACATGGAAAACACTTTTCATGCATTTCTGATGATGAAAAAAAGCTCTGGACAGCATCTGGATATGGAACAGTTAAAAAACGCTTTTAAACGCAAAATCTCTACATATTGTATTAAGGAATCAAACTCATTAAAATGGATCTAAAGGCTATTTACATTAATGTATTATCCACATTAAGGTAAGATACCTTATAATGTCTGGATGAAAAACAGAAATTCAAGCTTTGTTATGTTGTAGTGGAGCAGAAGACTCAAAGGTTCAGCTATTTCAAAAATTTTTATCCCTTTAACAACAAAGTAGTTACCTGAAGTTTGGCATGATTTTCCATACCACATAGAATAAGGAATCTGGACTAAATGCAGTTTGATTTCCCTGCCACAATGCACACAGAGTTTTCCGGAACTCTTCAACCAATGACCTACAAAAACAAACGTGAATATTATCCATCAGAATACACCCTCAGCAGGGATGGAATATGTGAAATTAAATGTGAGACAATAGAAGAGGCTTTTCAAGGTACTACATGCTCTCAATAAAACATATCCACCAGTATCACTGTCAACATAATATTTTGACTAAAAAAAAAAATAAAACCCCAAGAATGACTTCCCAGCACATGGAAGCTAGTGACATTACAACAAGGCAGGGTGGGGGGAATTAAAGGACAAGGCTCAATGCTTTAGTGTTTGCTGGAGCTCAGCACTGAATGTGTCATTCTAACATTTTGTAACACATAGCTCTGGAAATATTGGATATAAAGCAGATTTCTAAAACTTCAATATTAGATAAATGAGATATGTCCATCCACGAGCAGATTGATGTAAAAAGAAAGGCTCACACATTAACTTCTCCCTGACTCCGTGTATGGTACATCCGTCGACCAGCAGTTTTTCCATTGCGAAGTTCCACTGCTGGTAGCTCCTTGAAGTAACAGCAAAATTGTTGAATGTTACTGCAAGATTAAAAAAAATATATATATTACTGGTACATCTACCAAGGTAAATTATGCCCGTGTCAAAAAGAAAGCAGGATATTATTACAACGTACTTGCATACCTTAATGACTGCAGGATTGCATTCATGAAACAGGTATTTCCAAGATTCCGCAGACCAGTAGCACAGAGCATCGTGGTACTTCCCTTGGGAGATAGGCGAAATACAAAAAAGTTGATAAAAAGTATTGTTCACACTATCGAAGTGAAGAAAGTTAGAACTTCTGCTGTGTTTTTATTGCAATCTTAGGCACATTGGGCAAAACTGGACCTTTTTCCATATTTTACCTGTCTTTGTGTTGGGCGCGTGCCACATGTCGCGCTCCCAGCGCATCACTGAGAGCCCTGGGTCCCGTTCTAACACTGATTGGCTATCACATTGATCAGTCACTGTGAAGCCCATCCCCTTGTTTTTCTTTCCTCTTTGAATGGAGGAGAGACATACATTGTATCTCTCTCTCTCTCCTTGCAGAGAGAGAGAGAGAAGAAAAGAAAAAAAAAAAAAAACACTTCGCAAAAAAAAAAAACAAAAAAAAAAAAAAAGGAGGAAAAAAAAAAGATAAAACATTAAAAAAAAAAAACAAAAAAAAAACCTAGCTCAAGGTTTAATATAGTTCAGTGCCAGGGTTTGGAGCAGGGGTGGACCGACCATTCGAGCACTCGGGCACTGCCCGAGGGCCCGGGGTCAGTAGGGGGCCCCATGAGATGCCCCTGATACCTTTCATTGGCTTTTTCGGTTGTGGGCAAGGACACAGGGGCCCCATGATCCCTTATTGCCCGGCGGCCCCATGAGTTGTCAGTCCGCCCCTGGTTTGGAGGCATAGGTGTGTTGGATTGGGAGGAGGGAGCTCAGAACAGTTAAAGGGGGGGAATCAGGAGAGTTAAGGGGGAGCTCAGGACAGTAATAGTGGGACTGAGGACAGTACTGGGGGGTGGGGAATTGACCTATCACTGGTTCACAATATTAGCAAGAGCAATTCTGAAAAATACACGCCTGTAGACACACTGTCACCATAGACAAGTACATTCAGAGATTTATCATATGCAGTAGTGCTGTTCAAGAGACAGGCATTCTTTTACTTTGCATTAAAAGCCTTAAAAGACAATTTCCACACTTTTCAAAATGGGATTTAAGAATAAAAAGCTCAAAATGGGGGGGGGTATGGTGATCTGGGAAAATTGGTGATAGGGCAATCAGCATAATGGGGCGTTTCCCCCACAACAGGTTTTTATTGTTATTATTTCCGGAGAGCCTATAACCCTGATGTTACATTTAGGTTATTGGCTGGCCGCTCTACTGTAAGTTGGGGGGGGGGGGGCAAATTACTTGCCTTGCCCTGGATGCTGACAGCCACACTACTGGCTCTTAGATTAAGTGCAAATTTGGCAAGCCTTGCACTAATGGACAGAAAGTGTGTTCTTCCCAGATGAGTATACAGAGGAAAAAATCCTGAAATAAAACTATACAGTCACCATTTCTAATACATTTTTGTGTTTGGGTTTAGATTAATTCTGGAGAGACTGGGAGCCTTTGCTATCTGCCTAGAATTCCAATTTTCTGAATTTAACCTTGGTTATATACTAGTAGCCAATGAATGTTGTACACTGGATTCCTAAAAGTGATGTTTCAAGGTTACTGCTGAATGTTGAACCATTCTGATGGGCAAAGCTCTGGCAAAGTTCTTCTTGGTGGTTTTGAGGATTCTTTCAAAAGATGAAATAACTGTACTTGTGTGGCATTTACAGTGGGGCAAAAAAGTATTTAGTCATCCACCAATTGTGCAAGTTCTCCCACTTAAAAAGATGAGAGAGGCCTGTAATTGGCATCATAGGTAGACCTCAACTATGAGAGACAAAATGAGAAAAACAATCCAGACAATCACATTGGCTGATTTGGAAAGAATTTATTTGCAAATTATGGTGGAAAATAAGTATTTGGTCACCTATAAACAAGCAAGATTTCTGGCTCTCACAGACCTGTACCTTCTTCTTTAAGAGGCTCTTCTGTCCTGCACTCATTACCTGTATCAATGGCACCTGTTTGAACTTGTTATCAGTATAAAAGACACCTGTCCACAACCTCAAACAGTCACACTCCAAACTCCACTATGGTGAAAACCAAAGTGCTGTCGAAGGACACCAGAAACAAAATTGTAGACCTGCACCAGGCTGGGAAGACTGAATCTGCAATAGGCAAGCAGCTTGGTGTGAACAAATCAACTGTGGGAGCAATAATTAGAAAATGGAAGACATACAAGACCACTGATAATCTCCCTCGATCTGGGGCTCCACGCAAGATCTCACCCCGTGGAGTCAAAATGATCACAAGAACGGTGAGCAAAAATCCCAGGACCACACAGGGGGGGACCTAGTGAATGACCTGCAGAGAGCTGGGACCAACGTAACAAAGGCTACCATCAGTAACACACTATGCCGCCAGGGACTCAGATCCTGCAGTGCCAGACGTGTCCCCCTGCTTAAGCCAGTACATGTCCGGGCCCGTCTGAAGTTTGCTAGAGAGCATTTGGATGATCCAGAAGAGGATTGGGAGAATGTCATATGGTCAGATGAAACCAAAATAGAACTGTTTGGTAGAAACACAACTCGTCGTGTTTGGAGGAGAGAGAGAATGCCGAGTTGCATCCAAAGAACACCATACCTACTGTGAAGTATGGGGGTGGTAACATCATGCTTTGGGGCTGTTTCTCCGCAAAGGGACCAGGACGACTGATCCATGTACAGGACAGAATGAATGGGGCCATGTATTGTGAGATTTTGAGTGCAAACCTCCTTCCATCAGCATGGGCATTGAAGATGAAATGTGGCTGGGGCTTCCAACATGACAATGATCCCAAACATACCACCCGGGCAACGAAGGAGTGGCTTCGTAAGAAGCATTTCAAGGTCCTGGAGTGGCCTAGCCAGTCTCCAGCTCTCAACCCCATAGAAAACCTTTGGAGGGAGTTGAAAGTCTGTGTTGCCCAGCAACAGCCCCAAAACATCACTGCTCTAGAGGAGATCTGCACGGAGGAATGGGCCAACATACCAGCAACAGTGTGTGCCAACCTTGTGAAGACTTACAGGAAACGTTTGACCTCTGTCATTGCCAACAAAGGATATATAACAAAGTATTGAGATGAACTTTTGATATGGACCAAATACTTATTTTCCACCATAATTTGCAAATACATTCTTTCCAAATCAGCCAATGTGATTGTCTGGATTTTTTTTCTCATTTTGTCTCTCATAGTTGAGGTCTACCTATTATGCCAATTACAGGCCTCTCTCATCTTTTTAAGTGGGAGAACTTGCACAATTGGTGGCTGACTAAATACTTTTTTGCCCCGCTGTACATGTTTATGTATTTCTGGCTAATTCTCATTTGTGAATGTACTTAGGGCCCGTTCACACGACTGAACTGCATTACTGCATGTATGTTAATGCACATTGTGCTGTGTGTTAACATGTTGTACCTAGGTGGTCCATTCAAATTTTCAATATTTTGCCAGCTTACCAATGCATGTTAGTTGCTGGCAAGATGCAGTGGGTTGCCTGATTACAATATACAGGTCTAGGTGGAAGTGGCAGTAAAGTGCGAGACCAGTGGTGTGAAGTGACACCTGGTCATCCACCAAAGACTAAGATCTGTCTGTTTGAGTTTTAGTGCCAGGTTTGAAAGGTTTACACTGCAAGTGTAATTCCAAACATAACACTGCTTTATACAGTATTGGTCAGAGCTACACGATGACCCTGTCTACAACACTGGGCCCTATATATAGTCAAGACTTCTCATCATGGTGGGCATACCCCTGAAGGGGTCTTCAGGATCTGAGTTCCAACGAGACGGACCACAGCCCTGGAATTGTAAAGCACCTGCAGCTGGCTACAAGCATTGCACAAAGCAAAAGATATGGTAAAGTGCTACAGGACTGCCGTCATCCCCACAATACATAATAGAAAAAACATCTTCTTCGAAGAATGGGACTATTAGAGGCAATAGATTGTGTAAGCGTGAATATAAAAAATATCAAGTATTTTATTGAAACAAAACATTAAAGATAAAAGTAGCATAAAAAACAGGCTACATAATACATGTACATCTCTCATAATTAGAAATCCTCCGTGAGCAGATTACGTCAATACCGCAGTGCCCCGCCTCCTTTGACTCCACCCCTCTCCTCCTACAGCAGCGCGCACTCACCTCTGCCTAGAAAGCATCCCCTGTGTGAGCTCGCAGTAGGAACTGATAAAATCCCAGGTGCCAGGACGTAATTTTTAGTCGCCTTAATAACCTGGTGCAAGGGATTTGTTGATCCCTGCATTCGTGTCTACAATATTTTCATCACCGTATTTGCAGGGCAAGTATAGTTGTCACACAAGATTGTCTTCAAACATGTCTGTCTTTGTTCATTTCCATTACATGGTATATTGAAGGGACTAAAAGTTTACACAAGCAAAAGAAGCTTCTTTGTGCTTTCTTTTTAGCTCTCAGGAAGGGGCAAAGACGCTGCATTTCTGGCAAGATCAAGAGATATTTTCTATACTTGCTAAAAAACATTCTGAAAAAAGAAAACTAATGCAGCCACCACATAAGTCTAAGAACTGGTAAGCTTTAACCGTTTCAATACCGGGCAATTTTACACCTTCCTGCCCAGGCCATTTTTCAGGTTTCGGCGCTCTCACACTTTGAATGACAATTGCGCGGTCATACAACACTGTACCCAAACTAAAATTTTATCATTTTCTTCACACAACTAGAGCTTTCTTTTGGTGGTATTTAATCACCGCTGGGGTTTTTATTTTTTGCTAAATTAACAAAAAAAGACCAAAAATTTTGAAAAAAAAAACACATTTTTCTTTGTTTCTGTTATAAAAGTTTACAAATAAATAATTGTTCTTCATAAATTTAGGCCGAGATGTATTCTGCTACATGTCTTTGGTGAAAATAACCCAAATTAGGATGTATTTTTTAGTTTGTAGGAAAGTTAGAGTTCACAAACTATGGTATAGATCTGAATATTGATCAATCCTGAAGTACTGACGGCCAATCTAATTTCTTGAGGTCCAAGAATGTCAGAATAGTACAGATATCCCCAAATGACCCCTTTTTGCAGAGTAGACAGTCCGACGTACTTCATAAGAGGCATGGCGAGTTTTTTGAAGTTGTATTTTTTTGTCATAATTTTTCCGAAAATGAAAAAATGAAAAAAATTATTTTCACTATTTTTTTTTTTTTTACATACTGTCACCAGTGCAGTACAGCGTCATCATATAACTGGCATGGCGGTGAACAGGGACACTGACTGGTGACAGTATGAAAAAAAAAAATATATATATATATATATTTTTTTTTTTTATTATATTTAATTTTTATTACATTTTTTTTAAGATTTTTTTTCATATTTTACTATGACCAAAATAGTACAATGTTACCATAGTAACATTGTACTACTTTGGGGAAGTGATCAGTATTTTTTTTTTTACACAATTTGCTTATAGCAAAGAATTACTTTGCTATAAGCAAGCATTTACCTGAATGAAATCGATTCATTCAGCTTTTTTTTTTTTTGTGCTTAGCTGTGATTTGGTCACAGCTAATCACATGACATGTGCATGTGATTAGCTGTGACCATTCACAGCTAGGCACTAGTATACAATGGATGGCATCATGAATGAAGCCATCCATGTATACAACTGTCATGTGACCTGCTGTGATTGGTCACAGCAGGTCACATGGTACCAGCAACGGGAGCCGGTACTCGGATCTGTCATCGGCCGTGTCCGAGGTGCACGGCCGCCGACAGATTGCACTGCTGCGCCGCTCTGCACTAGCGCAAACGGCGCATGTGCGGGAGCACGTCAAATGGCGTGCACCCGGAATGGAGGAGCACATCTGAAGCCGCCAAACGGCCATTGGCCGGGCGGCTAATGGTTAAAATATATAATTTTTGCTTTTACAATTAGATCCGATTTAGAACAGTTGAACATCTGCTGCAGTACATCACATTGCACAATTTAAAATATGTAGGAAACGGTTACTTACATTTAATTTAAGTATTTTCTTGTGTGGAGAGTTTTCCAAGAATTTCCTCTTTCTGTGCCTATCTGCTGTGAATGCAGAGCTGTTCAAAAGCAAATTAGTAAGAAATGACAGGTCTGTCTACAATTAAAACATTTAAACAGACCTTTATGACACCTCTAAACTGAATAGTATGCTTGTGGCCATAAACTGAATCAGTTTATTAGACTATAGTAAAATACAAGACAGCCGGGCCAGAAAGAGTAACAACGTTCAACAATACAGGCCTCTAATGAAAATATCACAACAAAAGAAAAAGGTTACTTACTTTTCTAGGTTCTGTAAATGCTCTCGAACTTTCTGGACGGAACTCATCTTTGTGTCATTCACTACAAAGTCGTCACAACGGTAACTACAAGCAAGAGATTCTTAATGAACTTAATGTGCGATCCCACAGTAAAAATATAACAACATTGGAGGAAAAAAAAAAAAAGTAATTAACCAGACTTACCAAAATGTACTGTAGCTACTGCAGTCCATACAAACAGTGTGCTGGGTTTTTTCCTTCTCTACCTTTTCATATTGTTTGTGGTTGGCAAGTGGCACTTGGGCATCTTCATAATGCTTCTTGGCATGGCCATTCACATACCTTTATGCCACAAGTGATAACATTACAACATGAGATGTACATTCTTGATAATTCATTTGGTTTATTACAGCAGAAGAAAACATTCCAGAAAATGAGCAAAGTAAAGGAGAGCAGGCATGAGTGAGAGGGGAATGAACGGAGTGAAGAAAAGCAGACATGGGTGGAAGAGGAAGAGAATTGGCAAAGTGAAGGAGAGCGAACATAGGTGGAAAACTAAGCACTAATCATCTTGGGGAAAATTGGGACGGGTTTTCTCACCTGCCTGATTGGCATTTCCCCTAAAACCTCACTGTCAGCGGGCAGCTGCCACCACAGACATCAGATTGTCACCCGACTGGGCAAAAAAACAGCCAGACTGATCTCACGATTACAGGATGCCCAAAATTGAACTCCAGGCAAACAGCTAAAATACACAATAAAATTGCATATATGGGATCTTTTTTTTACCTATTAAACGATTTGTAATTATGTCTATCCAGTCCTACAGTTACACAGCTCTACCACATTGCACATCTCTGCCTATCAGCATCCTTACAGTGCTGCTTTGTCCTCCCCACTCTGAGGTCTGCTGTACACAGTCTGCAAGTGGCTGATACAAAGAACCATTCTGGTACTTACAATGATAGTATGAAAAAACAGGATGAATGAACACAAAAGTTGCATTATTTTGTGCGTTTTGTTTTTTTTGTAATTGGGGTTGTATCTGCCTGGAGTTCAGCTTTTAAGCACACCTTTCAGAACTGAAAGACAGGAATCCTAAAATGAAAGAGGGCAGACACCTAGTATTGTTGTCTGTGTCTCATCCCTGACTTTGTTGACAGCGCACACAATCTCAGAGTACTTGCAAAGCACTCTGACATTTCTGCAGCATACCGAGTAGTAGATTTACAGTCCTGAATTTGAATTCTACAGCTGGAATGCTTCGGAAGCAGCACAGTAATGGGCCTACATCTGCTAAAATGCAATACAATTTGGAAGAACTCCCTAATGTGGAACTAAAAACTGAAAAAACTAAAAACACTCACCGGCCTGTTTGCAATCCAGTGTAGAATATACACTGATCTGCACTCCTGCACAGGTACAGGAGTGACAACACCCCATGCCAGCCAATCAAGCAGCTGAACTTCAACACCCAGAAGAATCTGAGAATAAGATCCTGGGTGGGACGTTGTGGGCATCAGACTGCTGGAACTAAGGTAAGTATTATTGCCTTTATGTTTAGTAATGCATTGAGAAGATGAGAGGGCATAGCCTGCAGGGGGGAAGAGAGAGCCAAGGAAAGGGAACAGAGAGGTCAGAAGATGAGAAGGTACAGTGCCACACAGACAGGGGAGAAACATTGTCATAGTGAAAGTAGAATATTGAAAATGACATAGGCTACATACAAAATACCATTCTAGTAACATTCACTCAAGTTAAAAACAAAACAAAAAAAACAAAAAACTATATTAAGTGTGGTGAATATTCAGTGAGAAGCATGACCACAGGCAAAGAAATGAACTACATAGTAGTTTCATTTGCTTACAAATCCCCATTCACTATATCATAACCATTTATGTTTTCCCATTTAGGCAGTTATGTATCTCTCCACTCTTAGGACTACCAAAGCATTTCACAATACAGCAGATCAGTCACAACATGCTGGGCCTATAAACATGACTACTTGACTTCTGAGATGTTTAAATGTTGCTTGAGGAACTGTAAAGTTAGTCAAACATATCACCCAATTACAGGGGGGGGGGGGGGGGGGGGAGAAGACTAAAACCAGACAGCATTATCCAATACTCACCTTCCACAGTGCACGCTGGAACATGTCAGACAGACCCATGGACTTTTATTTGAACGGCATACTGCAACACATCAAAATATACATACAGATAATAAGTCTTTGTTCATATATTTCTATTTCACAGAAAATAAAGAACATGGATATATTTAATATTCCACTCCTTACACAAATGCTAATCCTGCAACAACTCTGATGAGGATATGAATATTCATGTACCTACACCAAAACCTCCTGTACAGTGCTTCAGTTTTATATGGATTACAGTATTTATTGTTCAGAGTACATCTGAACCCTCCTCTACCTAGCCTGCCTCAATTTTGTGAAAAATCTCTACCAAGGGGAAGAGCAAAAAACACAGAGGGGTGGGACATGTGTCTCTCAATGGACTCCAAGAAATCATTTTTCTGGTTTTTTATCTATTCAGGAACACAGGAATCCAGATGCGGTTGGGATGTCCAGAAACAGTCCAACTGAGGGGTGGGCAGCAGCCACCGACAGGCCCACATAAAACAATTAAAGGAATGTCTGTAATTCAAGACCACCTAAAAGGATTAATGTCAAAACTGAAGTGTAATCCCCTGAAAGACAGGGGAAGTTGCTAATGACTAAAAGGGAAGCTACAAAAAAATTACCCTGATGCTCAAGACCAGGACAAAGAAGAACGCTGCCTTGCAGGAAGAAGGGAATGATTCTATCCAAAAGAACACCAATCCTAAACCAATGAGGGGCTGTGAAACCAAAAAAATCCACAAAAATTAAAACAAGACAGGTAAAACAGACCCATAACTTGACAATGGAAGTCATAAGAAGGAACGTGAGAGGAGCAGAGAATTGTGGACTTTTCTGTGATGCTGCCAAATCAAAGTGTGTTTTGTGATGGGACATCGCATACCCAGGAAGAGTCTGATATCCAGAATGAAGAAACATGGAGTACCAGTAAGTGCAGTCTGTGTGGGACAGGCATGTACAGGGAACATTATATGGGTCATGTTAGGGCTGCATATGGTTAACAGATATTCTACTGTACAACTCAACATTTACAGTGGATATAAAAAGTCTACACACCCCTGTTAAAATGTCAGGGTTCTGTGATGTAAAAAAATGAGATAAAGACAAAATGATTTCAGAACTTTTTCCACTTTTAATGTGACCTATAAACTGTACAACTCAATTGAAAAACAAACTGAAATATTTTAGGGGAGTAAACATAAAAAAACTAAAAAATAATGTGGTTGCATAAGTGTGCACACCCTCTTATAACTGGGGATGTAACTGTGTTCAGAATTAAGCAATCACATTCAAAAGCATGTTAAATAGGAGTCCGTACACACCTGCCATCATTTAAAGCGCCTCAGATAAAGTTCAGCTGTTCTAGTAGGCCTTTCCTGACATTTTCTTAGTTGCATCCTACAGCAAAAGCCATGGTCCGCAGACAGCTTCCAAAGCATCAGAGAGATCTTATTGTTAAAAGGTATTGGTCAGGAGAAAGGTACAAAAGAATTGCCAGGGCATTAGATATACCATGGAACAAAGTAAAGATAGTCCTCAAATGGAGAAAATATGGCACAACAGTGACATTGCCAAGAACTGGATGTGCCTCCAAAATTGATGAAAAGACGAGAGGAAAACTGGTCTGGAAGGCTGCCAAGAGACCTACAGCAACATTAAAGGTGCTGCAGGAATATCTGGCAAGTACTGGCTGTGTGGTACATGTGATAACAATCTCCATATTCTTCATATGTCTGGGCTATGGCGTAGAGTGGCAAGATGGAAGCCTTTTCTGACGAAGAAAAACATCCAAGCATGGCTAAATTTAGCAAAAACACATTTGAAGTCTCCCAAAAGCATGTGGAAAAATGTGTTCTGGTCTGATGAAAAAAAGGCTGAAATTTTTGGCCATAAATTCCAAAAGATATGTTTGGCACAAAAACAACACTGCACATCAAAAGAACACCATACATACTGTGAAGCATGGTGGTGGCAGCATCATGCTTTGGGGCAGTTTTTCTTCAGCTGGAACTGGGGCCTTAGTCAAGGTAAAGGGAATTATGAACAGTTCCAAATAGCAGTCAATATTGGCACAAAACCTTCAGGCTTCTGCTAGAAAGCTGAACATGAAGAGGAACTTCATCTTTCAGCATGACGACTCAAAGCATACATCCAAATCAACAAAGGAATGGCTTCACCAGAAGAGCCCAGACCTGAATCAGATTGAAAATCTGTGGGGTGATCTGAAGAGGGCTGTGCACAGGAGATGCCCTCGCAATCTGACATATTTGGAGTGTTTTTGCAAGGAACAGTTACCAGCATTTTTTATCCAGCATTTCTTTAGCTTAAAAAAAAAAAAAAAAAAAAAAAAAAAAAAAAAAAAGGAAGAGAAGTGTGCCTGGAGCCTTAGGAGTGTTCAGTATTTTTTTTTCTGCATGAAAAACACTCCCAAAAACTCTTCAGAAAAAAATGTTTTCTGCTCCTAAACGATGAAGCTTGGAAAATGCTACTAGTCTAAAGAATAGTGTGCATGGACACAAGATAACACTGTTTAGCTTCTTGGAGTAGAAAGAAAAAAATACTGATACCAGCTTTTAGCTTTAAAAAAAAAACCAAAAAAAAAAACCCCAGTTTTTTAAAAAAAAAAAAAAAAAGCAAGAAGGATCGATCTATTTGTTTTCTTTTATCCGCATTTCTTCCTTGCTCTACTCCCCTCCTTTTTTATTTCTGGGTAATGTCCTCTTCACTGCTGTGATCCTGTCCAATCAGGATATGTAGTGTTTTCCCTAGGTTAACAGTTTGGAATAGTTGACTGATAGAGAGTGACTGGTGAAGTGAGATTATTGACTAAATAGGACAAAAAGGAAGGGGTCCAGAAGGGCAATGTGGGCAAGACCTTTAGGGCCTTAGGTTTGGTCTCATTAACAAAGTCAAAAGAGTTGGCCAAACAGGGTCAATATCAGCATAAGACGAGAGAGAGATGAATGGGTTGGCTAACACAAGAATGGCATCATCGCCAAATAGGCATATTTTATGGTGGTATTCTGCCACTTCAATCCCTTGCACATCCCTGTGTTGACAGATTGCCGGGGACAGGGGTTCTATTGCGAGAGCAGACAAAAGTGAGGACATGGGGCAACCCTATCTTGTTCCTCTGTTGGCAGATAATTCATCTGATTGAAAACCAGAATATCGAATGTAGGCCTGTAGAGAGATGTGTAAAACCCTGATCCAGATAAGAAACCAAGGACAATACAGGCGATATGTAGGCCTGTATTAATATATCATATTTTTAAGTGTTCCTGGAAAATATGCAAAATGTTAACTGGGTTCGCTGTAAGGCTCCCATTGCTCAAATGTAGATAAAGTTTAAGGACTGTCCCAGTGTCACAAAGCTTATTAGCCAGTAATATGTCCGGCGTTTTGCCTTTTAGACAGAATTGGTACTATGTCCACCTTAGCTGTTGGTCTGCTAAATGGGTAAGGCATAGGTTCAGTTCAGTTTTCAGGCTAATCAGCCTTGCTTGATGAACAGGAGTCAGGTCAGATAAAAAGGTCTGAGAGGCTTAGAGGAGGCTGGCCTCAAGTTGTTTAACCTGAGCTTCTCTCCATCTTCTTTGCTGAGAGGCTAATTGGTTCAATTTGCCACGAATTACAGGAGACAGCGGAGCAAAAGTATTCTTATTTGGTAAACTACATATACAGTGCTCAGCATAAATGAGTACACCCCCCTTTTGAAAAGTAAGATTTTAATCAATATCTCAATGAACACAAGAACAATTTCCAAAATTTTTGACAAAACTGAGATTTATAGAACATTTGTTTAGCTCATTACATGAAAGCAATGTTAATAATATAACTTAGATGACAAAACCTTCAGTTTTTCTCAAATTAGTTAATGCAAAAATGGATACACCCCACAACAAAAACTACTACATCTAGTATTTTGTATAACCTCCATCATTTGTAAGGACAGCACCAAGTCTTCTAGGCATGGAATGCACAAGTTGATGTCATATTGCAACATCTATCTTTTTCCATTCAAGAACGACCTCTTTTAGAGCCTGGATGCTGGATGGAGAGTGATGCTCAACTCGTCTCTTCAGAATTCCCCATAGGTGTTTGATTGGCTTCAGATCAGGAGACATACTTGGCCACTTAATCCCTTTCACCCTGTTCTTCAGAAATGCAACAGTGGCCTTAGATGTGTGTTTTGGATCATTGTCATGTTGGAAAAGTGCATGACGACCATCTTCTCTTTTAATATCGAGGAGTATATTTGTGAAATCATGACGCCATCAATAAAATGCAGCTCCCCAACACCAGCAGCCCTACAGAAGGACATTGCTACCACAATTCACTCTAGGCACCATGCATTTCTCTCTGTGTTCCTCACCTTTGTGACGCCATACAGTTTTGAAGCCATCAGTTCCATAAACATTTATCTTGTCTCATCACTGCAGGGTACAGAGTCCCAGTAGCCATCTTCTTTTTCAGCATGGGCCCTGGCAAATATTAAACGGGCCCTTTTGTGCATGGAGTTTAGGAGAGGCTTCCTTCGTGGACGACACTCATACATGCCATTCCTTTGCAGTGTACGCCGTATTGTGTCATAGGAAACAATCACTCCAGTTTTACTGTAGCCAACTACAGTAAACTTGCATGGAAATTTTCTTCAACCCTTCTCAATCAAAAGACACTCCTGTCGAGGTGTTAACTTCCATGGATGGCCTGGATGTCTCTGTGAGATGGTTGCAATTCCATATTTGTTACATTTTTGTTTCACTTTTGGTACAGTATTCTGACTGATAAGTAAAGCTTTGCTGATCTTCTTGTAGCCTTCACCTTTCTTGTGTAAAGAAATTATTTTCTTTCTCAGGCCTTGTGACATTTCTCTTCCATGTGGTGCCATTGCTGATAGCATGAAATGGGAAGGGGTTTTCTTTGTTAAGTAACGCTCTTTTATAATAACCTGTCTGCTGGACACCTGTTTAATGAATAATTAGACTCACATGTACTTGAATTCTTGTTTAAGTTAGGATTTTGTTGTCTAAAATTTAGCTTTCCGCCTAAGACTTTCATTGGGGTGTATTTATTTTTGCAACATGGCCTTGAATTAATTTGTTGAAAAAATACTTTTTTGTGTGTGCAAATTAACAAATCTTGTTTGCAATCGATGGCCGCATTTGTGAGAGTATTTTGTAGTATAGTGTCCCATAGAAAATGTTGATTCTGAAAGGAAAAGTAAAGGTTTTTTTACATATCTGTTGGGGTGTACTCATTTATGCTGAGCACTGTATTTGCAGTGGCATAGCTACAGTGGTAGGGGTCCCAGCAAAAGCTTTGGAGCAGGGCCCCTCCATTCCTTATCCCTTTTCTGCTCAAAAGTGTACTGGCAGTTAAAGTGGTTGCAAAAGCTCACGTTTTTTTTTTTTTACCTTTATGCATTCTTTGCATGAAGGTCAAAACCTTCTGTGTGTAGCAGCCCCCTACCTGAGCCCCATCTTGATCCAGTGATGTGCATGAGAGCCTCCACTGTCCTGGGTCTCTCCTTCCTCATTGGCTCCCACTACTGTCAATCACAGCCAGTGAGCTAATGAGAGAACAGGGGGAGGGATCGAGCCACATCTGTGTGTGAATGGACACACAGGGCAGCAGCTCGGGAGCAAGCCTTCTCGAGGGACACCATAAGCAAGATGCTTGCTGCGGAGGCACTTGGCAGGAGGGAATAGCCAGGAATGCCGGCTGGGAACCCACGAAGAGAAGGACTGGGGCTGCTCTGTGCAAAACCACCAGGTGAGTATGACATTCTTTTTTTTTTTTTTTTAAATAACAAAATTGCCTTTACAGTCACTTTATGTGTTCAGGACTGGACAATTCCTGGCCACCAGGGTGACTGAAAAACCTCTCTGGCAACCGGGTCAATGAGAGCCATTACGCTCATTGACCTGGGGAGGTGGGTGCTGAAATGTCAGCTTTACCTATTGATGGGTAAAGCCAGCACTACAGGAGAACATAACAGCTAATGTGACTGTACTGAGAGCCATCATTGTACAAGGTAGACTGAGATAAGCCCGGCCAATAGGCGAATTTAGCTCAACTGTGCAACACCGCATACCAAAACAGCCACATTAACTGGTACGTTCTCAAGTAGTGATGGCTTTACAAAAGCAATAGTCCTGGCATTTCAGCAACCACTTACCCATTGGCAATAGCTACACTATATTGCCAAAAGTTTTGGGGACGCCTGCTTTTACATGCACATGATCTTTAATGGCATCCCGGTCTTAGTCCGTAGGGTTCAATATTGAGTTGGCCCCACCCTTTGCAGCTATAACAGCTTCAACTCTTCTGGGAAGGCTGTCCACAGGGTTTAGGAGTGTGTCTATGGGAATGTCTGACCATTCTTTTAGAAGCGCATTTGTGAGGTCAGGCACTGATGTCAGATGAGAAGGTCTAGCTTGCAGTTTCCGCTCTAATTCATCCCAAAGTTCTACTGGGTTGAGGTCAGGACTCTGTGCAGTCCAGTCAGGTTCCTCCACCCCAAACTCGCTCATCCATGTCTTTATGGACCTTGCTTTTTGCACTGGTGCGCAGTCATGTTGGAACACAAAGGGGCCATCCCTAAACTGTTCCCACAAAGTTGGGAGAATTAAATTGTCCAAAACGTCGGTTTGCTGACGCCTTAAGAGTTCCCTTCACTAGAACTAAGGGGCAAAGCACTACCTCTAAAAAACAACCCCACACCATAATCCCCCCTCCACCAAACTTTACACTTGGCACAATGCAGTCAGGCAAGTACCATTCTCCTGGCAACCTCCAAACCCAGACACACCCATCGGATTGCCAGACAGAAAAGGGTAATTCGTCACTTCAGAGAACACATCTCCACTGTTGTAGAGTCTAGTGGCGGTGTGTTTTACACTACTGCATCCAAAGCTTTGCATTGCACTTGGTGATGTAAAGCTTGGATGCAGCTGCTCGGCCATGGAAACCCATTCTATGAAGCTCTCCACGCACCGTTGTTGTGCTAATCTGAAGGTCACACAAAGTTTGGAGGTCCTTAGCTATTAACTCTGCAGGCAGTTGGTGACTTTTGCACACCGTGTGCTTCAGTATGCACTGACCCCGCTCTGTAATTTTACATGGCCTACCACTTTGTGTTGCTGTTGTGCCCAGTTGCTTACAATACCATTAACAGTTGACAGTGGAATTTTTAGTAGCAAAGAAATTTCAAGGATAGACTTATTGTACAGATATCAACCTATCACGGTGCCATGCTTGAATTCACTGAGCTCCTGGGAGCAACCCATTCTTCTACAAATGTTTGTATAAGCAGTCTGCATGCCTAGGTACTTTATTTTATATACCTGTGGCCATGAAGGTGATTGAAACACCTACGTCCAATGATTTGGAGGGGTGTCCCAATACTTTTGGCACTATAGTGTATATCAGCATGTTGGGGCAAACTCCAATAAATGCACCCTCCCCCCTTCTCAAGCTAACAATAATCAGCTCCAGGACCACGAACTGCTGCATTGCGAAAGACAGACATAGCTATCACAATACAGGCAACCCATAGGCACTATTTATTGTTATTTATGGTTTAAAGTTGTTCTACTGGCAAAGCAATAGGCTGTTCTGAATTTTTAAACAAAGTCTGTTCAAAAGTAACCGTTTTCCTTTAAACTGTTGCTTAAAGCTGTATTCTTGCTGCTTGGATCTATAACTATTTGTGACAAACCCATGGAACTACTACTAATGAACATTCTCAATGAATGCAAAGTGTTCTCTGACTGAATGAGATGTAAAGATCACGATCGCCACCTTGCCCATGTCACGTCCATTTAAAGAACCAAACACTGAGGCATGCTGGGTAAAGGATAGATTACACTGGGGATGTCTTACAATTTTTCTATTTGCCAGTGTTTGATGAAACTCCAAAGACATGCTGGTAGGTTAACTGGATCTTGTCTAAATTGTCCCAAGTATGTGTATGTGTGAATGTAAGTTAGGGACCTTAGATTGTACACCCCTTGAGGGTTAGGGACTGATGTGAATGTATAATATACAGTGGAACCTCAACTTACGAGTTTAATTCGTTCCGTGGCCGAGCTCGTAACTCAAAATGCTCGCTCGTTAAATCAATTTTCCCCATAAGAAATAATGGAAACGGCCGTAATCCGTTCCAACCCTCAAAATGGCACCTCATATTTTTCATTTTTCTTGTTATTTCATAAGGAAAAAAGCTTTTTACATAACTAATATTATATAAAAACAAAATAGAAAGAAAATATGAAGATATAATAAGGTTGTATACAATTTACTTACCTTGGAGATGATTTTTGTTTTCGCTTAATTCTCATCACTCTCTTCACTTTCACTAGTTCTTGGCCTTTTTGCCACACTTTGCTCACTTCGAGCTGAAGGCCTTTTCTTAAGAAACATGTCTAAGGAAGTCTGTTTCATTCTCCCTTTGAGAATGTTTCTGAAACGACGTAGGCACGTGTCGTTGAAAAGCTCTGTCGCACGACTCGTTGCAATTTTTTCAGGATGGTTCTTTTCAACAAAACCTGCCACCCTCTCCCACATTGCCAAAATATCCTTGAGGTCTTTTGTACTGTTTATCTCTGGCTCTGTCTCCTCTCCCTCCGAAGTAGCTTCAGTTAATGCTTCTGTGTGCCGTTGCTCTTGTAACTCCTTTAACTCGTCAGTCGTAAGTTCCTCGGAGTGCTCCTCAACGAGTTCCTCGATGTCTCTTTCATCCACCTCCAGACCTATAGTCTTGCCAATGGACACGATCTCTTCCTCCACTGGCTCCTCTTCTTCCTCAATCTCAAACCCTTCAAAATCTCTTTCAGCCACATTTTCAGGCCACAGCTTCTTCCAAGCAGAGGTCAAGGTCCTTTTCGTAACCCCCTGCCAGGCAATATCGATGATTTTGAGGCCTATTGCTATGTTAAAATGCTCCTTCCAAAACTCTCGAAGGGTGAGGTTTGTGTTCTCCATCACCTCAAAGCAACGGCGAAACAGGTGCTTGGTGTAGAGTTTCTTGAAATTTGATATTACCTGTTGGTCCATTGGCTGGAGGATAGGGGTGGTGTTTGGAGGAAGGTAGAGAACCTTCACAAAATTATACTCATCAAGTATTTCTTCCTCGATCTGTGGTGGATGTGCAGGAGCATTGTCGAGGACGAGAAGGGCTCGCAGGGGCAGGTTGTTGTTCTTCAAATATTTCTTCACCGAAGGACCAAACACAAGGTTTACCCAGTCGATAAAGAACTGCCTGGTGACCCACGCCTTAGGGTTTGCCCTCCACATAACATGGAGTTTCTCCTTTATTATCTTGTGTGCTTTAAAGGCTCTGGGGTTCTCCGAATGGTATACGAGTAGCGGCTTTATTTTGCAGTCGCCACTCGCATTGGCACACATAGGTTTGTGTCCTGGCATCCTCTTCTCCTCTTCGGTGATGTATGTTCTCCTCGGCATCTTCTTCCAGAACAGCCCTGTCTCGTCACAGTTGAAGATTTGCTGGGGGATGTATCCTTCTTCCTCGACGAATTCTGCGAAAGTTTTCACGAACTCCTCTGCTGCCTTTACATCAGCACTTGCTGCCTCACCATGCCTAACAACGGATTGAATCCCCGTCCTTTTCCTAAAATTATCAAACCAGCCCCGACTGGCTTTAAAGGATTCCTCCTCCGTTGAAGTGCCTGGGGTTTGCTGTTGTAAATCTGAAAAAATACTGCGCGGCTTCTCGCAGATTATTCCCTCGGTGACGGTATCTCCGGCAAGTTGTTTTTCCGTCAGCCACACCAACAGCAGATTCTCCATCTTCTCATGCACATCTGTACGGCGCTTTGAAATAATCTTGACACCTTTGGCTGGCTTAATTTTCTTTAGGGACTCCTTCTGTTTTAAGATGGTGCAGATCGTTGACGTTGTACGGTCGTAGTGCTTGGCCAGTTCCTTTACTCGCATGCCTTGCTCATGCTTCTCGACAATTTCAAGCTTTATTTCGAGGGACATCATCCTCCTCTTCTCGGTACTCGCACTACCACTTGCTTTCTTTGGTGCCATGGTTACAACAAAGTTAGAAGTTGGGATTTCAATCACGTGTAGACAGCGAGAGAGAGAGAAAGGCTCGGAGATGGGATGCTGTGACTCATACCCTGCGCCTTGAAAATATACACTTAGAGCTGCGCGCGCCTCAAACTTGTATCTTAAAATTCTGATCGCGTGCCGAAGCAAAAAATCGTCCGAGCGACTGCTCGTATCTCGGAAAACTCGCACGTTAGTTCGCTCGTAGGTTGAGGTTCCACTGTATATGTAAAGCACTGCGTAAATTGACGGTTCTATACAAGTACCTGAAATAAATAAATAAACCTCCTGTAGCCATCAGTATAACCCAACTGTATCTGAATTCCTGGGTCCCTCAATAGATGAGAAAACTCTGCAGCTCCTCCATTGACCTTTTTGTCACTGAACTCCAAGGTACTAGACAATCATGTACCATCATCAACTAAGGGGAATGCATAAAACTGTATCCCCTGCTTGCTAGCATCAGGTTGTTTGGGAATGCCCAAGCTATTGTTCTGATCCTAGTTATCAGTATATGGTAAAATGAATAATGTACAAACGTCAACAACCTACATTATACTATATTAAACAAAACAAAAACACATGACAAAACTCAGTGGGCTGGTATACAAAAAGTGGAGCTATTATTCACAGCAAACAGGTTACATTTTTCAAATAAAACAAGGAATGTGACAGGTTGCTATTGGCAACAGCCACACTTTTACAGAATTAATTTAAAAAGGTTATAAAGGTTTTTTTGTTTGTTTTTTCTTTTCTTTTAACCACTTGGCTTCTGAAAGATTTAGCCCCCTTCATGACCAGGACATTTTTTGATATGCGGCACTGCACAACTTTAACTGACAATTGGCATGGTCATGCAAAATTCAATTTATATAATTTTTTTCACACAAATAGAGCTTTCTTTTGTTGGTATTTGATCACTGCTGGGTTTTTTTTTATTTTTCATTAAATGAAAAAAGAAAATATATTTTACTTTTTGCTATAATTTCATTCATATGCTTAATTTAGGCCAAAATGTATTCTACTACATGCCTTTGGTAAAAAAAAAAAAAAATCTCAATAATTGTATATTGATTAGTTTTCCTGAAAGTTATAGTGTCTAAAAATGAAAGTATATACACTGGATTATTTATTTTGTATACTAATAATGGCGGCAATCAGCAGCTTACAGAGAGACTGTGATAGTGGGGTGGGCACTGACACCACCAGTGACACTTAGGCTACGTTCACACTAGCCTTGTGTGCAGGCGGCAGAGAGGCGTTTGGGAAGCGTTTTTACCGCTTCCCAAACGCCTCTGCCAATTCTGCACATTACAGCACATGGTGCTGTTCTAACGGGAGCGTTTGCGTCGCGGCAAAACGGACGCCTCTGGACGAGTCAGGAGGCTTTGAAGCCTCCTATTCTCGTCTATGGTGCCGCTCCGCAAACGCCCGGCCGGCGTTTGCGGTGCGGTTGCGGAGCGGTAACACCACTCAAACTGCATTATAGGCGTTTGTGGGGCGTTATTAACGCTCGGCAAACGCCTAGCAACCGCCACTAAACCGCGCATGCGGCGTTTGCCGAGCGTTAAAAAACGCTCCACAAACGCCGGACCGGCGTTTGGCAAGCGTTGGCAAAACAGCCTAGTGTGAACGAGCCCTTATACAGTGATCAGTGCTAATAATTTGCCCTGACACTGGGTAGGAGGGGGTTAACATCTAGGGGAATCAAAGGGTTAACTGTGTGCCAAGAAAGTGTTAAATGTACTGTGTGTAATTTTACTAAGGGATCTTGTTGCTGTTTGATGTTTACCATTACAGAGATCTGTCCAAGAAATCACTGAACCAATCAGCAGGTCCCAGCTGTCAAACATTGGCCGGGAACCACTGATCGGTTTGTGCTGAAATGAATCACAGTACAGCCAGGTCAATGCATGCACACCCTACCCAGAAGCACTGATAACGCACTAGGTATGTGATCCAGCACAGAAGAGCCGCTCTGTCACTAGAAATGTACGTTATTTCGTTGGCAAGCGGTTAAAATAATAAACATATCCTACTTACCTGCCCTGTGCAATGATTTTGCACAGAGCAGCCCTGATCCTGCTATTCTCAGGTCCCCAGCTGGCACTTCTGGCTCCTCCCCCTTGCTAAGTTGCCCCAGAACAAGCTGTTTGCTCTGGGGGCTCTCATGAGTGCTGGCTTCCGAGCCGCCTCTGTGTGTCTATGGAACACACAGAAGGGCTCAGCCCCGCCCCCCAATCCCTCCTCACTGGCTGTGATTGACAACAGTGGGAGCCAATGGTCTCAGCTAATGAGGAGAGAGAGACCTGGGAGAGCCTTGGCTCTTGTGCACATCGCTGGATCAAGATCGGCTCAGGTAGGTATTAGGGAGGGCTGAGGGGGGAGCTGCGCACTGAAGATTTTTTACCTTTATGCCTAGAACACATGAAGGCAAAAAACCCTCAGCCTTTACAACTAATTTAATAAATAAGTTTCTACTCTGCCCAATGGTCACGTGATATATATTTACCACTGCTAGAGAGCTACCATTCTGTTTTTGTAATAGAAATAGAAGGCTGCTCTCTGTAATGGCAACAAGTCATCAACATGCTATTTACTTGCAGGATATCCTCCCAACAATGATGATGCTGTGTTCTTGCAGGATATCCTCCAAGAATTGATGAAACACCATTTCAGAACGGCTACCTTAAAGACTAACCACAAAACTCTGTTACATATATTTTTTTTTCTTACATTTCTGATAGGAAACCATATAATTCTTTTTTTGCTTTCTGCGCCCCAGAGAAAAAAAAAAAAAAAAAAAAAACTGTAAGCAGGTGGAGATCTCTACAAAAGCGATACGAAATCACCTCTTAGATTGTAAGCTCCCAGGATCAGGCCCTCCTATCCCTCTTGTATTGAACTGTATTGTTCCTGTATTGTCTCCCGTTATATTGTAAAGCGCTGAGCAAACTGTTGGTGCTATATAAATCCTGTATAATAATAATAACAATAATAAAAGAGCAGCTAGCCATACCCGCAAGATGAACTAAAGAAATATTTCAGATTCCTCCATCCATGAATATCTCCTGCCAACTACTGTATTCTAATAGCCATGGGCATTGGCTATCAGAATATCCAAATGGTGATTGTCGTCACTATTCAGCTGGATGGTTTCCACCCAGCTCCTTTGATTTATAGATTCCAGTGGTGCCAGCAAGGCCTCTCATTGATCAAAATGGCTGAAATTAGATCCATGTATAGATGCAGTTGTCTATAACACTATTGTCTTCATTGGAAGACGATTCCTCACCTCCTGTTCCAGTGCCTGCTGTACATGTTTGGTTTTCCAGCAGTATTTGTCCTAGCCAATGGTCGCCAGGACAATCCCCCCCCCCATAAAAAAAAAAAAATTAAAAGAAAAAAAAAAAAAACACACACACAATGAAGGTTCTGACATTTCATCATGCTATCCATAGCAACAAAGAATTGGCTAAAGACAACCAATAATTAAATTATTTTGCTACGCCTAAAACATATTTAAAATTATTTTATATACTCTTTATAACTACATATAATAGTCACGCACAAAAAAGCTACAGAGACTGACAGAACAAACTATAATTTAATAGCAAGTGACAACAAGAGAGATCCGCTTGTCCCACAGTGGTAAGTTTGCATGGATTTCTCCTGGGCATCTTAGGACCGCTTCACACATACGTCTGCATTTCCATGCACTCCCATTGAAGTCTACAGTGGTCAAGCATGCACCAGAAGTGCCTGACATTTTGCAAAGTTGCATGGAAGCATGTTTGATAGGTATGATCGGTCCCCATGTACAATAATGGGCTTCCTCTAATCAAGCAACAAATCCCACAGGTGTGCACAGGGACTAAAACCTCCCATATGACCCCCTGAAAACATACCCACCTACTTGTCTGCGGACATGCTAAACCATCATCCCCTGAATGGGCCGCAGCCAGGGTCAGACATCTATTACACTCTCTTCCAGCTTTCTAAGGATTCGTTTACAGTGCTGCTCACTGAACAGAAACCACATTTGGATTGCTCTCCAGAGAGCATTTGACATGCAGGGAGGAGGCGTTGTATCTGTTTTAGCCCCCTTAATTGCTGGACTACTGTGTGTTGTGAACGGTTTCAGTGTGGCCCCCATTCATTTGTACGGGTTGCGTTCGGTCGTGCCCACTGAGAGCGGCAGGGTGTATAATTCCGGCTGCAGCCAAAAAGAAAAGCATTGTGGCATGTGTATACCCCTGGCTGCTGCCTTTCCAGCGGAAGGAGCAATGGTTGAGGGGTCGTTAAAATTTTTTTTTTTTTTTTTAAATGCTAAACCGCATGGTTCTACTGCTCCCTAAGGAGCCCCGAGGCTACTTTCACACTTGATCAAAATTATTTTAAAGTGATTCCAAAAGGTTGTGATTTTTTTCTTAAACAAACATGTTATACTTGCCTGCTCTGTGCAATGGTTTTGCACAAAGCAGTTCCGATCCTCTTCTTTTTGGGTCCCCCACCAGCGGTCCTGGCTCCTTGCTCCTGCCAAGTGCCCCCAATAGCAAGCCTCTTACTATGGGGGCACTCAAGAAGTCTGGCTCCCGAGCCTCACTATTGTGAATGGACATTGTCCATTCACACACTGAGCGCAGCTTGGCCCCCCTCTCTCTCCTCATTGGCTCTTTTGCTGTGATTGATAACAGCAGGAGCCAACGGCTCCTGCTGCTGTAAGACACCCAGAAGGTTTTTTTTACCTTCATGCATAGAATGCATTAAAAGTGGTTGTAAAGGCTAAAGGTTTTTTTTTTACCTTCATGCATTCTAGGCATGAAGGTACAAAACCTTGCATGCGCAGCAACCCCCCCCCCCCCCCCCCCCAACACTTACCCATCACGATCCAGAGATATGCACGAGTCTCACTCTCCGAGGACTCTTCCTCTTCATTGGCTGAGAAACCTTCTGCTTTTAGAACCACTTTAGTATTTAGTATTTTTCTGAGCATTTTAGAAGCGTATTTCAAGCATTTTACATGTATATTCAAATATCTGGTGTTTTTGTTTTAGCCACTGGAGAGCACAAAAGGGGAGTGGATCAGTCCTTCCAGGCTAAAAAAAAAAAAAAAAACACTTCAGCAGGCTCAATTTGCACATTTTCAGGCATTCTCATTCAAATCTATGGGGCCAAAAATTCAAATTCTGCTTAAAAAGTAGTTAAAGCGGTAGTAAACCATGTCCAAAAAATAAAAAGAATCCCCTGCAAGGTAAAGGCATAATGTGCTAGTATGCATCGCATACTAGAACATGATGTAAAACATACCTTAAAACAAAGCCCTCCAGCGGTGCGCTGTCATGGCTGTAGAGGCTTCCATCTTTACCCGGTCTTCCTTCCGGGTTCGCGAGCTCCGGCCATCTGGCTGGCTGAGCCGCAATGACGTCACTCCCGCGCATGCGCACGGGAGTCTCGGGACACGGCACAGTGCTCTAAAGGAACAGTATGGGTATGCCATTCCTTCAGAGCGCTTGCGCCAGCTGTAAAAAAAACCCAAATAGCATATAAGATACTCATTTTACCAACAGGGAAGCTTTATTATAAGCTTACCTGTAGGTAAAAATTAAAGTGGCTTTACTACCACTTTATTGTAGCTTTTGGAGCATTAGGCTACAGGCACCTGACCACTCATGTGAACAGCCACCACAGCAATACATGGAATTTTGGATGTTGAGCATTTAGCTTCAAGCTACAACCACTCAAGTGTGAAGTGGGCCTCATACTTCTGTAACCAACAAGTGCAAATATTCTACAAGCAGAGACAACAAACAGAGCATACGTCAGGTCCGCTGAACGATCGTATACACCAGAACATGCCTATACCAACACATGAATGTGATCCCAATACTCTCATTGGCACCTACATCTTCATCGACAAACTGCCCGGTCCTTGTGTATAGTCACAAACCTCAGTCTGTAAACCTGTAATAAAAACAGTGGTTAAGTGGTTACCACTTCTGTCTGGCAGCACTGGGGTCACCAGTTTAAATCCCAACCACAGCAATACATGCATGGAGTCTGCCTATTTTCCCTCTGCTTGAGTGGGTTTCCTCCGGGTACACCGGTTTCTTCCCACACTCCAAAAGACATGCTGGTAGGTAACTGGCGCCTGTCTAAATTGGCCTTATTATGTATATGCATGAATGTGAGTAAAGCTGGGTACACATGTATCGAAATTCTTCCAATTTGTGTGTAGCCCTCGCTGTTGTTACAGATGCCATTTGTTAGAGTGAGTTCAGTCCAATGGTCATGCTGGAAACCGTGGCTGCTGCAGGGATGATCACTGTATTCTGATGGGGAAGAGGGAAGTCTCTGCTGTCAAAATACAATGGCACAGCTGAGGAGATCCATATTGCTTTTGCGGGTACAGGACAAATGTACAGGGTAGATTTTTTATTCTTTTATTCAACCTGCTGGTTGAATTAAAAAAAAAAAACCCCAATGTGTATACTTTAGGCTCTGCTTAATCTGCAGTTGCCATGGTGCTTGTACGTGTCAGGATCAGTTACAACACCAGCCATCTGATGATTTGACAGTTTGGTTGACAGCGCAGCAAATGTGACAGTTATTTTACTGTTTTGGGAAACCTTTACAAATCTATGGGTTTGGTTCTGCTTTGACTGGCTCCTATCTAAATTGGCCCCAGTATGAGTATGCATGAATGTGAGATAGGGACCTTTTGTAAGCTCCTTGAGGACAAGGACTGATGTCAGTGTATAGCTCTGTGTTAAACTGTCAGCACTATATACATATCTGTGATAAACAAAAACAAATTCAACCTAAACTATCGGATTGTAAGTTTGCATGAGCAGGGCCCTCCTAACCCTCAGGTATTGAATTGTATTATTACTGTACTGTCTCCCTTTATATTGTAAAGTGCTGTGCAAACTGTTGGCACTGTATAAATCCTGTGCAACAATAAAAAACTGCTGCCATGGCAATTCCAGATCAAAGGAGGAAGGGTACCAGCCAGGAACGTGCAAAAAAAAAAAAAAAAAACCACTACAAGCAGCCTCGCCCAGAGAAATCAGGATTCAGGAACCACAAGCATTGCAGAGAAGGACTTGTAACAATAAAAAGGCACGTTTCCATGTCGTCACCTCCCCACTGCCATCCTCAGTCCAGACCCACACCTAGGGATTTCCTCGCTCCTCCAGAATGGGAACAAGAACTCAAAGCAGCTGAAAATTGATACAGCCAGCATGACAAAAGCCAGAGGACACAAAGGCATGCTAACACAACCTCTCCTGCTATGAAATAATTAAAAAGTGGACCTTAAGATAAATGCAATATTATTATTGTATTTGTCTGATACTATCTCATCCAGACTCCAGGCATGATACATTTAAGTAGGATAGACTCGTACTACTGTACAGGCTACAAAAACAATTAAAAGAGGTGCCGGCGTTTGAAGCATCTTTCATGATGGTGGATTTTGTAAATTTGGCTTGGATTAAATTTAGAAGCAAGACAGCAGCATGACATAGACAGGACGGGGCTGGACAATGCAGGATGACCCCAGCACGGCACAGACAGGACTGATCGGTGCAGGATGACCCCAGCATGGCATAGACAGGACAGGGCTGAGCAATGCAGGATGACCTCAGCCTGGCACAGACAGGACTGGGCTGAGCGGTGCAGGACGACCCCAGCCTGGCACAGGTTGTCCTGCACCTGGGGTGGGGGAGCAATGCAGGACGACCCCAGCCTGGCACAGACAGGACTGATCGGTGCAGGACGACCGCAGCCTGGCACAGACAGGACGGGGCTGATCGGTGCAGGACGACCCCAGCCTGGCACAGACAGGACGGGGCTGATCGGTGCAGGACGACCCCAGCCTGGCACAGACAGGACGGGGCTCAGTGGTGCAGGACGACCCCAGCCTGACACAGACAGGACGGGGCTGAGCGGTGCAGGACGACCCCAGCCTGGCACAGACAGGACGGGGCTGATCGGTGCAAAATGACCCCAGCCTGGCACAGGTTGTCCTGCACCTGGGGTGGGGGAGCAATGCAGGACTACCCCAGCCTGGCACAGACAAGACGGGGCTGATCGGTGCAGGACGACCCCAGCCTGGCACAGACAGGACGGGGCTGATCGGTGCAGGACGACCCCAGCCTGGCACAGACAGGACGGGGCTGATCGGTGCAGGACGAGCCCAGCACGGCACAGACAGGACGGGGCTGATCGGTGCAGGACGACCCCAGCCTGGCCCAGACAGGACGGGGCTGATCGGTGCAGGACGACCCCAGCCTGGCCCAGACAGGACGGGGCTGATCGGTGCAGGACGACCCCAGCCTGGCACAGACAGGACGGGGCTGAGCGGTGCAGGACGAGCCCAGCACGGCACAGACAGGACGGGGCTGATCGGTGCAGGACGAGCCCAGCACGGCACAGACAGGACGGGGCTGATCGGTGCAGGACGAGCCCAGCACGGCACAGACAGGACTGGGCTGATCGGTGCAGGACGAGCCCAGCACGGCACAGACAGGACTGGGCTGATCGGTGCAGGACGAGCCCAGCACGGCACAGACAGGACAGGGCTGATCGGTGCAGGATGTTGAGAGCCATGTTCATTATTGCCCCCCTACACACACAATAGCGGGTCCCCTCCTAGCAGTCTATGGAGAGGGATGGGTACACGTGTTTGGAGGGAGGCTTTGTTGTTGTTGTCAGCCTCCTCTAGGTGCAGGCGCTGTAATAGTGGCATCCATCGGTCTTCAAGGGCTGACACAGAAACATATTCTTATACAATAAGCATTACACAGTCACAGGGCCCCCCAGTGCTCACTGTATCCGGGCTCTCCCTGCCATCAACAATAACAATTCCCCCACTAGGCCGCGCCCGGAGCCGGGGACTTTCCTGAGCACTATAGGCAGGCGGCGGTGCGTCCCCCAACGGGCAGAGCGCGGGGAGGAGTAAACCACACTCACCGCTGCAGCACCACGAAGAGGGGGAGCCGCTGGGGAAGGCAGCGGAGTCCGGAGCAATGCAAACACTGGTCGTAAGGTGCGGGCACTCCATGTCGGGGCGGAGGGACACTTCTGCCTGAGACTTATCACACCGAGCCGGGACTTCTTCCACCATGAGAACGTTTGGGCGGGCTACTGCGACGTCAGCAGGACTGGTCCGCCCATTGCGTCCTCCCGGTCGTTTCCCTGGTAACTGCTCACATCGCTTGATGATAAAATGCAAAGACTCCGATGGTGGGCAGTGTGTGTGGGCATCGTGAGGGGGCGCTGTCAGGGAAACAGGAGAACTCAGGACAGAATAAAAAGCCTAATAAACGCTTTGTTAACAAAAAAATGCAGGTGTATGAAAACAAAAGGCGTCCACTGTCTTATAGGTCGTTTTATTTGGAAAGCAGCCCCACAGTGAGCAGAAAAGCCTGTTCCCTGCCAGCAGCTGCAGCAGTGGTGTATTTAGGTTTTGTGCTGCCCTAGGGAACACAAAAATTGCCACATGGACACCGACCAACACAACCCTCCCCTTCCCCCTCCCGCAGAGAGAGCCTGACATCCCTGCCCCCCACCCAGGAGGGCCTTCCACTACTTTTCCCGGAGAGTGCTGCCCTCCACTTTGGTAGGTAGGACACTGGCACAACAACCAATGACACTGTGGCCCAGCCACCAGCATCCTAGTAACCAATGACACTATGCATAATTGGTTACTAGGATGCTGGCAGCTGGACTGCACAGCATCATTTGTTGCTAAGACGCATGTAGCTGGGCTGCACAGCATCATTTGTTGCTAGGACACAGGCCGCTGGGCTGCACATCATTTGTTGCTAGAACGCAGGCAGCTGGCTGCACAGCATCATTTGTTGCTAGGATGCAGGCAGCTGGGCTGAACATAATTTGTTGCTAGGACGCAGGCAGCTGGTCTGAACAGCATCATTTGTTGCTAGGACGCAGGCAGCTGGTCTGCACAGCATCATTTGTTGCTAGGACGCAGGCAGCTGGGCTGAACATTATTTGTTGCCAGGACGCAGGCAGCTGGGCTGCACAGCATCATTTGTTGCTAGGACGCAGGCAGCTGGGCTGAACATTATTTGTTGCCAGGACGCAGGCAGCTGGGCGGAACATCATTTGTTGCTAGGATGCAGGCAGCTGGGCTGCACAGCATCATTTGTTGCTAGGACGCAGGCAGCTGGGCTGAACATCATTTGTTGCTAGGATGCAGGCAGCTGGGCTGCACAACATCATTTGTTGCTAGGATGCAGGCAGCTGGACTGCACTGCACCAACCAATGATTGTTATGGTGCAGGCAGCACTAGCATCCTAGCAGAAAAGTTAGTAATGGTGCCAGGTGTAGACAGGACAATGAGCTCAATTAGAAAGCAGAATCTACTGCTTTAAGAACTGCGGTAAAATACCTCTTTTTTCAAAACTGTTTTTGGCATTCACTAAAAAACACTTCTAAAATGCTGCATGCAGTATTTTCTCAAAATGTGCGGTATTTATTTTGTGAAACCATTCTGTATTTGATCTCATCATGTGATATCCAGTAGGATGGATAGAGTGCAGAGGGAATAGAACCCCTGTCAGGTTTTATTGTTAACAAAGAGGTAAAATGGTTTAAACCGTAGAAATATGCTGACTCACAGTCAGTGCGGTCCCTGCAGCATATGTAAGAATACAAGAGAACATACCTGACTAGAATACCAGTCAAAGAGAAGCTGCTTTCACAGGACACACGTGATGCATCAAGAACAACAAAGTTAGTGTTTATAAATCCACAACAATAAAATCAGTCTGTATATGCAGTAAATCATGCTTGTTGTACTCACTGTGGAACCTAAGGGGTTAATCCTCTGCATTGTGTAAAAAGGCTGTTTGATCCTGTCTTCTATGATCCTCCCCTTCTTCTAATGTCCCCAATCCATCTGCCATAGTTAGAACAGTAGATGCATGTCTGCACGCTCTCTTTGGTGTGTATTGGTGGTTTCTTTTTTGGAAGGGTGCATGTGATCGGCGCAGGACCAATCAGCGCTGTCCAGACAGAGGGTCAAGGGTTATGCAGCCTCATAGGACAGTCAGAGGAGAATGAAAACTCCTCCTACAAGATTAACCAGTGCTCAGCTGGACACTAATAGAAGTAACAAGATTGCTATATACAGCTGATGAGAAAAGGTATTTAGCAGTTTATATTTACAAAAATAATTGCATTTCCATGTTCTGTGCACTGTGGGAGACCAGATATAGTGAGTGCAGGGTCCGGGGTTTAGTAACACTTTAAGGTAAACACAAAATATCTTTATAAAGGTCAAACATTGAATGGAAATAGTATAAAAAAAAAATCACAAAATACCCTTCTTCCACCAATAAAAATGACAAAGTTGTCTTTTTTATTGGTGGAAGGATATATATATATATATATATATGTGTGTGTGTGATTGTTTATACTATTTTCACGAAATATTTGACATTTTGATGGATAGTCGTTGTAAAGTGAAGCTTTGCCTCATTTACTAAGCTCTGGAGCAACTTGCAAATTGTACCGTCTATGGGGTCAATTCACTAAAGGTGAATTGACCCCACTGAATTGACTGAATGGTCACATGACTCATTTGCATAAATTATTGCGTAAGATAATAAAAGAGTCAATTCATCAAAAGTAAAATACTGAATGTGAGGTAAATATCGCACATTTGTTAAAAAAGTGAGATAAATACTGCAAAATAAAAAAAGAGATAAATCATTAACCACTTGTCCTCCTGAGGATTTACCCCCCTTCCTGACCCGGCCATTTTTTGCGTTACAGTGCTGCGTTATTTTATCTGACAATTGCGCGGTCATGCAACACTACAGCCAAATGAAATTTACATCCTTGTTTTTCCTATGAATTGAGCTTTCTTTTGGTGGTATGTGATAGCCTGTGCGTTTTTTATTTTTTGCGCTATAAAAAAAAAGACCAACAATTTTGAGAAAAAAAACAATATTTTTGACTTTTTGCTAGTAAACATGTACAGTAAAAAAAAAAAAAAAAAATTCATCAGAAATTCAGGGCAAAATGTATTCTACTACATGTCTTTGCTGAAAAAAAAATCCTAATATGTGTAAACTAATTGGTTTATGTGACAGTTATAGCGTTTACAAATGGCGATATAGATACTGGGATTTTTATTTTTACTAGTAATGGCGGTGATCAGAAACTTATAGTGGGACTTCGGGACTGCAGCAGGCATTCTGACACTGGAGGGAACTGACTTGGTGTCACTGACCCCAGTGACACCAATACAGTGATCAGTGGTAAAAAAAGAAGCACTAACACTGTATTAATGGCACTGGGCAGGAAGAGGTTAACATAAGGAGTGATCAAAGGGTTAACTGTGTGCTGTTTCACAGTAAGCTCTGTGTGTGTGCTTCACTGTAATCACACTGCTTTGGATGGCTGTGCTGTGCACAGCCATCCAAAGCAGTGTGCATGAGCTGACAGAGAGGAGACCTGTATTGTTTAGATACAGTTCTCCTCCCTGTCAGAAATGCTTGGCAATCACGGGGCGCAAGTAATCCCCGGCCCGGGACCTTGTGATTGACAGCTGCGGCCACAAATGGCAGCGTGGGTCGCGCCCCGTACCTGGAAGTGCAAAATCATGTAGATATACGTGATTTTGCGCACCCGTACCACCCTGTTGCAGTATATCTGCTATAGAGTGGTCACTTTATTAAAAAACACACATTCGTTATTTATCACCTGGTGTTTGCTGGCGGTATTTTAGAAATGTACAAAATAACAATTAGAGGAACTCTGCACTGGCCAGAAAGTGAAAAGTATACAATGTATCAGTGTAAAAATGTTCTCCTCAGAGCTCAGGAATGGAAATAAATTGTAACATTTCATCAGAGGGAGATCATTTTGTAAATGAAAGCACACTACAATGTTTTCATAGTTTCACAGTATTGATGTGTGCATTCTGGTGCAATGTTAGCCTACTAAACTGGAGTTTAGGAGCTTTGGGCATTTTTTTGTAAAAGATCTTAAACTCAACTCCATAAAAGCCTGTGTCCATGTCAGGGGTGGACTGACAACTCATGGGGCCCCACCGGGCAATAGGGGATCATGGGGCCCCTGTGTCATTGCGCAAACTCAAACTATGAAAAAGGTACCAGGGGCATCTCATGAGGCCCCCTACTGACCTGTCAAGGTCCTACCTTTTACCTGAGGTTATGTTACTCCATGTGCTGGCGTCCATCTTGGATTCTGCTGTGCATGATGAGAATCCTTTTATGCCTTCAGGTCTCTGAGGTCCACCCCCCAGAGGGGCGTGGCTGATGACATATAAGCCTGTGGCCCGCACATGCTCTTTGCACTTGTGTCTTGTGTCTTGGTGTTACTATTACTCTGTTCTGACTCTCGTGACTCTCCTGGTATTCTGATTCGGCTTGTGACTTGACTATTCTTTGTATTCTCCTTTGATCTGACCCTCTGTTGCTGAACCCGGCTTGTGACCTGTGATTCTCGTCTGCTGTCCTGTACTGTTTTCTCCTGTTGTTGTTGACCCCGGCTTGTCTGACTACTCTTTTGTTTCTTCCACCAGCTACACGCCATTGGCGGCGGCCATTACCGCAGCTGAGGTGTCTCGGGGGCCGCGACCTGGTTCCTGGCTGCGTCAAGTCCATCCCCACCATCAGGGGCCCTGGTGAAGGGCAGCCTGGGACTTAGACTCCGCGCCCTGAGGGACTTCGGTCTGTGGGTGGTGGTTGTCGTCAGCCAGTGCGTTACATTGTTAGGCCTGCCTGTCCGTTCCTCGGCTCCTGCCCTGACATTACACAAGTGCCATGAACCCTGACGGTGCAGGCACGCCTTTGCTCCCAACGCTAGTCGCCAGACTCGATCAACAGGATCACCTGTTGGATCAGTTCGCTCAGGCGTTGCAAACTCTGCTTGCACGCACTGCACACCTTGCTCCTGGTGCTATTAGGCCGGTAGTCACTCCGGTGGTCACTCCCGCTGCTTCTCCGCCTATTGCGTCCACCACCTCGGTGGCTGCATCAGCGGCACCCAGAGGTATGACTGGCTCTGCCCCTCTTCCACAGCGCTTTGGGGGTGAGCCGAGTCAGTGTCGTGGGTTCCTCAACCAGGTGGGTATTTATTTTGAATTAATACCCCACGCCTTTCCGTCTGAGAGGTCAAAGGTTGGGTTCCTAATTTCACTACTCTCAGACAAGGCCTTGGCCTGGGCAAATCCCTTATGGGAGAGGAACGACCCGGTGATTCAAGGTTTTTCTGGTTTTGTCGATGCCTTCCGTAGGGTATTCGACGTACCGGCTCGTTCCGCCTCGGCGGCCAAGGTGCTCATGACCATGCATCAGGGTTCACGGACCGTGGCC
Organism: Staurois parvus; assembly: GCF_062004578.1. NCBI lineage: Eukaryota > Metazoa > Chordata > Amphibia > Anura > Ranidae > Staurois > Staurois parvus. The sequence goes on along the minus strand of NW_028317901.1, from coordinate 5,939,766 downwards.
GAGTATGCCATAGAGTTTCGTACCCTGGCGGCAGAGGTCGGTTGGAACAATGAGGCTCTGGTGGCTGCGTTTTCCCATGGTCTTTCTGACACACTGAAGGACGAGATTGCAGCTAAGGAACTGCCTGTGGTGTTAGAGGAGCTCATCTCTTTCCTGATCCTGATTGACACCAGGCTCAGGGAGAGGCCTTCACTCAAGGAACGCCTGCGGAGGCCTTCCAATCGACTGGCACCTGCGTTCTCTGTCCCACCCGTTCCTCCCTCTCCTCCCACGCCTCCTGGGGATGGATTGTCTGGTGGTGAGCCCATGCAGCTGGGGTTTGCTCGCCTTTCGCTCGGCGTCGGGAGGGTCGCTGCCTGTACTGTGGTCTTGGTGGGCACTTTCGGCAGTCCTGTCCGGTCCGTCCGGGAAACGCTCGCACCTGAGATCCTGTCGGGGACAGATCTTGGGTGGAGTCTCCTCATCCCCGGCGTTCCGCAGAGATAAGCCACTGATCACCGTTGTCCTCTCTTGGGCGGAGTGCTCGGTGACGGCCCAGGCGTTGGTAGATTCTGGGGCCAGCGGGTTGTTTATGGACAGCTCGTTTGCTGCCCAGCACTCCATTCCCCTGCAGGCTCGAGTTACCCCATTGGTTCTCGAGGCGATAGATGGCAGGCCCCTGCAACCACCGCAGGTTACCCACGAGACTGTGCCAGTGGAAGTAGCTATTGGGGCTGTTCACAGGGAGTTGGCCTGTTTCCAGGTGATTTCTTCTCCGCACTATTCGGTGGTTTTGGGGTATCCCTGGCTCCAGATGCACAATCCAACCTTCAATTGGCAAACAGCCGAGATTCTCTCGTGGTCTCCACAGTGTGGGGCCGGGTGCATCCGTGGGCCGGTTAAGGTGTTGTGTGCCTCCTCGGACTCTGCGTTGCCCTCTGATTATGGGGAGTACCAGGACGTGTTTGATAAGGTACGCGCTGGTGCCTTACCTGCTCATCGTCCTTACAACTGCGCCATATCCTTGCAACCCGGTGCCACTCCTCCGCGTGGCAGGGTGTATCCTCTCTCGGTTGCGGAGAATAAGGCCATGGAGGAATACATTGCGGATGCGCTTTCCCGGGGGCACATTCGTAAGTCTACTTCCCCAGCAGGAGCGGGCTTTTTCTTTGTAAAGAAGAAAGGTGGGGAATTGAGGCCCTGCATCGATTACAGGGGTCTTAATCGAATCACCACTAAGAATGCCTACCCGATTCCCTTGATTACTGAGTTATTCGACCGCCTTAAGGGGGCAACAGTCTTTACCAAACTTGACCTTAGGGCGGCGTACAACCTCGTACGGATCAAACAGGGGGATGAGTGGAAGACCGCTTTTAACACCAGAACCGGTCACTACGAATACCTGGTGATGCCCTTCGGGTTGTGTAACGCGCCCGCAGTTTTTCAGGAATTCATAAATGATGTCCTTCGTGACTTGTTGCAGCAGTGCGTGATAGTTTACTTGGATGACATCCTGGTTTACTCTGCCTCCGTGGAGTCCCATATCCAGGATGTCAAGCAGGTGCTGCAACGATTACGTGAGAACAAACTTTTTTGTAAACTTGAGAAGTGCGAATTCCATCGATCCCAAGTTGCCTTTTTAGGCTACATCATTTCTGCGGAGGGATTCTCCATGGACCCTCAGAAGGTTTCGGCGGTTCTGCAGTGGCCTCGTCCCAATGGTCTTCGGCCCATTCAGCGCTTTTTGGGTTTTGCCAACTACTATCGGAAGTTCATCCGGAACTTCTCCACGCTGGCAAAGCCTCTCTCAGACCTCACCAAGAAGGGCAGTAATCCTCACGAGTGGCCACCCGAGGCCATCGTAGCGTTCGAGGCTCTGAAATCCGCCTTCGCGTCGGCTCCGATACTGTCTCATCCCAATCCTGGATTGCCCTTTGTCCTTGAGGTTGATGCATCCGAGACGGGAGTAGGCGCTCTCCTGTCTCAACGTCGGTCGCCCAATGGACCCCTACTTCCCTGTGGGTTCTACTCCAGGAAGCTTTCCTCTGCAGAGTGCAACTACCAGATTGGAGATAGGGAGTTGTTGGCAATCATTCTGGCTCTCAAGGAATGGAGGCACCTGCTTGAGGGCTCCGTGGTTCCGGTCCTCATTCTTACCGATCATAAGAACCTGACTTATCTTTCGGAGGCCAAAAGATTGACACCCCGCCAGGCCAGATGGGCTCTGCTCTTGTCACGCTTCAACTATGTGGTTTCATATTTGCCTGGTTCCAAGAATGTCAGGGCTGATGCGTTATCACGGCAATACTCTTAGTTGTCCAGGGAAGACTCTGAGCCAATCTCAGTTATTCCTCCAGATCAGATCCTGGCTGCCATTCGCACCAGTCTGACCTCTCCTCTTGGGGAGCAGATTTTGGCAGCCCAATCTGATGCTCCCCCCGGGAAGCCGGAGGGTAGATGTTTTGTACCAGAGGGATTGCGCACCCGCCTGCTGCGTACCTACCATAACGCCAAAACTGCCGGGCATCCGGGGAAGAACCAGCTGTGTTGGGTCGTCTCTCGCTTATTCTGGTGGCCAACCCTCCGTGCCGACATTGCCTCTTATGTAGCGGCATGTTCGATCTGTGCCCAGAATAAGTCTCCACGGCATCTCCCTTTGGGTCTTCTGCAACCCATTCCCAATGGGGAGCGTCCTTGGTCACATCTAGGGATGGACTTTATTGTAGACCTCCCGGTGTCTCGGGGTCATACGGTCATCCTCATGATCGTCGATCGGTTTTCCAAGATGTGCCATTGCATTCCACTCAGGAAATTACCCACAGCACAAGAACTGGCCACGGTCTTTTCCAGGGAGATTTTTCGCCTGCATGGGTTGCCTAAGGTGATTGTCTCGGACCGTGGGAGTCAGTTCGTGTCCAGATTCTGGCGCGCCTTCTGTTCCCAGTTGGGTATTAGTCTCTCCTTTTCCTCAGCCTACCACCCGCAGTCCAATGGGGCTGCGGAGCGTTCCAATCAGGCCTTAGAACAATTCCTTCGGTGTTATATTTTAGACCATCAGGACGATTGGGCCGATCTCCTGCCTTGGGCAGAGTTTGCCAGGAATTCGGCGGTCAACTCCTCCTCCGGGATGTCGCCCTTCATGGCCAACTATGGGTTCCAACCCGCGGTATTACCTGAGAGGTTCTCACCACAGGACATTCCGGCTGTGGAGAACCATCTTGCTGCCCTGCATTCTTCATGGGGGCAGATCCAGAGGGCCTTGAGGGACTCAGCTCAGCGCCAAAAGTTCCAGGCTGATCGCAGACGGTTGCCCGCTCCTTCATACCAGGTCGGCGATCGGGTGTGGTTGTCTACTCGCAACCTCAATCTTCGGGTGCCCACACCCAAACTAGCTCCCCGTTTTGTCGGTCCTTTCCGCATTCTCCGCAAAGTGAATCCGGTGGCCTATGCCCTTGCCCTTCCGTCTGGGATGCGGATCTCCAATATCTTTCATGTTTCCCTGTTGAAACCTCTGATCTGCAATCGCTTCACTACCTCTCTGCCTCGGCCCCGTCCTGTCCGGGTTGACGGTCATGAGGAGTATGAGGTGAGCCGGATCCTGGACTCTCGATTGGTGCGCGGTCGATTACAGTTCCTGGTTCATTGGCGCGGTTATGGTCCTGAGGAGCGTTCCTGGGTTCCTTCCGCGGATGTCCATGCTCCTGCCCTCCTCCGCGCTTTTCATACCCGCTTTCCTCAGAAACCTTTTGTTGAGCCGCGGAGGGGGAGGGGCCCTTGAGGAGGAGGTACTGTCAAGGTCCTACCTTTTCCCTGAGGTTATGTTACTCCATGTGCTGGCGTCCATCTTGGATTCTGCTGTGCATGATGGGAATCCTTTTTATGCCTTCAGGTCTCTGAGGTCCACCCCCCAGAGGGGCGTGGCTGATGACATATAAGCCTGTGGCCCGCACATGCTCTTTGCACTTGTGTCTTGTGTCTTGGTGTTATCATTACTCTGTTCTGACTCTCGTGACTCTCCTGGTATTCTGATTCGGCTTGTGACTTGACTATTCTTTGTATTCTCCTTTGATCTGACCCTCTGTTGCTGAACCCGGCTTGTGACCTGTGATTCTCGTCTGCTGTCCTGTACTGTTTTCTCCTGTTGTTGTTGACCCCGGCTTGTCTGACTACTCTTTTGTTTCTTCCACCAGCTACACGCCATTGGCGGCGGCCATTACCGCAGCTGAGGTGTCTCGGGGGCCGCGACCTGGTTCCTGGCTGCGTCAAGTCCATCCCCACCATCAGGGGCCCTGGTGAAGGGCAGCCTGGGACTTAGACTCCGCGCCCTGAGGGACTTCGGTCTGTGGGTGGTGGTTGTCGTCAGCCAGTGCGTTACATTGTTAGGCCTGCCTGTCCGTTCCTCGGCTCCTGCCCTGACATGACCCCAGGCCCTCGGGCAGTGCCCGAGTTTCCAAATGGTTAGTCCGCCCCTGGTCCATGTACACATAGGCTTTTAGCAGAGTTTAGGAGCTGCCGCGTTTAGGTGAGGTTAAACCTCCCTCTCCTGAACGAGAAAGAGTTACGTTTAGGATAGGAACGTTTTGACCAACAACCGCGGGAAAACGCAAAATGCAGCAAAAACGTGGTAATGCAGTTACTGAATTTTGCCGCAATTTGCATTTTCCTATGGCCAGCAGTAAGGGTAGGCTTGTGTACATGAAGCCTAACACAAAATGTAAGTGCTAAATATCTCAAAGCATAAATATTTAATGCATTCTGTAAATAATGCATGTTTTTAGTGAATTGACTACTTTTGAAATAAATACCACATGAGTTATTTACTTCAAAAATCCATGCGGTATTTATCTCTTAGTGAATTGACCCCTATATGCCTTAAAGCAGAGCTCCACCCAAAAGGGAAAGTTCCACTTTAAGGACTCATCCTCTGTTATAGTGGTTGTAAAGACTCAAGGATTTTTACTTTCATGCATTGTATGCATGAAGGTAAAAAACCTTCTATGTGTAGCAGCCCCCCCAACACTTGCCTTTGCCCCATCCTGATCCAGTGATGTCCATGAGAGCTTCGGTTCTCGGGGGATTCTCACTCCTGATTGGCTGAAGCAGCATCCCGATCCAGCCTAGGCGATCGTAAGCGGAAGTTCTCCTGAGCCGTTGATATAAGGAGAGATGGATCCATGTTTTTATGTTGTTTACGCCAAATTCTGACCCTACCATCTGAATGTCACAGCTGAAATTGAATGCCCATTCTCCTGTGACCTCTGACATCAACGAGGCATTTTTCATCTACACAACTGCCGCTCACTGGATATTTTCTCTTTTTTGGACCATTCTCTGTAAACCCTAAAGATGGTTGTGCGTGAAAATCCCAGTAGATCAGCAGTTTTTGAAATACCAAGAGCAGTCCATCTGGCACCAACAACCATGCCACGTTCAAAGTCACTTAAATTCCCATTCTTCCCCATTCAAATACTCAGTTGGAACTTCAGCAAGTCGTCTTCACCATGTCTAGATGCCTAAATGCATTGAGTTGCTGCCATGTGATTGCTGATCAGCAATTTGTGTTACCAAGCAATCAAACAGATGTACATAATAAAGTGGCCGGTGAGTGTATATTGTGGTCTTGAGTCTTCAACTTGTTTCTCTTATTCCGCTTCCTCAGGACGCATGAGAGTTCAACAGTAAAGGCTCAAGAAAAACAAAAAAATATTCGGCCACCAGAACGTGCGTTTTGCCAGCTCCAATGTCTTGGAAACTCCAAAATGACCTGGCAACGGGTGATCATGGCAGTAACCCAGGACAAGACTTCGTGTCCTTTCGGGTACCAAGATTTGCTCCCCTTTCCATAAGAGCCCCTCTCTGCTCTGTACCGTGACTCTGGGTGGACTGGGTGTTTCTACTGATGCCTGTTGTAATTGAGACAAGAGTTCAGATTGTAGTAACAAGAAATTCCCTTCTGGTAGAATGGTATCTGGCTTCAGAGATTCCTTCGGATCCTCGAACATGCGTGAGAGCGCATCTGGTTTAGTGTTTTTGCACCCCGGCCTATAGGTGATGTGGAAGACAAACCTAGAGAAAAACAGTACCCATCTAGCCTGGTGTGGTTTAAGGCGTTTGGCAGTCCTCAAATATTCAAGATTCTTATGATCCGTGTATATCAAAATTGGATGTAAGCCCCCCTTCAGCAAATACCTCCATTCCTCTAGTGCCGTTTTTATTGCCAGGAGTTCTCAGTCTCCTACGTCGTAGTTCCTTTCTGCCGGAGTAAGTTTTCTAGAGAAGAAGGCTACGGGATGCATAAGCTCCTTGAGGCCTTTCCTTTGTGAAAGAATCGCCCCTACTGCATTTTCGGACGCATCCACTTCCAAGATGAAAGGAAGAGAGGAGTCTGGATGGCTTAAGATGGGAGCTGCTGTGAACAGTTCCTTCAGTGTCTTGTATGCAGCCTGCGCCTCAGGGGTCCAGTGGTAATGAACCCCTAGCTTAGTGAGCTGGATAATGGGTGAAATGAGGCCCGAAAAGTTCTTAATAAATTTCCGATAGAAATTAGCAAAGCCGATGAATCGCTGAATACCTTTCTTGTCAGAGGGTACTGGCCATTCCAAAATTGCGGTAATCTTCTGGGGATCCATAGCAATTCCCGCAGTAGAGATGATCAATCCCAGGAATGGAATGCTCTGCTGCTCAAAGCTACATTTCTCGGCCTTAGTGTAAAGTCCGTGCTGGCGAAGTCACTCCAACACACTCCTGACATGAACTTCCAGAGATGTGGAAAAAGATCAGAATGTCATCCAGGTAGATGACAACAAAAATATCCAGGTAATCTCTAAAAACATTGTTAATAAAGAGTTGGAACATGGCAGGAGCGTTGCACAACCCAAATGGCATGACCAGGTATTCAAAGTGATCGAAACAGGTGCGGAAAGCTGTCTTCCATTCGTCCCCTTCCCGTATGCGGACCAGGTTATATGCCCCTCTCAAATACAACTTAGTGAGGATAGTGGCAGTTCTGAGTCTCTGGAACAGTTCAGGAACCAGAGGAAGGGGATAACGATTCTTTACGGTGATTATATTCAGTTCTCAATAGTCCACACAGGGCCTCAAGGATTTATCTTTCTTTTCCACAAAGAATATTCTGGCTCCAGCTGGCGAAGTGGAGGGACGGATGAATCCCTTTTGGAGGTTCTCATCAATGTATTCCTTTAGAACTCCTAATTCCCATTCAGATAAGGGGAAGATTCGCCCGAAGGAAATTTCAGACCCGGGAAGTAGATCGATCGGGCAGTCATAGGATCGATGAGAAGGAAGCGTGTCTACTAAAAACATCGAGATAGCCATGGAAGACTGGAGGAATTACTTGAGCAAGTTCCGCATCAGAGTCCATGCACAGTAGGGTAGGTGTGACTGAGGATATCAGGTAAGCAGTGTTTCTGGCAATAAGAAGAGGAAAATTGGATCGGCCCCCGACTTCCAGTTGATTTGAGGGTCATGCGCCCGTAACCAGGGAAGGCCCAGAATAACAGGAAATAATGGGGAGGCAATGGCGTCAAGACGTAGAAATTCCTGATGGTGGTTGGTTACCGTAGTACGGATTGGTGGGGTCTCTCTGTCTACCAGTCCGGATTTAATACAGGACCCATTGGCAAGGAAAATGTTCAATCTTGGGTTGTAATGGAATATGCTGTTGGGCTGCAAAATTTAGATCTATGAAGCAGCTGCAGGCCCCTGAATCAATGATTGCCATCACCGACACGGTTCTTCCGGGGAGCAGGAATGAAATGGGAATAGCCAGATGAGTTGAGCTGTTGCAACATGGTGAAAGAGGAGCAGAAGAGACAGAGAGGCACTTACGCAACTTCACTGGACAGGAGCGCACATAATGGCCTGCTTCTCCACCGTACAAGCAGAGGTTATTAACCCGACGTCTTTGGCGTTCCTCTGAAGTTAATGAAGGACGTAGTAATCCGAGTTGCATCGGTTCTGAGGTATCTGTAGCTTCAGAATCCCGGTTTCTAACAGGAGGATTGGGCCGCACTGGGAACTTGGGTAGCACCCATGTAGGCGTCTGAACTTGATTGGATCTTTCTAATCTGCGTTCGCGCAGCCGGCAGTCAATCTGAATGGCCAACATGATTAGGTCCTCCAAGGAGTCAGGTATGCTCACTTTGGCTAGCTCATCCTTTGGGGGGCTCAGACAGGCCCAGGCAGAACTGATGACGTAGGGCTGCATCGTTCCAATTTGTGTCACCACTCCAGCGTCTGAAGTCAGAAACGTAATCCTCTGCCGCTCGGCGACCCTGTTGGAGTGCATGTAAAGCTGTTTCAGCGGTGATGGTCCGCTGTGGGTCGTTGTACAGCTGGGACATCGCGTTAAAGAACGTTGTCACGGTGTTCAGGTGTGGATGGTGATTTTCAAGCATACAATGGGCCCAACTCTGGGGTTCACCTTGCAGCAAGGAGATGATGAACCCCACCTTAACAGTCTCTGTGAAGAAAGTTTGTGGCTGTAGATCGAAATACAGCTGACATGCATTCCGAAATGCTCTGTATTTACTTCGATCTCCATTAAACCATTCAGGCATAGGTACACGGGGTTCAGGTAAAGGTAACGTGACCACTGTACTGGTGCGGGGTTCTGTGGAATCTCTGGCCAGGGAGGAAGCAGCCGGATCTGAGGGTACAGGAGTAGGTGTAGCTAAGGTTTGGATGCGTTCTTCCAGATGTGTATATCCATCCTGTAAGGTCTAACGGCCTGGGTGAGTGCTGCCAGGTGATGACATATCTCATCCAATGGAGAAGGTCCTCTCCCAGGCTCGGCCATGGCCGTATGGTACTGTCACAAACTCCCTAGCGGTAGCTCTATAGGTCCACAGTCCGGGACTCCCCAGGGCGCGGAGTCTAAGCCACAGTCTGCTTGTTCACAAGAGCCCCTGATGGTGGGGATGGACTTGGAGCAGGCTATGACCAGGTCGTGGCCCCTGGGTACGCCCAGCTCTGGTAGAGAAGACCGCTAGTGTATCGTAGCTTAGTAAAGAGCCTGATGTGAAGAGGCAGGTCAGACCAGAGCAGAATGCGGATGGATCCATGCGGGATGGACGGATGCGGACGCACCGTGAAGCAAGTAGCGAAGTCAGACTGGCCGGGTTAGTAACCGAGGAGGCAGAGCAGATCAGAGCGGCAGGCAAAGGATAGTCTGGTCACAGGCCAAGTTCAGCAACAGGAGGTCAAATCATCAGCAGCAGGCAGAAGAATAGTCCAGAGGCTAGCCAGGGGTCAGGGCAGGAGATGGTCAGCAGTAATCAGGAGCAGGCTGGGTCGGCAACAAGAATCACACAGGATCAGGAACACATATCAATGACCAGCTCCATGTGTGACAAACATGGCAAAGTAGCTCATGCACAAACAGGGGCAGACTGACAACTCATGGGGCCCCCGGGCAATAGGGGATCATGGGGCCCCTGTGTCCTTGTCCAAACTCAAAAAAGCCTATGACAAAGGTACCAGGGGCATTTCATGGGGCTCCTTACTGACCCCGGGCCCTCGGGCAGTGCCCGAGTTTCCAAATGGTCAGTCCGCCCCTGTGCACAAAACACTATAGTGTGAATGCAATCTTAAAGTGGTTATAAAGCCTAAGTATTTTTTTACCTTAATGCATGGAGCCATGGCTCCAGCTGCTGTCAATCAAAGCCAGTGATGAGCTGTGGATTAGGTCACAGACATTTTCTCAGACCCAGTAAGTGAATATCAAAGTGAATTTCTTACAATGATTTAATAATTCAAGATAAAATATGGACACAACATACCTGGAATGGCACTGCTCCTGCAATCTGAACTGCAGAGACTTACAGCATAGGTGTCAATAAACCCTGAGCGCATGCCCCAGATCTCCTACTGGGTGCGCAGGCTGTTATGTTGGCATGCATTCTGTCCTTGCTACACGTTTCCCCGTATGTAACTCGACATGCAGCTTAACCCTTCTATTCTGCAATAATCCAGACTGAATGTAATTTTAAAGATTTATTAACAAAACAGGGTGAGATAAAACTATGGGAAAACAGATAAAATATACATGCATAGAATGTATGAAACATACAAAAACACAATGAAATAACTAGGCTGCAGATGGCAATAAGTCCATGCTCACCAGTGATGCTACTTGTAGGGAATGTAAGTTTAGTCCATGTGTTGCAGGTGATGGCTGGTTTCCTCTCCCTCACCCCTGGTTCATATATATGCGGTCATGTGGGCTGCGTTTTTCACAGGCACGAGAGCCCATTAATTCGAATGGACTCTCGTGCCCCGTGACAGGCAGAGAAGAAGTCCCTGCACTTCTTCTGAAAACGCAGCCCGCATGGGAACTTCGGTTCCCAGTACACGTACGTTTTCCAGTGCAGGCAGCGTGCCATTAGAACTAATGGCACGCATCCGCGGGTCCGCATTTCTCTGTGCGGGTGGTGCGGCTGCACGGATTTTTGTGTGGATCCGCAGTGGCACCACCCACACATTTGAGAACCAGCACTCAGTTCTTAAAGTGTTACTAAACCCACAACAGTATAATCAGTCTGTATATGCCTTAAAGCATGCTTGTTATACTCACTGTGCAACCTAAGGGTTAATCCTCTGCATTCTGTAAAAAGGCTGTTTGGTCCTCCTTTCTCTGCCCTTCCTCTTGTTCAAATGTGCACCTGATATGTAAATAAGTGTATAACCACCTCCACCCCAAAATTTCCAAAAAGTCACACTTTCTCCCTTCAGACGAAGTCCGGAAGTGACGAAACGCGTTAAGGGTGTGACGTCGATACGCACGCACGCAGACCGGAAGTGTCGCCGCGGCCATTTTGTGGGTTGTTTTCACATGGCTTACTGCATTTGTTTGGCAGAACTTGCATAGGAACCATGTTGGGAGCAGGATATGTGGAATTTTAATGTAAGTGGCTATTAAAACCTTTTATATATACCTTGAATATGAGCCTTGAGACCCTTCTTGTCTTTTGAGGACCTTGGAAAAATTTCTTTGGAGAGGAAATAGAAGATCTCTGACTGGATGCTGGTTATATTGATACAGAGGGTAATAGTATGTAATACTATTGGTGTCAGTGGATACACAGTGTTGCAGTGTTCACGGAGTGGTCACAGTTAATCCATATGTGCACGAGATATATATATATATAGTTTTTGCACAGTTTTTGTGTTTTTTGTGTTTTTTTGCACTGAGTGAATATATATTGTTTACAAAGGTAATGCACTAGATTATTCAATTTTGTTTTTTTTGAGGTACCACGGGATGAAATAGGATTTCTTCCTACTGGATGATAAAGTTTGAATATTTGGGACTTATTTTTTGGACATTACTGTTTTTTATTGGGACACTTTTTTATTGGACTTTTTTTGGTTTTTGAGTATTTATTATTATGTAATTTGAATATTAATATGTTTTTGTAATTCTATCACAAAAAGGTTATAATAGTGCACCTGATATGACCGACTGAACTCGTAGTCACATGCACATGCTCAGTTTAGTGGGCATTGCTAGAGAGGTTTTATTTTCTTGGGAGAGTGCATGTGATCAGCACAGGGCCAATCAGCACTGTTCAGACAGAGGTCAAGGGTTTTGCATCCTCCTAGAGCAGAAAGAAAATTCCTCCTACAAGCTTTTACCAGTGGTCTGCTGAAGTCACACGACTGCTCTAACTGCTGATGAGAAAAGGTATTTAGCAGTTTATATTTAGTAAAATAATTGCATTTCCATGTTCTGTGTACTGTGGGTGGGAGATCAGATATAGTGAATGCAGGATCCTGGGTTTAGTAACACTTTAAGATGGAGTTTGAGCTCCCAGGATGCACCCATTTCCTTTAGAAGGAAGGATGATGGGAATTTTTATTAAAGCTAAACAGCTGGCTTCTGCAAAACAGTAAATTTATTCTGGAGAACCATCTAGAGGCCAAATTTAATTTTGTTGGCAGGACAACTTAAAGAGGAATTCTGCCCCCCCCCCCCCCCCCAAAAAAAAAAAAAAAAAAAATAATTAAGAGCAGTTACAAATACTGTAGCTGCTAACTTTTAATATTAGGGCACTTACCTGTCCAGGCATACAGCGGTTTCCTCACCCTGAGCTGATTCTTTAATCGGCTATCAGATGATGTCCCCACCTTCTTGACTAAGGGAAACTGGCAGTGAACCC